>NC_141701.1:138459397-138841897 GCF_971803275.1 Cyanistes caeruleus
GGAACCTTGGGCACCTGACAATTTGTTGCTGCAGCCAGCTTTAAGGCAGATGATGGAACAGCACTTAAAGTCCTAGGTATATGCCGTGCATTGAGCGTGGTAATAGAGTTTACAGTGCCAACTGATGAGGGTACAGTTAATCGAATGTTGTTCCCAATCAGAACCTGAGTTGTTGCAGAATTGGCAGCAGTTACTTGGTGACTCAGTGCACTGTGGGAACTTGAAGTCTGCGTTATATTTGAAGGCTGTAACAAGGCTGAACCTGCTGTTGACAATGAACTTGTATGGACAAGTGCTGTAGGTGTAGTACTACTGAGGTGTAAGCCCTTGTACACTCCTGCAACAGAAAAAGAAAAATTGGTAAGCTCATTTTTCAGGAAACATTCAACTCCAAACAGACATGTCTTCACTGCAAAAATCAAGATGCAATCAAATTCTGTCAAACAGTTGCATACCTGAGGCCTGAAGAATGCCATTCACCCCAATTCCAAGCACCACATCATCCTTCATTTTGAATCCCATTAGCTGTTCTGATGTAACCAAAGCTGAAGCAGCAAATTGAGCACTAACAGAATCCAGTGTCTTGGAAACAAAACCCTAAAAAGAACAATGGTGGCAAATATATGTGATTGATGCTTCTAAACTCTCAGTACTCTCCCCATTTTAAAGCTACACAAAACCTAGTAAAACAAACATCAGTACATCAATAAATCAGAACTGTGGACCAGTCATTCTCTCAGATCAAATCATCAGCATTTGGGAAAGCTAGTTCAAATCTCAACTGTGATTTTTTTGTATTACCATGCACTTTTAGCTCTGTTAAAACAACCAAGGTGATATTCCCCACAGCTATTCAAAACACAAAGAAGCTGATTTCCGAAGTTCTATGTAACAACATTGTTTCGTGGATCAACCTGTTTCCTGAAACTCCAAACCCAATTCAGACTTGGAGGTTCAGACTGCAAACAACTTCTGCACCTTTTCATGCGTCCATCATCACTGTAATCTCCCTACACATTTATGAATATTAGACACTTTCACACCTCTGTGGAGGACGTAAGTATGAGTTAGCTTTAATTAACTAAAATTTTGCTCTGAAAATCCCCCAATGACAAGAGGATAATGACATGGCTGGAGATTTCTGCAATTCATATTTCTAAGGCTTTGAAAATTTCATTAATTGACTGACCCCTTTTTTTTGTTTGTTTGGTTTTTGTTTCGGTTTTTTTTTTTGTTTTGTTAAGAGGGAGCAGAGGCAACGCCTGCCACACTCACCTGCAGTGTCCCTTCTAAACACTTTACAGAATGGCTATGATGTAGATTCAGGCGAAAGCCACTTTCCTGTTGGTTAGTTTCAAGGTTCTATGGCAACAGTTGACAATTAGAGATGAACCCTGGTGGGAAACAATGAGGGATAAATCATAGCACAGACAAATCCCTCACCTGTGATGTGTTGGCAGAGGAATTACTATTTGCTTGCTGTTGATGAATTTGTGCAAGCTGCTGTTTCTGCATTAGTGCCAGTTGCTGTTGATGTTGCTGGTATTGTTCGGCTGTAAATGCTGAACAAAATATAAAACGAGAAAATACTATATCAAAATATGTAGGAGTTGTGTATATAAACACATCTACTTTATAAACCTGACCCCCACCCCCCAAAAAAAAACTACCACAGCACATTTCTAAGAGCCTTAATGCCTTTATGTCCAAAAGGCTGACATCCTCCTAGAAACTTCTGTCCAAATAACACCTTCTTTTTTTGATTGTTTAGTACATAGACTTTAACTGAATTTAGCTCAAGATACTAAAACAGGAGGGGGAGAAAGGAACCAAAATGCAATCAATCCCAGTAAAAACTCCTTAAAAACAGATTAAAAAGAATGATTAGGTAAAAATAGCATCACTGTTTTCACCCTGTGAAACTACAGTATCTATATTATTAGTGAAATACTTTTATATGCTGAACTTGGAACTGTAATGCACCCCTCACTGACAACTTTTTGAAGGCAGCAAGGGCCTACAACTAAGATTTATGTTTTAATTGAAAACATTAAGTTGGACATGCTCACAACTGTGCAGGCTATTTCTGTTCAGTACCTTTTTAATTTGTAACTACACATGTACAAGAAACTCCATCAATACGGAATTTCACAGAACCATATCCTTCTCTCTATAATCTTTGAGAGGTGACTCAGTAGTCAGTGCATCACAAATCAGGCAGAATTTTATCCATTTAACCCACAGGTATAAAAATGACATAGAATTGTTAGTACAGATTGACAAAGGGGATGCCCAAAGGTGCAGCAGAATCACTATTTCATTGACTAACTTCAGTGCAAGTAGTTTTTGTTTTAGTTTACTTTCCAAAACAAAATGAAATCTCAGTTTTCAATTTACAAACTGAATCAAGATTAGAGCGTGAACGTCTTTGCAAAGGATACAACTTTCAGATTTTCCCTCAATTTTATATTCAGATTGTACAAATGTTCCCATATACGTGCTGTAAATAGTATTCATACTTCAAGAATGCACTGGAAGTCACACTTTTGGGGAAGTTCGCTACTGCTTGGCAACAAATCACTACCACACTTAAATCCTGTTCACAAACTGAAATCTTTAAGGATCTTTTGTTAATCTATTCCTTCAAGCTTGCTTGCCTGAAGAAAACACATTTGCATCAAAACCATAATAATGTCCTGCTACTGGATACAAAAGGATTCTGAAGATCAACTATACCTCATGTATAAAACTTGAATAACAAGTCAATATAAATGGCTGCAATACTTGGAAACATCAAAACGAACACTGCTGAGCATACATTTTCCTGGTATATTTGTCTTTTTTTGGTGCTCAAATATTGTTTAAACTACTTCTACTATGTATTAGAAATTGCACTGAAATTATTGCCAGCACTTTCCTATTTGAACACTTGAAGCTATAAAATTTTACTCAGCTATTAAAGTCACATTACCTTTTTTCATAAGTAACATCTTTGAGCAAGTAAGGATGTAGCACTTACTTATATTTCCATAAGCAACAAATTACTTCCAAATACCTCTACAGTTAAGTATCACTGCAATATTTTAAAATTATTCCTAGGGGAAAAGCTTAAAAGTAGTAACCTCCCTCATAAATGTCCTTAGTAAAAAAAAACCCAAGCCATACAAACTAGAATTCATTGACCAAATACTCAAGGAGATTACTGTTTAATTTATATAAAAAATAAAATTTACAACTTCTTTAGATTTTTTTAAGCTGCCATCCAACACAAGTTAGAGCAAGAAAGCTTTAGCACACAAAGATTAACAGGTAGAAAGCTGAGCAGCAGAAACAGAGGAAGGAAAATGTTCTGGTTCTTCAGAGGAAGTACTGTTCTGGTACTGAGATATACAATTTACTGCTTTTTCAAACCCTAAAATTTAGAATCAACATACATTTAGCCAACACAGTGCCAATGACATTGAAAGTTGCATTTATTTATTATGGTATGATTTCTTGGGGTTTCCTGTGCAGGGACAGGAGCTGAACTCAATGATACTCATAGGTCCCTTACAACTCAGTAGATGCTATGAACAAGGTGTTTTATTCTGTAGTATGGCACTGTAAATATATTACTTAGGAATAGATTGCTCAAGTGATGTAGAAACAACACACAGAATGACAAAGAAGAAAAGGGCAAAAAAGAATACGTTGTACCACCATCTTTGATTAAAACTTCCACCATCATAATCACCTTACTTGTGCCTATTTAAGTGAAACTAGTAGTTAATTTCAATTTTCAAGTCCTAAGTATATTTAAGATTCTAACTAAAAAACAGAGCTGAGGTAAATACAGTCACCTGTGTTCGTTTAACCACCTCCAAAATACTGCTTCCTTTTCTAACAGCAGCAAACAAAGCTAATGGAGACAAGCTGCGTTAGTTTAGGAAAGACTATGCTAAATAATGGCTGGAAGCAATTCTTCTTTCCAGAAGTGACATTTACAAAAACTATATTTTTGAAATTGTACATCAGTTAATTTCTTTTTCAGCAGCCTAGGACACTTAGAGCTATATGCTTCTCACCACTCTGGAGAGTTGTACATCTCTCAAAGGAACTAAGTGACAGAAGAAGCCCACTACCACCATCACCCTCCTCTACATTCCAACTTAAAAACAGTACCTGGAAAATACACTCAAGAACAATTTCTGTTTTTTTCAGTTTAGGTTAAGTACTCAGCAACATTTTTGCTGCTTCTCATATTAAAACTCTAACAGACATTTAAAAATACTATTTACAACACTGCCAGGGGTTTACTGAAAAATTTTGAATCCGTTGCATCCTGGTTAGAAAGGCAACGCTGCTCAAAGAGGGCTGCTGCAAACAATAGCCTCCTAAAATGATCTGATTGCTACTCTTTTTCCATTCCATAGACAGAGATGCTAATGTACTAGAACAAGTTACAGAGTGCTATTACATAAGCCAGGTCCTCCCTTTCCATGCTAAAGAAACACTACATTGAAGTTTTTAATGAGAACATTACTCCTACTATCTGCTAACTATCCAAATCAAAATTTCTTCTGAAGACCTGCAAACTAGGACAGCATTACTTTATTCCTCTTCTGTTAAAAGCCATCATGTACTTTGTTAACACTACCACAGGGTTTCTTCCCCTCCTGCTCTCAGACTACAGTTTACATTACATTTCAGCTGAAAAAATAAGCATATTGATTGTAAGATGTTTCTGAAAGTTGCCGCTCCTACGCACGTAAAAACCCATCTGTATATACTTTACATGAAAGTACTTTCACCTATTTAACCATACATACTCATTTCCTTTGGCACCCAACTGTGACTGGAACTGGGAAATCACATATATGCTCAGCACAGTGAAGTCACAGGTGTACTGACTGTGCCTCTACATCTGCAGGTACAATCCTGAGCTTCTCAAAGAACAAGTCTAAGTTCAGCTAGACTGTTCTTAGCTAGATCCTTTTTAAAGGATCAATTAAAACAGAATTGTTTGTAATGCAGTGTTGCTGCATAAGAACATAGCTGCTATTAATGTGCTATGTGGCTTGCAGAGAATACTTTCTGCTTGCCTGCAATGTAGCATTGATGCAACTGGACGGATGCCGAACAGCATCTTGCTAGCACCAGTTAATCTAAAAAAATAGTCAGTGTCCCTAAAAACCTTCTTCCAAAAATTTTATTATCTCTTCTCATATTTGTTATTAAAAAGAGAAAGGACACAGCTGAAAACCTTTCAAGTGTGTCAAAAGAAAAATGGTACATGTAGAAGAAGTAGCAAAAATAAATGTCATTCTCTTTTTGTCAGACTGCTCTTTATCTGCCTGGAAAAAAATGAGCAGGCAAGCAGCAAGCCCAGACCTTTTCTGAACACTTTAATCAGTAACCGTATTTCTGTTAACTCAGGAGAGTACTGCTACACAACACTACACAAAGTTACAGATTCCTGACTTTACTGGAGACTTTCGAGGCTTTAAAAAAAGAAAGCCAAACAACAGCCTGAAGTTTAAAAAGGGACAAAACATAACACACTGTGGTTAAAGATGACACATAAGATTTTAAGACAGGTCCTTGCTTCAGTAGCCCCAAACAAAGATGCAGTGCTTACAGACTTCTCAAACAACACACTCAGACCTCAGTGGTCATGGTTCCATCACATAGGAATGACTATTTAATAGTACAGGACTTACCAAATTAAACAGTGTCAAAATACCCAGTTTCATTCATTACACAGAATCACTACACAGAGATGAGCCAAGGGGGAAATCTTTACCACCACTACTAGTATACAATAAATATTACCATTTCATAATATCTCAACTGTCTTTCACAGCTAACAGCTGCATCTTGTCACAAAACTTCTACATACTTTCCTAGACACCTTCAGCAATCTATACAAGTCACTTGACTCTAAAGTTAACCTAGCCCAACTTCTTTTCTAACCTTAAACACAAGGATCCCTTAAGCACAACTCCACCGGAAGTTACTCGTATTTCAAGATGGTTATCAGAAGATGGGCAGCTCTTTACCAAGAAACTTGGCTATACAAATGCTTCTTTGTTTGCAGAACACTGTATCAAGTGGTAACATTTGAGCTGAGACAATCGTCAGATCTGAAGTCAGTAGTCAGTACATGATGTTATGCTGTGCTCCTGTTCATTTAACAACTTGGGACCCCCCCCTCCCCCATATGCTGCAACTGTATTGGTGCTATACTTTGGCAGCAAGGAAATGTTTTCTGGCTTATGGACTGCAAAAAGGAATGGAAGGTAGAAGAAAAAACTTCAGTTTTCAGCTGTGAGTACAAGGAATGAAATCCTGTGTATTACTAATACTGACTGACAGGATAAATGACTGCTCAGTATCTCCTTAGTGACAGCTACAAATCTTGTTTTATTAAAAACTGAGCTATTGCACACTGCAATATGAATGTGTTTTCCTACCATCACTTATATGAGTATTTGTACTCTTTGGGATAATTACGTATCTATTTTTTGCTCGAACTAAGCACTGAATATAATTTTTCAATTGCATGATTCCATTTACGTATCAACCAAATTCTATGGGATGGTGATACTTAGCAGGTATTGCTTTTTGGAACACAGAGTAACAGTGATACTGTCAGTGACTTTTCAAAGATCCACAGTCTGCAGCAGTTTCATACTGCAATATAAATACTCTAATAGCGCTCACTGATTGTACCACAGCATTTAATGTGTACTAGCCTTACAGTGCTGTAGCTGACATGTAGCTTCTCTGAAAACTCAGACTTCCTTCTCAGAAGTGGCCAAAACCAGTGATGAGTGAGTGTCTGTGGCGGGGGGGGGCTGGCTGTGCAATATGTATGAACAGATGGGTCTTTGTATCATAAACAGCCACAGCTTCCCATCCTGACTACTGCTGCAAGTTTTACTGTGAGGTCACTCACTTGTTACTCTGCCTTTCTCAAGCAGGAAAATACAGACAATTTTAAAGCTGACCACAATAACCAGTTTCCAAAAAAAAACAAAACAGGAAGCATACCCCTGAAAGCAGAAAATCCATGTGTAAGCTCCTGGTCCCTCTCCTGTCCATTTCCAGAGCGAAAGATGCTCACTAGATTTGCCAGGCAAACTGAGCAAGCTTTATGGAGTAAACACAATGACCTAGCCAGGGTAAGCTTCTGTTTTGGTTTTCTTTTTTAAATAAAGTTTTAAAAAGTTTTAATATGGAGAGACTCAAACAGCTTAATTAAACCTTTTGACAAGTGTTTCAGTCCTGCTAAACATCCTAAGAATTAGATACTTAAATTACAGTAGCTTAAAAGCTGTTCATAACAAGTAAATCTGTTCTCAAGAGGAGAAATGATACTTCAGGGGGAAAACTGAAACATTAAGATTATATTAGGTTCAAAGAACTTCTCTAATCAATTTATAGAATACTATATTCTGTGATCCTTTCAGTGGAGGTGATAACCATTAAAAAGGCAGTTTTGATCAAGTAACGGAATAAAGTTCACTTAACTAAAGCTTCCAAACTTTTTCAGAAATTCAATAAACTACAGAGCTGCTAAAGTGTGTGGAAAAATGATATATCATGTTACAATGTCTTCTTAAGGAGAATGAGAGCATCACATCCCTGCTGTATAAGACAACAGTTAGTGGTTACTAATGCCAAGTGCATGCAAAGCAAACATCAATCACAATGCTAAGTAGTCCAGAACATCACATTTTTAAATCTCTATCTTATGAGAGATGTTATTTGGCTTACACTGCCTGGTTAAAAATTTCCTACTGTACAGCAAGTTCTCACCAGCAAATTCAGAAGATTGGAGAGACTTAGAGCCATCAGTGTGATTTAGTATTTGATGCACCAGGCCCAAAGATGTTTCACTTTCTGAAAAGAAGTTCAAGATTGGTTTTACTTAAACATGGCATTATTACACACTATGAGAATATGAATCATTATGCCCTTGATTATGACAACAACAGCTTTTTATCTCAGCCCAATAGAACTTAAGTGTGAATCTCCTAGCATCAGAACTGTAGAGATTATAAACTAGGTATAAGGTCTATATATGCACTCCCTACTTGGTAGCAGAAGATAGACAGAAAGTAATTAATAAGGAATTTTTTTTACTAGACATTGAATGAAAGTTAGAAAACTTCCTATACACTTTTATTTCTCTGCCCATTATTCTTAAAATTAGTTTTTATCAAAATGTCACATGCCAGTACACAGTTTACTGTGCAGCTACAAATGTGACCATCCTTGCATGGGACGCAAAATGTAACAATTGCACAAGCTCAGAGATCCTCCACTTTGGAGCGAAGTTTTACTCCAACTGAACTGCAAGTCAATGAGAAAATCTAGTAAGACTACAAAGTCTCGAATTCTCTCGAAGTGCTCAGGTGTTTTTAAAAAGTACTGACTCTCCCCCCATCCACAGTCACATTTCCCAGACTTAAGAAGCTTTTCCTTTTTGTATTTTCTCCTTCAACTAAGTTTAGGATGGGCTATAAACAACTGTTACTCTTGATGCCATTGGTTTTCTGCTAGGATCTCAACAGCTCAGCCACAGATGGGCCAAGACTATTAAATTCCAGTGATAATTGGAAGTGGCCATTAAAAATTTTAGTATTTTTCATCACCAACTTTGTCCTGTAATGTGAAAGAAGCACTTCAGCAAAGGGAAAACAGTAACACAGAGCAGTGTTGAGAGTTTTACAGATACAACGGTTAAATAAAAACATCTAAACACAGCCAGTGATGGCATGAAAGCCATGAACAAGTCCTTTTACATCGCTAGAAGGAATTGCCACAAGGACTGAGGAGCCTCCTCCTGTTTCTTTCTGGGGAAAGGTTGTATTAATATCTCGCAAGAGGTATAACACCTTAATGATAACATGAAAAAACAGTATAAAATCACAGAGTGGTCTGGGTTGGAAGGGACCTTGAAGATCCTCTAGTTCCTCTAGTTCCTCCACCTTCCCCTGGAGCCGGTTCAAAGCCCCATCCAACCTGGCCTTGAACGCTTCCAGGGATGGGGTTCCATAACTTCTCTCAGCAACCTGTTCCAGTGCCTCATCATCTTCACAGTAAAGAATTTCTTCTAATCTAAACCTACTCTCTTTCAGTTTTAATCAATTCCCTCTTGCCCTGTCACTACATGCTCTTGTAAAAAGTCCCTCTCCATCTTTCTTGTAGGCTCCTTTCAGATACTGGAAGGTGCCAACTAGGTCACCTCAAAGCCTTCTCTTTTCCAGGGTGAACATGTACAGATCCATCAAGCAACCTTACATATTTGGGAATTGGAAGCACAGCTCACTACCCAGCTAGATCCCCAAGCATACAAAATTGCTTTTAAAAAGCAGATTAAGAGGTCCAAAAAAAAAGCATCCAAGACGAAAATGTTATTTCTATGGAATTCCCACAGCAGAAGTTACTGAACAGCAATGCACAATTTGTATCATGACCTAAATGTCTAGTTTACGAGAAAATGCAAGGCATTTGACTATACTCTGGGTACCCACAGCTTTTCATATACAGTAATGTCTACAAGCCCGAACACAAAACCTAACAATTTTCAGTAAGGCTTCTTCTCAACTCAGTTGAGCAGGCTCCAGTTAACTGTCAACCTCTTCAGCCCTGCCAGCTTTTAGACACTGCTTTTAAAGGGATCCAGCTTCTGGATGATGAAGGCAGAAAGGAATAGCATGCAAGACTGTTGCCTGCTCTTAGTAGAGCCTGGGAACCAGTGCTCCAATATTTCACTAGTGATGGGTATCTCTGTTCCACTTCCTAAACACAAGGCTGAAAAGGAATGATACATGTGTACAGCTTTAAGTGTCTCCAACTTTTGTTTATGAGATCCAAGCATTCAAAAATGTGAATGCAACGTATCCAAAAGAAAGTCTCCAGCAGAGAGCTCAGTCCCTAAAGAGATGCAGGTCAAAGATTGTTATTTGTCTAGCAGAACCAAATCAACAGGGAACATGAACACTTCAGCTCCATACTCAAGCCTACCGTATACTCCATCTCTGAAGATTATGACTGAGAAACCTGACATTGCCAGCAATACAGGCTCCTTTACTGGACTAATTCTGCTTCTGAACCAAGTTAATTCTCCACAAAAAGAATGCTTTAATGTTCTTGCTTCCTTTTTAGCGGTGTTCTGAATAACGTGTTAAGACCTCTTAATCAGCTCTTCTTGCAAGAAGGCAAAGGATACTTTTCCATAATTCTTCAGTAAGATCAGAAGGAACCACACTCTAGACAAATGATACTACTTGGCCACTTGCTCCTGCTGTCAAAGTCTAGCCTTCAGCACACCACAAGTGTTCACGTACTTGTAAGGGATTTTAAGACACCCTCTTCTTGGTTTACACACAAAATCTCAACGCAACAACTTCCACAGATCTTTAATACTGAGCACTCTGAAAGCCAGAATCAGAATAAATTACGTTTCTTCAGGATCAAAGGCATTTCAAAACATTTAGAAAATGCCCAGCTCTGGGGAAGCTTCTCTCTGATCTTCAGGACGAAAATCAATGCTTCCTGTAGCCAGAGAATGATATGTTACAACATAGCTTTTGTATTATATATCCTCTCATGAACAGAAGACATGAGATACCACCTCAACCTCACGGCTCTACTGACCATGTATAACAGACCCAAGAAAAGTATTTTCCACAGCATGTTCCTTGTCAGCAGCATCTCTACATCACGCAAGACAGAAAAAGCTCAAGACTTTCTTAGTAGGGAAACAAAATAACCTCATGTGATGCCACAAAATAAACACAGCAATGACCACCTCTGCTGGTCACTACAGAATCCCAGGATGAACATCTCAAAAGTAAACAATACAGTTTGACCACAACTCACAGTAGCAAAGAAAGGTAATATGACTTAAAAAATACAGATGTACTAATAAGTGTTTTCTGACAAAAGACCAATTGCCACTTCAAAAACCTAAAAGAGAAACAAACCTAAAACATCCACACCCACAACAAACTCCCAGCTTTAAAAACAAATCAGAAAAAGGAACAGGAAAACCCTACAGGGTTGTTAAGCTGCAACAGTAACTACTACAAAAACGTCAGTATAGCTGTTAGTCACCTGAGGTTCTTTACAGTATTTGCTACAGAAAGAACAAAGAGAGAACTCAGCAGCTGCAGCCCGCACTGACAGGCACCTTTGAAGAAATCAGACTCATACATGAGACATGCCAATATTCCTGTGATCTGTATAAACAACGTATCTCACAGAATCCTTTTAGTGAATGAAAAAAACCCAAAAACCACTAAAACCACACTGGTACTGAGATGGAGCAGGTTGTCTCCTTACAAACACCTACACCTGAGCAGGTGATCAGCAGTACACCACATACACAAAGACTCATATATATTCCAATGCCACAAGAATCACAATTAAGATAATAAATAATTACACGGATACAATCTGCCTGGCTATGTTAATAACAAGTGACTATCCAAAGACTCTGGCAACCAACTTTCAGTACACCTATGAACTCAGACACCTGTATTTTTTTACTGAACGTTTAATTTCTGTATCAAATCCTAGCAAAATTATGAAACTAAACTCCACATCTGTATTTTGAAAAGTTTAGAATATTTAAATATTTTTCACAGATACTAAATCATCTCAACAGAATTCCAAGTACAAATGAATGTAATATACCACGTACTTAAACCAGTATGTATTACCTTACCACAGACTTCAATATGTAACCACATAATTAAAACCTTCTATGGGACTCATCAACATAAATAATTCCATTTAATTCCTAAATGATTTAGAAAAATACTCATACCATCTATTTCAGAGAAAAAACATTCTAAAAGGATGTGTGTGTGTTTATTTATACAGACACACACAGATGTGAGCTTTAAAACTCTATCAGCCAATTTTTCAAATCTACGTGATTTTCAAATGTAAAGCATTGCCCATTAATACTCTGCAGTACTTTTAGTCTATTCAACACACATTAGTTTTGTTTTCACACTCATCTGGCTACCATTTATCACAGTTCAGCCTGGCCACTAGGCAGAGAATGCCCTCTTTCAGTTCTGGACTTGATTTACTGATTTGAACCAGGGAAAGATCAGAATTTAAACACCAAAAGCCACACTAAAATCATAAACCAGAAGAAACATCAGTTTTAGCCCTAGTACATTTCTAGCAGGAATCATGATGAAAGAAGAAAGGCACGGGGACAAGGACTTAATCTAGGACAGTATAGAGAGAAAGCACAAAATAAAGCAGCAAACAAAGCTGCTCACTAACTCTACAAATTAAAGGAGAAAGAATTTTCAGGGGAAAAAACCTCAAAACATGATACAGGAGGGAAGACATATAATATAGTGGCAAGCAGAAGATTAAAGTTATTTGACACCAGCATAAGAGTCTTAAAAGCAAATCACCAAAAGACCCACAACTTGAATAGTTTATTAGGTACATGCATCTGCTCACTGCACTCCTACATTACACCCAGGTTTTCTGATTGATTTCCAAAGCCATAATTCAAAATGGCATGAAAAATATGTTTCTAGAGACTCCTTACAAAACCATGGTGAACTTCTAAGGTTGTTTTTTTTTTTAAATAAATTATTACGTCACTTAAATCCTCTATAAAAAGATGACATTTACAGAAAATAACTCATGAATTTTGATGAGTTGGTAAGTTCCATTCTAACCATGTAAATACCAGTCTTCCAATGAGAAGAAGCAAGAGTGATGCTATCCAATAGTGTTCCAATTAAAAACCACTACCACATCACATTTTTTCAGAGTCAGATCCTCAAATCTGTAATTAGGTTCTATAAGATGTAATCTGCCACTTGCTGACAAGATGTAGAGGTGATTAGTCCAAGAGTTTTGCTAAGCATAAGCAGATGCATCAGTGGAGGTGGGTGGATACTTCTACTTCTTGGCTGGGAAATGGCATTTAAGTTCATTTAAGTTCAAGTAATAATTCACAGCATGTTGGGATTTTAAATGCAAACATTTTACCTAAACATTTCCCATCACTGCCATACCTTGTACTATAAAAAAATGGATACATAATATTTATATTGACATTTCAATTAATATATTTTTAATTTCAAAAAATTCAAATTTTCAGTCAACTTAAACCCTCCACAATACTGTTTTTTCAACTTTGATATTTCTAAAATTGTAATTACATACCATCATAGCATTTGTATAAATCTCAGATGCAGTACACTACTGTTAGCAATAAATCAAATAAATTCAATGTAGCAAAAAAAGATACACGTAAAGATGGGCTGTTACCATCAAAATCGACCACAATGTAAAGTAAGGCTGACCTAATGATATTCTGAATTTTCTCACATAAGTTCAAAAGTTCTAGAAGCAAGTTTGTTAAAATAAACATACCAATATGTGCTGAACCACTGCTACTTTTACTTTGTATAGAGGTACTGCATGTCTGGGTCCCGGGTTGTGCTGTGCCTGTTCGATTTAAACCCCTGTATAATTTCCTACAGGAGAGTTCATCATTGTCACTGTCATGTAGGGATGGTGTCCGAGGCCTAAAATGCCGCCATCTACATGATTTGATATTGACTAGTATCTGACTGAGGTCTTTTGAGAAAGATTTGTCCGAGGTATTTGTTTCTGAGGTATTGGCAAATTGACTGATTGAAGAGTGTTGCGATGAGGAAAACCTTTCCAAATCCAGATGATGAAATGCATTATCGTAGTCCGAATGCGCTCTGTCTAGTAGCACCCTAAAACCAGGAAAACAATGCACAATTAAACAGTGGCAAGAAAATACCAAGAAAATTGTTGGTTTGACACATGTGCTTGTGGATGAGAAGGGGATAAAAAAAGCTACACAAAAGCATTTTAGAACAAGCCAACACACACATACACACTCCCCTGACATGATGTATGACCATATATTATTTCACAGTAAGTAGTACATTTAGGTATATGCTAGCTTCTACTGTCCTAAGAAGAGCTGAGGTACAACATCACACATATATTCAAGACATTTCAACAACACAGAATTAAAACAAAACAAAAAGACCTAGAGAGTAATACTGCTTAAGTAAAAAGTGATTCATATGTCCTCCTAAAATAGATTAATTTCCAAAGCCTTACTCCCATATATACTGACTACACCTAACATCACCCCAAAGCAGCAGGGATGCAAGACATTAACTTCCAAATCCCCTTGCATACATCCCTGTAAGAGCCATCAGATCTCATTCCAACTTTGCTAATTAGCCAAGCTGGCTTACTAATACGTGAAGAGGTGCTAAGCTAAATTTGAAAGGCAAATCACATCCTTAGTTTTAAATAAAAATTTGATACAAAAGTACTACCTTCTTGAGGACATCACATATTTATACACTTAATCATTTAAAAATTGTTTTCAGTCAAGATTCCCAAAAGCAAAGTGCCTGAAATAATTACTTATTTGGTATTTTTCACATTTGAAATTTACCAGTTATAATTTCTAAGCTTCTCTCCAAATCACCAAATACTGTCTAAATTCTGAAAAGCATTTTTTTGCAAAATATGATTTTTGCTATCTTGAAATGCTACTATTTGAAGTTAGCTACACAAATAACTTAAAAACAAGCCAATCACAACTAAAGATATACATGCATTTTCATGCCAAAAAATGGGAGTGTGAGCAAAAAAATCCCCTGAACTAATTAAGAAAACATTACTAAAACAGCTTCCACTAGTGCAAAAAAAAATGAAGACATTAGCCAGCTAATCTCCCTGTGACCTCTCAATTTTGTTATTTATTTTTTTTTATTAAAGTCTCTGGTCTTCTTTACATCTTGCTGATTTAATTTTATTTTTATAAACAGCAACAGTTACACATCACTTACCTTCCACCACGGCCAACCCGTCTTCGTGCAAACCCAATACACCTCTGGGGTACAGTAAGGGTGGTTAAGCAGTATCTGTAACGCACATCTCCTAATCTTCCCTCCTTAGGGCTACTCCATGGCCAGTTGCCAGGTTGGTCTAAATGAGGCTTAAAATAATTTTAAACAATTAAACAAGATGTTTTCACACAATGACACTCTGTCTTATGACGCACAAGGAAATTCTACTTACAGCATAGTACTGACAGCCTGCTTTCCTACGGAAGGCAAAAGGACCATCGGGATCATTTTCTTCCTCAGCCTCCGAAGAACCAGACAAAACCTTCAAAGAGGGGATGGGAGGAGAGTGGTGTATGAGAAAGGGTATTTGAAAATTCCTGAGTTTTACTTCTCTCTTTCCCAAAGAGCAGCACAAAACACTAGAGGTCCTACCTGGGAAAGAGGTTCATCATCTGAGCTAGGAAAATCATACTGATTCAAATCTTTAGCATTAAAGACTGGCAGTGCAGCAGGACTTGTCTGTTGAGGAGTAGCAGCAGCCGATGAAGGTAAGACTTTTGGCTTCTTCTCATACTTTCTTTTGGGTCTAATAACATCAGGTTTATCTTGCTGCAAGAAAAATAAAAGCAGTGTAAAATTACATGCAGAAGAAAATTACATTAAAACAGGACTTTAAGTAAACTCCCATGTAAGCAAGCTAATGAGATGAACTCATTTCTCTACCATAATCACAGTAAAACATGCAATTATTTCAAAATGTCTGTTATTTCATTTCCAGAAACTGAAGCATTGAACAAACAAGATGGAATCAAGCACTGTTTGTTCAATCTGTGCTAGGTAACTCACTAGCAGTTAAGCTAACAGTACTGCTTTGGAGAAGGAGACCAAAATATTTATCATGATCTCTATTTCTTTATTTCCTAGCATTTTTAATTGATAGCCATTTATGCAGTGTCAGGGTATTACTAACTACCAAGCAATGCTCCGAAGGCAAAAAGACTTCTCAAAGGTACCTATAATCTTGCAAAAGTCTAAAAATTAAAGATGTTTCTCCATACTATGCAGTCAAGTTTAAGAGTATTTCCCAAGTTTCCAATCTGTGAAGCACTTCACTGATCCAACATCACTGATAAGCAAGTACACACCAGCAATCACAAGAACAGTTATTTACTACCCATGAAAAACTTGACTGATTCAAACCACCAAGTCAAATTCAGAACAGCCTCTAGATATTCTTCAGTTACAAGTTGCCTTGGTTTAAAATTTAAATTATACCTCAGCAATTATCCTGTGTTACCTGACCTATTTAACATGCTCAGCTGTTTGCACTGTAGCTATGGTTTGTATGACACAAAATTAAAGCCTGCAGGGAGAAAAGTACTTTTCAGCTGTCTAAATCAAACAAGATTATTTGATACTTTACTTAAATATGACAGCAAAGATATGCAGCAGGGAGAGAATTATCAATGCATTATCTTTTAGAAACAAAACAAACCCTGACTCTCCATATTAAAATAACAACACAGCTTAGAACAATACATGACATTTACATCATTAATTCAGTTTTTGTATAATGTCTAATGATAATAAATAGAGTTCTGTTCAGGACATCCCAACCTTATGGACAGTAGTAAAGAAAAATGTTTCCATCCTCCTGAATAAGAACACAATTGCATGTGTCCTTTTATCTGCAGTTTGTCTGTACTTCTTTTACTTCTGTCTTGAAGAATACTGGTCATCTGTTATCCTTGAAACTTCATATGGAACAAGCTGTTTTATTTCACTTGCAGCTTTGCTACCCTATTGCCAGTTACAAAAAGCTTCCTCTCTCTCCTCCAATCCTAAAATGGTGCATTTTGTATACTTCACAGCATGAATAGTAACTTGGTTATTGACATTACTTACTTTAACTTTATATTCTTTCAGTTCCATAGCTTCTTGCTGTTTAAAAGAACTGCTGTTAGTCACAGGAATGATGGGAATAGCATAGGTGGGTTTAAGTGGCTGCCGCTGTGCCATGACTTCAGACATGATCTCTCCACTGTAGTCACCCAAATTATACCTGAAATCAGAATAAATTTTATTCGTTGGAATACAATGTCCATCTGGTAAAAAACTGAAAAACGCTAGTTAATGCTTGCAGCTTGGGGTAAAGGGATATCCAGTACATCAGCAACAAGTACAAAAAGTATCAGTCCAGAGAAGGAGACTAACAACACAGAAAAATCATTGCAATGAATAATGATGACAGATAAAAAAAGACAACCATTCTGTGAAGCATCTCCAAAATGTAATACTGTAAAGAAAAGGAGAGGGTTACTCACCCCCTTCCTTGGGGACTGGTAACATTTAAAGAATTTGTCACTCAAAATTTTAAACTGTGAAGCAGAATGCCTTATTCATGAATCCTCCTTTTGTGCTACGGAGTATTTTCAATAATTACATCCATGAAACATTACATTTCAAGTCCTGTGACAAATGCTGAGTTGAAGTGCAGCTCTCTAATCTGAGTGAGGTATTAGAGTCCTCTATTCAATGGCTTATTTTCTTTAAAAAGCAACTGGAAAAATCTTGATGACTTCTCTCCCCTGTTTCTGCTGAAAATGCTCAGGGCTTAAATGAAGTGCCCTGGTAGTGTCAGTTCAGCTTGTTTCCCTAAAAACCCAACTAAAAGGTCAGTTCTGCAGATTTATGGTACTGACTAGGAACATTTGCTTTCAAACATGGATACTTAGGCTAGAAAAGTTTATTCAGATTCTAAGTATCAACCAAAAGGACAACTCCACACAAAAATTGTGATCCTCAGTCAACTGGGGAAATGACACTTGCCAGAGCATTTGGCCCACAGCACAGATAATCAATGGCAAAAGAAGCACTAGCTGGAGATGACTCTCACATTTAATACTGTATGAAATGCTCGTTTTCCTCAAGAGAATATTAGATCAAGCTTTTTTAGCAAAGAATGTAGATCATGAAGTCAAAGAAGAATGTTAATGATTAAAATCGGTCTTAAAAATAGCTGGGATTTCCTTAATACTTATCACACAATTTCAAATGACTTTGCTTGAAACTCTGGTCTCTCTTCTGGTAGAATATACAGAATAGATACATACATTTGAAAGTATCTACACACACAATAAAACAATGTATTCCCATAATAGGCAACTTCCTAAAGTTTTATTTTTTTTTCTCCATAGGCAAATATGAATATGCTATCCTGTAGAAGTGAAACAGTCTGAACTTACTTTAAACATCTCCCACTGTTCAAATATTTGCAGCTATCCAATTATAAAGAAGTTTCCAAAGCTTTCTGCAGCAAGTTTTCAATAAATATTACCTCTTTTCCATTATTTCCAGTGTTAAATGCAGCAACTCTCTCTTGCTTTTTTCCCTCCTTTTTATCATCTCCAGGATGGTTACTGCACGACTCAGATCTCGACGCAGCTTCAGCATTTTCTCATAAGAAGCTTCATCATTTTTTCGATTCTGCAGATATATAAAATACGTTTTTCCCCACATAATTTAAGTTCAATAATCTGAATCAAAGTAAGTTCTAAATATTTAGGTATATTAAAAAAAAAGACAAGTCACATGCTAAACCGAAGAGAAGCATGTGCATGTTATCAATGATACACAGCTTGCCAACACCCTAAGTAGGTTAAACAGTAAATTTAGTGAAAAAGTGAATATAAGCCTTCATTTAATAATAGGACTAGAGATGTTTTATGTTTTTTGCCCTTGCAAATTAAAAAGAACATTTCATTTTTTATTATGTTGCAGTACCATTGCAAATTGTTTCTTTATATAAGCAACTTTTTCAAAGAGGGAGAATGAAAAGAAAGAAAAGTTAAGGGAGGCACTGATATACTTACTTTTCGTGTCTGCATCTTTTCTGTTCGTCTTCTAAAAGCAACATAAGGGTCATTTGTGCTGGAACCATCTCGTTTTTCCTGCTTTACTGCTGGGATAAGTGAAGGACCTCGACAGTTTTTCCTCTTTTTAATCCAGTACTCATACACTTCTCTGATCAATTCATCATCTTCTTTCAGCAACAGCTTGGCCTCTTGCAGGCTGACTGGCTAAATGTAAAACCCAGCATGTCACTTTCATACAGTAATGCACAGAGCCTGTATTTCAAATTCTTTATTCAAAGTACCGTTGTACCTGCTGACCGCTGCCCTTTTCCAGTCTGTCTATCATCTCCTCAAATTGCAAAGGAGAGATGTCCATTCTTTTCTTCAACTTATTCACAAAGATCTCATCTTCTGAATCCAAGTCATAATCTGGCTGCTCAGCATCCAAACTAAAAGCTAAATGATACAGTGAAAGTTAAAGTTAATTTTACAAAAAAAAAGTTTTGCTCTAATAGTGTCCAGAGCACATACCACACTTCTCAAGAGAAAACCAAAATTGCTTGTTTGAATGTTGTAATAATGCTACTTCCACATGAATGTAAACATCGAGGTTTTTTTCTTGAAAAAAATTACCCTGTTAAAAATTAGGCGCAAAAGTTGACATCTTGTTATGATTTTGTTAACCAATGGAAACTTTTTACTTGTCAAACAAGCTAGCAGCTTAATGCTTCAGTAAGACATTTTTAGATTCATTAAAATTTTCAGTGCTGCAAAGCAGTCTAGATTTTTGTGTACTGTACAACCAGCAGCTCAGATTTCAGCCCGAGCACACATCAAAGGTATTCCTAGCAAAGGATGTGCAGACTGTAGTACAATGATCTTAACATATTCTCATCAATGATTTCTGTGACATATTTGAGTCAGACTACACTGGCCCAGCATGATCTACCCTATGTAGCAAAGCATCTTCAAATACAAGTAATGTCTTGCAGAATGCAAGCAACTGTTCTCCACAGTATCCTAGGAAAATGCATCATTCTGCATTTGAAACTCCCTAATTCTCATGCCTCATTCAAATTTCTGTGGTTGGCAAGAGACACAAATTTCTTTCCTAGTGCACACGTGAAAATACATATCTATTTTTAATAAACAAATCCAGCTGTTAGAACAGCTAGATAAGGAAAGTAAGACAGAAAAGTATAACCTTAATATCAGCATGGAAGGCTGCTAGTAGGCAGGAAGAACTTTTTACAGTGAGCGTGGTGAAATACTAGAACAGGCTGCCCAGAAAACTGGTGGATGCTCACACCTGGGAACATTCACAGTCAACTTGGACCAGGCTCTGAGCAACTTGATAAAGCTGAACCACGCCTCATTGCAGGGAGCTTGGACCTAGATGATATTTAAAAGGTCCCTTCCAACCCACACTATTCTACAATTCAAGTATTTTAAGCCATTATTGAGGGTCAGAATGATACAGAAGTCTAACATTTAACCAAAGTTAATTAGGCATGAGATAATGTTTACACAGCACAGATGCTACTTTTAAAATTCTGCTTATTACACTATACAACCGAATTCTGCAACAGACACTGTTTTTCAAATTTTTTTCTAAAGTTATCTGAAGTAATGTGGTGTTCATGTGAAGGGTCATATCCACAGTGAGTAACTGCTATCTTCCAACAAAAACAAAACCACAACAAATTTGCAAGTCACCAGTGATATCAAGCCCCATATGCTTTAAGATGTAGAATACTTGCACCAGGCATAGGCAAACACTTCTACTGCTACTGCCATTTCTGGTTGGCTTCCCAATCCATTCCAGTGCCATTTTATCCTGGTGATGCTCTGAGAGCAGATATTCTGTTTCTTAGCTATGCATTATGTATTTTCCTCTAAGTAGATCTGTGTCCGTGCTTGCTACCAAATCTAAATTTCCCTCCAAACTGTTATTACAGAATAAGAATTAAATGTACTTCTTTAGCAAGTAGTATTTTTCAACATGTTGAAAAAGTTAATACTCAGAAGTCAGTCTTGATGGGAGCTCAACAGATATTTATGAATAATGTCTTGACTACTAGTAAAATTAAATTCTCACAGGATCACCAAGTTGGAAGAGACCTTCAAGATCGCCAAGTCCAACCCACACCCTAACAGCTCAACTAAACCATGGCACTGAGTGCCACATCCAATCTTTTTTTAAATACATCCAGGGATGGTAACTCTACCATCTCCCCAGGCAGACCATTCCAGTACTTTATCACTCTTTCCATAAAAAACTTCTTCCTAATGTCCAACCTGTATTTCCCTTGGTGCAGCTTAAAACTGTGTCCTCTTGTTCTGCCAGTTGCTGCTCAGACAAAGTAGACTCAATGTAGATCCCAATGAATTAGTTACTTTACTTACGCTGTATGTGAATCAGCTGCTTTGGCATTTTAAATTCTCCGGGATATATAGATTCATAGTATGCAATATTACTTTCTGCTTCTGGAACTGGTATAACCATGTTATCCCTCTTCTCTCCATAGACTTGTTGTGCTGAGATAGCCCGCTGCAAATGATGTTCCTATAAATAAAAAAGTGAAATGAAAACCTGAGAAAATATTTAGAGAATTCAGCCTTGCTTCACCTGGCTGAAGGAGGTGTATTTTTCTGTAACTGCTCTCGCTGTAAAGCCCCGAGCTTAAGAGCGCGCTGCCCGGGCCGGAGGGCTCCCCGGCAGGTGGCGCTGTCCCCTAGCACAACCCCTCCTTCCCAACTCCTCCAGGCGCGTCGGCGCTCCTGGCACACCGAGACACAAAACCCGTACCCGCGTTACCAGGCTCTGGAGGGACACACAAACCCGTACCCGCGTTACCAGGCTCTGGAGGGACACACAAACCCGCACCCGCGTTACCGGGGTCTGGAGGGACACACAAACCCGCACCCGCGTTACCGGGGTCTGGAGGGACACACAAACCCGCACCCGCGTTACCAGGCTCTGGAGGGACACACAAACCCGTACCCGCGTTACCGGGGTCTGGAGGGACACACAAACCCGTACCCGCGTTACCGGGGTCCGGAGGGTCACAAACCCGTACCCACGTTACGAGGGTCTGGAGGGACACTTCAGACTGATTAGACATACAGATTATGAGACAGATACTGACTCCAGTACTACTCTGTATTTGCCTTGGCCATTTATTACCAGTCATGTCAGAAAACCAGACAGGAGGGAGGCATCGCCATGGTTCATTGACAATGAACAGCCACGATTTTTATCTAGTGAATGATTCCTCAAGAATCATTTGTTTAAATCCTTCCCATTATCCTCCCTTTCCTTCTCCTAATCCATCTAAAAACAGTGAAATGTAAAATTCTCCCTACAGTTCTGTCAAGACAGTGAGTAGAATCAGCAGGGTTCATACAGTAACTAACAGAAACCCACACAGCTAGATGTGTGCATGCCTTTATGTGGTTTACTGACAAAACAGGTATTTTTTCCTTATTTGCAGTGCTGGTTTCTTAAGTTTCTATTCTGTTCCTTCCCAGGTGGTCAGTAAACCAGTGCTACAATAGTTATGCCAATACATCTCTCAATGAGATGCTATAAACCACATCACTGAAATACTCAAAAGCAGAAACTGCAGCAAAAGGGTAGCATCTACAGTTGTTTTTAATGTTGAATAGATAATGTTCATCCATATGTTCTTATTACATCTTTGGCTGTCTGACTTCAATTTAACTACTTTGGTACAATAAGGGCAATTAAGAACTTCTGTCTAAACTTTAAAAAAGGAGAAATAATCAAGAAGATAATAAACCAGGCTTTACTGTAAATTGCAAAGTTGACCCAACCTGAAATTCAATTGTGTTCTAACACGTAATTCTGCTAAAAGAATTCACAGGATTTGAGCCTATCTTCACACAAACTGCAGACATTATTTCACATCCCCTGGTTAAAAAGCTTCTTAGAGACTAAACAAGAGAATAAGGCATAACAGAGTTGCAGGTAGAACTCACTGCACTGGTTTTGACCTGCAGCATTTGTTAAGTCCAGACACACATCACCTAGGAGGTGTAGCAGCATTCTTTCCTGGGTATGGATAAAGTAATTTATTTTCTACTTTTTACTGAACCACTGCTGTCAGACATGTCAGCATTTTGTAAACTGTAGTAATTCTTCAGGACTACACAGCTACAACTTGTTGCCTAACAGTGAATTAAGCTTTATCTTTATATAGCCCACTAGGATTCTGCATCAAATGCAGAATAATAGCCAATGTTCTTTTAGTTAAGCAAACTCTTACTGGTTTTATAATAGTATTAAGGGTTCCTAATGTATTTATCCCAGCTTGTGTTTCTAAACATCAAAAAAATTGCTTCATTTCAGAGACAAAAAGGATATCATACACTAAATTAGGATTCCAATTTCTCTGATCCACCTCTGATATGGACACACTAGTAAGTACCAGTAGCCTATGCTTCTTTACTAACAAGTTTAAGTTATCTGTATTTAAAGAAATCTTAACAGCATTCTTAAAACAGAAGCACAAATCATGGCTTTGCCTTTCATCCCAAATACAAAAATACTCAGTATGTGAGCAGAGTCTTAGCAGAGCCACATATTATGAAAAACAACTGGATAAAATTTCCCCCACTGAAAGAAGTTAACCTGCTGTTCATATAGATTTCAATTCACCTCAAGAGACACTCCACTAAACAGAAAAAACTAAGCAGACAAGGCAACTTCTCCTTACACCTCCACACATCAAAGTTTTCACTTATCTGGACAAACCCACAACAGCAACTTTACCCCCAGTAAAGTATCACAGTATCAGTATCTCAATATATCAGTATCTCAGAACATCTCTCTCTATATCCTGGTAATTGAGGTGGGTTGAGTGCTGGCCTAACACCAGTGCACTCACTAGAATTATTTACTCAATTTCTACTGTGAGATAAGGATTAGAAAGGCAAAAGCAGGCTCAAAATTTTAGAGTATAAAGAAAACTTGATTAACAGAACTAAAAGAAGAATAATAAGAACCAGAATAAACCTTCAGAACACTTCTGCCCCCAACTCTCCTTTCTTATTGACAAAGTAAAGAGACAAAATTTGGTATTTTCAGTCAGTTTACCACTTCTAAAATAATCTTTCTTTAATTCACTTAGGGAAAGGAGTCTCTCCTGCTATGCCATGTAGACTTTTCCAAAAGAAACAGTTCTTTCATGGTTTTAATTTTCATGAATAGCAGCTGCCTGGAAATCTGAATTGTGAAGATACTCCCACTGTTTGGTACACAACTTCCCACAACTACCACCATGGGTCATCTCAGCTTATTTGGGTGCATGCAATTTTAAGGATGAGCTGTTCTAGTACAGAAACAAAAGTTCTCTTATCTATGGGAACAGAGGCTTTTCTTCTTCCATCCCTGGGGCAAGGTTTCACATCTCTCTCTGTTCAAGCTTCTCACTGGATCACAGCTACTTCACCATCTGCTTGCTTCAACACAGGGTGCTTCTGCTCATGGCTGTGGTTAGAATGCCACATCCTTCCAATGCACTCCATGAGTTACAGGGAAAAAAAAGGCTTAAGTATCAATTACTCTTCACCATAGCCTTACAAGAGAATTTCAGCCCCAGACTAAGGTATCTCCTCATTCTCCTCCCATCTGGGATTTGACTCCTCCTTCACTGACCCCAGTGTCTCCACATTGTTTTCTTTACATGTCTTCACCCTTTCCTTTTCTCTCACTCGAGAGAGGATTGATTACAAGTTGTTGCATCTGTGCACTGAAAAAGCTAGTATCTGGCCCAGGCCTGAGGATGGCCATGTGATCTCTGCCAGGTTGTGGCCACTCTGGCTGCATGGCTGTTTATCCAGCCCCTGCCATGGTCAATTCCAGCCACTCTGGCTGCAGGGCTGCCTCTGTTCTCAGCCACATGATTTTTCCGTGGCGCTGGCAGGACGGCTCAGCAGCTCACGGCCAGAGCAGAGCCCAGTTCAGCCCAAAGCTGAGCTGGAGCTGGCCCAGACTGCTAGCTGTGATTGGAATTCAGTGGTGGCAGAATCTTAGTTGAGCCATGCCACGGGCTGAGCTGGCCAGGCCCTGTAGTGGAGCAGCGCCTGGTCCAGCCAGCATCCAGTTACCTGTTCAAAAGCTGGAAGCAAGAGAATTTTTCCTGGGGTTTGTTAGTTTTAAAATGTGATTTCACAGAGGCAAGTTCAGCTTAAGTGGTTTAACAAGGTGTCAATATTCAAAACTAACCAGCAGACTGGTTCTGTTGGGTCAGGAAGCTGTTAGCAGCCCTCACAGAGAATCACTTCTTCAACTGATGGATTTTCTCTTTAACTAAAAACCAAGCTATGTTAAACCATGACCGCAATACATATAAATCAGACGCAATTGTTAACTCTGTAAGCAGTAATTTTTAACAATAAAGCATGTTAAATATCTACTATTAACTAACACAGTAGAGCTTCCAGTTTCTATTCTTCAATCATTCTCTCTGATTGCACAGCTGATTACTCCCACCAAAATGCAACACCTCATTCATTTGAATCCACAGCCTTCCACTTAAAAATGCAGTGGTTTCCTCAATTTGTCAGAATGATTTTAAATTCAAATCCTAATCAAACTTTCTGGCTGCTCTTCATGCTCTTCATCATACAGGAAGATTTGTATGTAGATACTGCAGTCCCAGTCACTCCTGAAAACACCACCTGGCATTTAAAGACAGACTAGCTAGGAAATTCAACAAATGTTTTCATTTGGCCTGTCCATCTATTTCTAGATACAGTTTTCCAAGCAGATTTATTTCTACTACACAACTGTTTCCATTCATTGGATAACAGATCAATATCAGTATCTTTTTTACACCACTATCCATTAGGTCCTATGCCCTGACACAAAAAGAGGTTCAACTGGGTTAACTGGGCTTTATTCCTGAAAACCTCTTATTAAGTATTCACAGAGATTAGTATCTTCCAGGTCATCACCAGGGCCAAATAATTTATATTATCCATATTACTCCAGGAACTGTGGGTATGGTAACTTATTTGTAAACCTCTAGGTTCCAGCTTTTCAACAGTCTTGACTGTTACGAGATTCTGGGTTGCAATTTTCAAAAGGATTTTATGTTTTGAGGTACTCTTTTTTAAAAAAGCATGGTTTAGTGCATTTTCTCTTTCTGCTCAAACATCATCTGAAGCTCTCAAATACATGTAAAATTATTCCAAACTGTTTCTTTAAATTCCTGTCATGAATTTTAGACGGTTAGTTAAGCTCAAAGGCTATAATTTGTCATGTTAGAATGAAACTTATCTAACAGCCACCACCACAAGGTTCAGTCTTGTGCCTCTTGTTGTCATTCTCCATATTACCACAGCCTTTTATCAGACTGAATCTATGATGACAGCTTAGGGAACCAAATCCACAAAAAGCCATCACTGTCCTGTTATTTCCCCTGAAAACAATTAGAAACAATTAGTTGTCTGAAAAATTGTCTCCCTGAACTGCCAGGGTGTGTGTATGCAAAGCAGTGGGGAAATGCAGAAGAGAGAAAGATGATTCCCTTTGGCAGCAGTTAGCCATTACACTGGCTTAATTGCTTCACTAAATTTAAAAAGTCTTTTTAAAACGAATATCAAGGGCAAAACTCCCCCCGACTAAAACTCATGGAACATTTCAACTGTCTCAGTATCAAGTACAATCAAGAAAAACTTCCTTACTACAAACATTCCTAGGAAATTCTCATCTTATTCTACACCTTCTAGATGGATCTCACCTTGCTTCTTCTTTCAAGATCTACCTTTCATGTAAATACCAATTGTTCACATATTATTTCTCCCTATTAACCAGCTTCCACTTCCAGTGTAGTCACATTTCTTTCTCAATGTACCCTTCTGATTGAAACAACATTGATATACCTGCATTTGTTTTACAAAAGCACTCAGCCTGAACTGCTTAACACCACAGCAGGCTGCTTCAAAATTTCTTCCCTTTCTGCCCCACCTTGCTTCCCTTGGATCACACATACCATTTCACAACATGTACTTATTGAAGGTAGTTTATTCTCCCTGAAACTGCTTTGCACTTTTACATTTAACTATTTTCAACCTATTCTTTGTGATTATATCCAGAAAACCTTTCATTTTCAGTTGCTTTCTTTGCCTGGCATAGAATGCTATTGTAATTACAGCTTTAGAAGTGCTGTAATGCTAATTTGATACAGTCATTTCAGAACAACAGTACTGTTCCTCAAGCTTCATTCCTTTTACATTTTACTAATGCTCAGCCAAATTTGCATCAGAAGTTAATTAAAGAGCTCATACAAGAAAACTCTACAAATCTGCTCACTCTTCCCAGCTCCCAAGTTAGTTTTCCATCAGGTTAGCATCTTGTACTGGCTTACCATGTGGTCAGACAATCCCAACAAAAAAGGGATGCAGTGGGAGCACTCAGCTCAGAGACAGAGGGTGTCTCAGGAAAGGAGCAGCTTCATCATTTTCTGTAACACTCAGCCAGAAACATGAACCGAGGGGCAGGCACTGATCTCTTTATCTTGTGACAACTGACAGGACCTGAGTGAACAGCCAGAAGCTGTGTCGAGAGGTTTAGCTTGGGTATTAGAAAAAAGTTCTTCACCCAGAACAGTCTCCCCAGGAAAGCAGTCACAGCACCAGCCTGACAGAGGTTCAAGAAGTGTATGGACAACACTCTTGGGCACATGGTGTGACTGTTGGGCTTGTGCTGTGCAGAGTCAGGAGCTGGACTTGATGATCCTTGTGAGTCCCTTCCAACTCTGGATATTCCATGATTCTATGAACTGCACCTTATTCTCCATACTATATTCCTGTCCAGAAAATTATTTGGACAGTTAAAATGCCAATACTACCAGTTTACACTGTTAGTTGTTTAAATAACCAAAATCTTCTTCCCTTAGTTTTCCTCTAATTAAGAAAGTCTACAGGAAAAGCCCACCAAAACAGCAACTCTATGTAGAATGTAACAAAATATGACACAATTTCATAAGCAAAGCTATGCATTGGCACAATTTGTCATTCTGTGGTCTTCCTTCCTATTAATTTTAGGATAGACAGTTTGCCCCTTGTGTCCACTCTTACTGCACACTAGTATCACCAAAACATCATGCTCCAAAACATAAAAGGAGTAAAAGGACAATCTAAAGCACGTTGACAGCAACAAAGGCATGAGGGAAGACAAAACACAGCAGAGCAGCTCTCATTACAGCCTGAAAGAACCAGAACCTGTGGTCAGTGCTGCTTTGTGGTGGGGCAGTAGGACCTCTCTCAAGTGATAGTGCAAGGATATAGGGCTAATTCTTTGTCACAAGCTCAGTATTTGCATGTTTGATGCATTTCTAGTGCAGTACATGAAAAAATGTGAATTAGAATAATTAGAACACACAAGAAAGGATACTATGATTGTGGCTCAACCTGACTACCAGCAGGTACTCCTGACTTCAAACAGAAACAAGCAGAAGCTCTGCAACTGAGAACAAGTAGCATTTGCCTTTTCACATTTTGGTAATACTTAAAAAATTTTTGGCAACGTGACTGTAAGATTTTAATTTAGTTACAGTTTCTAGAAGAATACTGGCACTTAGAGAGAGCACAAAGTTTCTTTAACAAAATATCTACTCTGCAGTACACTCTGAAGACCATATTCCAAGGAAGATAACCACAGCACAAGGAATTAAAAGGCTAACTAACATAAGCCGTAATTACAGTTAAACAAACCAAAGGGACAGAATGCATATTATCCTTTCAAAAAAAAACAACTGAAAAAATTTTACTGCAGTAGCGAACAGCTACTTCTCAAGAAATCATCTTCCCAAGAAATAGAGGAAAAATCCACTTTTTTTATTATTTGATTGTTTCCCCAATAATTTCTCCAATTATTTCAGAGCTCTTAGAAATAATAATTTAAGGCACACTTGCTTATGGAAAAAAAAACAACTGAAAAAATTTTACTGCAGTAGCGAACAGCTACTTCTCAAGAAATCATCTTCCCAAGAAATAGAGGAAAAATCCACTTTTTTTATTATTTGATTGTTTCCCCAATAATTTCTCCAATTATTTCAGAGCTCTTAGAAATAATAATTTAAGGCACACTTGCTTATGGAAATTACCAAAAGAGGCAGCTCTCAAGTCCAGTGTGCAGAACAGAAAGTCTCCCAATACTCCAAGCCTACCCTAAGCAAGGGAGTGGTGTCTTTGCTGGGGGAAGGAAATGGTGGGATGGACAAGCAGAAAGTTTTTAAAAGTAGTGGTACTTCTAAAAAGCATGCAGGACTGAGGTCAAGCCTGTGCAGATCAGAATCACATCTCTGCCTCTGAAACAGAACCTATACAAAAACACACTACAACTAATTGTGTCATTACTGGGAAGGCAATCCACTGCCCATTTACATCAGTATGACTGGGCAAAATCCTCTCACATCCATCCCTGACAGAAGTGCTTTCCTAAGGCTACCACCCACTTCACAGCACTCACAATGTTAAAGGTGTAAGAACGGAAAGGCATACCAGTTCCCACAGACAGCTGTCAAGAAGCATTAGGTTCACAACAGTTACACTGAAACAGATTACAGCTGACACACAATCAAGGCCATACAAACTCCTAGACCCATCTCTTTTGATACACACTTTATGTCCTAACAGCTTATGGTCCCAAAAAACCTCTAAACACACACACAAAAAATCAACAAAATTGCAGCTCATTTGAAACACACATTACTCTATAATTAAGATCACATAAGCAAACATTAGGAACTGAAAAAAATCAGAAGTTGCTCATCGTGTCACCAAGCAGTCATAAACTGGTGCACGAGCAACATGATTTCAGGCTTATAAGGTAAAGATTTTTGGCTGCTAAATCCACAGAGATGATGAAGGTTCTCACATCAGCAATATTTACTGATAGGGCAGTGGAGGAAAACACAGCAAAGTTGCTTGGAGCCCCTGCTGCAGACCAAGACCTTTCTGGCTAACTCAACTCTAAAACATACAGTAGGGACTGCTGAAGCACTTCTGTGACCTACTGCACACAAGTCACTCTCCAACCTCCATCTTTGCTCAGTGAGCTACAGGATACACATCCTGTCTCAGCCATATAAGGATCTCAGTAACCTGCATGATCAGGGAAGATGGCCTCTTGGAAGCGTGATGGTCAAGTTACACTAGAGAAAATTTGTCTACACATTCAATCCAATAAATCTGTCAAAAAAACACCTGAAATGGCTCATTCTCTTCACCTTCTCCTCCTGTTATCAATCTTAGCTGTCCTGTAACTTACTAATCAGACACAATTTATATCCAAGATTAGGAGGAACATGAAGAATATTATCAGAGAATTATGTGCAAAACAAAGAGGTCCGTATATTTTAATGCCATTCCTTGTTCTGTACTCAATTCCTCCTCCCTTCCTAGAACCAGTTCAGGCACTGGAAATATGTTTCTGTGGGACTCAGGGGCAGTTAAATGCCACCATAATAGAGTGAGCTTACCCAGGGACAGGCAAGCACCAGCAAGGCTGCAAGAGCATGTATGGGATGCACAGCCAGAACACGGAAGCTGATTTAGATCAATACAAACTGTTCAGATATACTTCATTTGCATTACTCTTACATTCAGGACAGAAAGTGGCTCTAGTGGCTTCTAGTATGACTGAAAGCAAAAATGCTCAGCTATTCCTGAAGAGCAGCTCCACAGGTTATTACAGAAGCACTACCACACACTTCTGCCTTTAGTTCCTCACACTGAAGGCACATGCAGTCACACCTAACTACCTGCAAAACAAAGACATTCTGACAAGTTTATTACAGCACTTCTTTCCAAACAACTGCTGCTGAAAAGTTCTAAACCTGACCGAAGTTGTATTGATGAGGGCAATCTGAGTCTGCCTTGCAACGCACAGAAATCTTCAATACGCGTTCTGGGACAAGATCAGTCCCTGAGGTACACTGATCCTTGACTGAGACCTGGAACCCAACTCCTGAATAACAGCTGACAGATCTGGCCTTTGATAATGCCAAGGCAATAGCTAGTTTTGTAAACATAACAGCAGCTCTGACCCTCTTAACTCCAGTACATGAATGTCATGTAAGTGCCAGTAATAGTTTAAATTTGGTCACAAGAAGCACACAGGATCAAAAAAAGGACAGAAACGGTGGGTAGCAAAGCAGCCTTCCTTGCTCTACCTATGATGGGTCTGAAAGAAGACAGCAGATCACTTCCATCCCTCATCTGGTCCACAAACCATCGTAGCCCTCAATGTATTATGACCCTCAGCAGATATGGAAACACAGAGAACATCTCGTATTGACTGAAGCTGCCTGCAGATTCACCCAGACCACATGGCTTTAGATCTTCCCTTCTGAAGCTCTTCTGCCAAAATCTCTCAATGGCCTGAATCATTCTACACAGTAGAGAAAGTGTTTTCTTCTTGTTACAGCAGAGTCTAAAACTGTCCCTTCATAGAAGAAAACTATGGAGGTCACTTCTGTTTATCAACTGATGTCAGTCTCTTGAGTAGTCAGTTAAGAAAGATCCTACTGTAATCACCATAATAATTAGATCTCTGCTAAAAATTCCAACTTAAAGTCATTGCATAGGTTTAAACAGAAATTACTCAGTGAAAATGGGACCCAATTTACTTCTAAAAATGCATGGGTTTGTAATTAACAAAGTATGAAAAAAACCTTGGTAATTATTACTTTTCTCTAGAACACTGGTCAAAAATGAGATCAGCCACATCATTTTGAGCATTGTAGTAGACTACCTTCCCCATGTTCAAATCAGATATTTCTAAGAGCATGGAAGGAGTCTGTCCTTTCACTGGAAGAAATCTTGCTTCTGTATTTGTGGACTCTGCAGCAAATTACTTACAACTTATAAAAAATTTTCACTTGCTGTTCTTCAGTGAATGGTGGTAGACAGGTGGAGGGCACACAGAACATTTGACCCACGAATCTAACATTAGTACTAGAGCTCATGACAACACTAGAAGAAATAGTAATTTGTTATCCTGTTACTAGAAGACTGAAGTCAGTTTCATGTTTTAAATTACTGTGCAAAACAGAAAGACAGAGATAAATACATGAATGAGACTGGCGCAAAACATGCCAGAGAGGGTAAGAAACACAACCCAGGAATCAGAAAAAAGTCAAGTATTTAACACATATTAACTATGCAAACACAATTTAGCACCTCTATCTTTCCAGGCACAGATCTCATTTAGATCACCTAAAAAGACTTGTCTACCTGCCGAATTGCCACTGCCCAGCATACATTCAGAAGCACAGGCCTTGGTATCTATTTGAAATATTTAGTTTAGGAATTGCATAAGATCAAAACTGGCAGAAGGGACTAAACCATCTCCTCAGTGTTGGTAATGGCCATGCCCATCCACTCTTCTGTAATGACTTTGGCTCTCATGAACTCCTCAACCTAGGCAGCCTTGTAAGCCACAGACCACAGAGGGAAGGGGAGTTACTCTTAGGCGAGTCTCCGTCTCATAAGCTAAATCAGTTCACCGGTAGTGCAAAGACCAGGACAAGGTCTAGGAAAACACTGAACTGCCTCTTCTCACTAGGAACATTTAAACCAACTCAGCTCATCTCACACAACTTTGCCACACCAGACTTGTACACTAGCCCCTTCCCTACCTCAGCCTGCTGTTTCAGCTGTATGCTCACTTGAGACTGCAATGAATGATAACTATTTCAGCCATCTATAGTAAACAAAGTAATTTTCCCTTAATTAAAGGATTCTAAATAACACATTAAGATGCTTTCACGGTATTATGAAAATACATGTCCAGGACATGACCTCCACACTAAAATCAGACTGTAACACAAAGCAATCTGAGATTTTATACAGTTCACAAGAATATATCTTTCAGGATACAGTCTACAACTGAATAAGAACAGCTCTTGTAACTTAACCTTTTCTTTTCAGAGTTTTCAGCTGTAATGCCATTTAGAACAGCTTGAATAAAGGTTTATAGCAAAATTATTCTCCCCTCATATGGACTATGGAAGTGGAGCTTCAAGATAATTTCATCAGTTGGCTAAATAATTGCATCAAGTTCCCGAGTTAAAAGACACCACTGCATCTTGCTACTAGCTTAAAACATTTCTCTGCATTAGCAATACTTTGTAACTCAGACCATTTTGCATGGCAAAAGCTTACAGCTAGATTCCAGCATTTTTATTAGTCACGGGGAGTTGATACTACTGTTAAGGGTGTTCAGGACTGATCAAAGAGCAGAGTCATCTAAATAACAAGCAACATGGTAACCCAACTTTGCCACAAAAAGTTCTATTCTGTTTCACTATTCTTCCATGCGCAGAGACACACAGGATTGTGCGTTCCAACATAGACATGAGCATCAACTGCTCCGGTTTTCAACTGTCACCAAATACTATACCTAGCACTGGGTGAAGTAAATGGTCATTTCAACAGATAGCGGAATGAAATTCTTTACATTTTTCTCAAAGTTTTTTACATAAACTATGTAAAACAGTATCCTTATCACTGCTTCCATAGGCTTTGTTCTTCAGACCAGGTTTTCAAATAACCCTCATTAACCAGCCCTCTTCTCCACTGCAGTTCAGACACTTCTTAATCTGAATCCACCTATGAACCTGGCAGCAGTACACAGTACAATCAAGACAGGTAAGACAAATGAACAAAGCCGTAACAGTTTGAGCAGCAGCCCTATTTCCCCAGCCTTGTCTGCTAAGAGCTCAGAAACATTCCCTTTCACAGGCCACACATCACAAACTGCAAAAATCAACAGTTTCCCACATCCACATATGATCAAAGAGTCTGAAGAAAAAACAAGTCTAAGAACAGGATCTAGATGGTTTGGGGATTTTCTTACAAGTATTAGAAACAGATCCTGAAAACTCTACCTACCTAGACCTACGATTTTTCCCCTCAGAATTTGCAGTAAGACTCTAAAACTCAACATTACCTACAGCTTGACCGTCACATTTCTGAACACCAAACTGCACCACTACCCAAGGACATCACACAAGCAAATGTCCGATCTGGTTGACTGGGGCAGCCTAAATGCCAGGCATCATTAGGAAGCAAACTCTTCACAGAATGAGAAAAATTTTTGGACACTAACTGCAAGACAAGTGTGTGTTGTAGCAGAGTACCACTTTGCCTAACACCATTTCAAAAAGGTGCCCATGTGCATCATTATCAAGGAGAGTAAAAAAGCACAAAACTCACAGGCATACTTCCATAGCTGTTCCCTCTGAGCCACAACATATCAGAAGCTGGGAGTCTCATTTTAGTCTTCGAGTTTAGCAGTCCAGTAATTTCTTTCCTTTATGACTTTTTTAGGCAAGTATGCTCTATTCAACTTTAATGTTAAAGAGGCTTGAAGGAAACTCAGTATTAGCAACTTTATATTTTGTTCATTTACCATTCCCTTCAACCAAAAATAGCAATTAAAAAGAATAAAAATCAGTGAGTGAATAGGGTTTACACAGGATTTCTAACACACAAAACTAAACCAGCTGTACCTCCCCTAAGACTACTACATTTACAACATGCCTGTCAGGTTTAACTACCACTTCTGTAAAGTACAGTTTCATTACCTCAAGCAGTCATTCACATTAAAAAGTAATAGAATTTAATTGGTGTTTCTACTGAACATTATACAATAATATGGGGACAGAAATTCATTAAAACCATTAAGACGAAAACCAAGTATCAACATTTGTCTAAGTTCATTCATTCATGAGTTGAGACTCGGCACCTCATGTCAGATAAGCAAGAAGAAATCTATCTTAAAACCTAACCAATCTAAGCACCTTTTAAGAAGTCACATGCATTCCACACAAAAAGCTCATACATAGCAGTTCCATTAAAAAAAAAAAAAAACAAAGTAAAGAAGCTTCCACAGCATTGCCTTAAACTATCAAGATTATTTATGATTTCAAAAATAAACAAATAAACCTTTTTAACATTAACCACTTCAGTTCTATGGGGAAGAAAAGTCAGCAGAAAAAGCATACAGTGTACCATAGCCATAAGTAAAAGCTAATCTTTTAAACAAGACCTTTTGCAGACTTCACAATATCTTCATTTAACTGATTTACTGCTCTGTATATCATACAATGGAAATAAATTGCTATATAGTGCTGAGTAGAAATGCGAGCTGCATAAGCATACACAGGATGGCAGAGTACACCTACCCTTGTCTTTGAATAGCTGTCAGTGACAATGGTATCAAAGTTCCTATCTCATACTTCTCCAAATCACAATTCTTGTTACAAGAAAAAAAAAACCAAAACAAAAACATTGCAGTTTGTAACTTAGTAAAAGGAGCTTTTTAATGTACCAAGACAGCAAGATCTCAAGAGAGCTGATAAAGACATTTGAGAAAATTGAAGTAAGACCCCATCAAGTACAAACACCAGCGTAATTAAGAGAGACGTAATTAAGTTTTACTATATAAGGTATCTAGTAAAGAAGAAACTTGCTTAGCAATGACTTAGAATTGCTCTAGCCAAATAAATTTTGTCAAAGTACATTCATTAAAATGCAAGTAAAACCTACCCATACTTTTCAGCTAAATACTCTGAGCTTCCGTATTTGCAACAGCAACAGATTAGCATTTCAGGCCTGATGCCTCCAAGGTGGGAAAGTGCTTCTCCAACAGTGACAGGAGCAATACTGAATAACTTAAAATGGACTTTCCAATGAATCTGTGTATTTCCTGCTATGGATGTCGGTCTTCAGTTTGTAAATCTGCACATGTAGACACTTTGCTTGACTTAGAATAAACATTGCCACATCTCAGTGCAAAGATGCTACCTAGAGCAGAGGCCTGTATGAGGCTGAAAAGCTTAGACAAAATACCAGCTTAAAAATTTCCTGATCAGTAATGTACATTCTGAATTATGAACTCCTGTGAGTCAGACACCAGCTACTCATTGTGTTTTGTAATCGCCAAATTTATTTAGATTGCCTTTAAAAATGCAGGACATACTAGCATTTCAAATTCATGACCTTCTACCTGCAATTATCATAAAACCTGTTTTCAAGGTATAAACACTCAGCAACAAAGTAAAGTCCTAAATAGGAGGGTAGGAAAGAAATAAGAACAGAAGTATAAGGGAAAGGTTTCCTCTGAGGACAAGTATTTCTGTAACACTTGTAAACTCGGTGTACTTTAAGCGACATTGTTACTCTGTACACCCAGTGAGAGTTAAGTGCTTGAGTGGGATAGAACAGGACTGCCCAATGTCGTGTACAAGGAGAGTCAGCCAAATCCCACTGTTCCAGTCCCAACACAGTCTCTGCTTTTCCACTGCATGTGCAGCTGTTCAATGGGCCATTCCTAGCTGCAGGGGAATCGAGTTACAATGGTATGAATATCTGTGATTTGATGTGTCTACACAAGAAATATAAATTTATCTACAAAATATATAAATATATAAAGCATAACAGACACTTCAGAGACTGCTTCATTCCCTTCCCAAACACTGAGTTTGAGAATACAGCCTATGCATCAGCAGAGAAACGTAGAGGACTCCCGGAAATATCCTTATGCTAGACATGCTACCTGTCTCTCTCACCACTTGGTGCCATGCAAATTACCAGGGGCTGAGAGGTATTTGTACTTGTCATTAATTCATTACATCCCTTCTGTGCAAGGATTATTTTAGCTATAGTACCACTAATGAGTGTATTCATAAAGGATTATTTAGCACATTGTGTTTAGAAAAATATCAACTTGACGCTGCATACATTCCTAGAGAATAAAATTCAGAGATACCTAACGTTATGCTTTTGAATTACTAACTGCACCTTCAGTTTCATACCACTTAACACATTAAATGGCTTACTTTGGTTTACAGTAACTGCAAGCCAAAGTAAACTGAGGTTCCCTCAATCCCTGGAAATGATACTGTTGCCAAAAGCTGAGTCAGGACCCCAAGTTCCAACTCCACCTGTGCAGACAGTGCCATCTGTTAAAGTGGTGGGCTTACTTCCTTCAAACCCCATCTAACACTCTTAGGTAATGTGAATGTATAATTCATATTTAACAAATGTGCAAAAGTAAAGTGTTGAAACAATTCAGAGTTAACTTATCAGCCACTATTTAACCCTATGGACTTCTGAAGGAAAATTATACCACAGTCTAAATCGTGCACACTCACTCTCCTTGGTAATGGAGAGAATAAACCACAAAAACAAAACAAACATCCAGCCAGTATCAACACATGTGAACTCTACATATGCACCTGACCACAGTGCAAAACAATAGGGGTTAAGACTTTTGAACAAAATTATCACTAAATCTTCCCATTCCCTTTACTAACTAAAACAAGTGCTTCTCATACAGTGTTCCTCTTGAGTGCAGGTCAAGTCAAACTTCTTTTGCTGAGACAGGACAATGATTTTCCTGAGAAAATCAACTCTGGAAAACATTAAAACTATTATTTTCCAGAAAATTACATCACTGAAATCACAGTTTAATACAACCCAAAATAAAATGCCAGATACTTCCCTACTTTGTTTTAAATTACTGAGTTAAGCCAACTTCTGGATACAACTTTTAAAAATAATCAGGTTACTAAATCCCACACAGGGACCTTTTTTACCTGATGAAATGCATGAAAAATGAACAGATTGATTACCTGGTTTCACAGGTTCAGTTTTTTGATAGGCTCTCATTTACCAATGAGACTACCTATGAGTATTTTTCTTAATGCATCAGGATAGCTTCAGAATTTCACACTATCCTGCCAAACAATACCAAAACTGTTACCTTCTGATGAGACTTGTTCCAGAACCTACCTGTGACAGCAATTCTTAAAAGTTAAAGCTAGTACATGTTTGTTACTCCCCTCAGTAACAGAAACTTATTAAGGTCACTGCAGAGCTTCTCTTTCCTCACCAGTTTCCCCAGTGAGGTTTTGTCTTTATTTCTAGGCATTCTGCAGCCCACACCCCAATCACTTAAAGACAGCTAAAGCCCGCAAAGAAAACACTTCTCAACTACCAGCACAAGGTCCTTCTGTAGTGAAGTACAGATGCTGTGGAAAACCAGGCCAGACATAACGGTTTAAGCATTAACTGCAACAAACCTCTTATTTTCTGCTCTAGTCCAAGATGTGCCAATTTTTTTTTCAATCTTCTAAACTTCTTCTCAAGACAAGACATCTCAAAGGAAATAATTCTCCTTCAGAGGAAGGCTGAGAGCATGAACATGAAACAGAAATTTCTGTTAACTATTCTTATCCTACAGCTCTGGTAAAGATTTATTAGACAGAGGTGCTTTGTAAACATGCATGTTTCACTGTTTTCCCACACATACTTCCTTCTCACAGAACAAACCTTGCATTATTGACAAGAAAAGGGAAGCTGTTTTACTTCAGTTGTAATAGCTCAAGTTCCCTCACCTCATACATACAGCAACAGCGTTAAGTTCTTCCCCACTGACTTCAAGTACTATGAAAAACATTAGTTCCCCAAGAGGGGCCATATTAAACTACCTTTAATACTAATATATGAACAGTTTCATTTTATACCTGGCCTACTTCAAGACCACAGCATCTTCATCAGGGAACAAAGCAAGTACACCAGTAATAATAATAATAATTTCCTTCTAACTGAACAAGATAAACTGCAAGAGAAGGGTGAGCAAGGTCATCATATTTGACAAAGAACCCATGAAAGAGAAAAAAAAAGTCCCTGAGAACCAGGAAAGAGTACATAAGTGCATCTCTAAGTATCTGAAAGATCCAACACTACTGTGTAAGTAACCTACTTAAAGGATTCTGTACATAATACAAAACATCCTGTAGGACCTAGATCCACTGGCCTTTACCTGTAGCCTTACTCATGAACTTCCTAATAAAACCTCCCTGTTGTCTTGTTCAGCTTTTTTACAAGATATATCAGATCTAGGTTACTGAATTATAAGTATTTTAAGTCACATCACAATATTGCAGAATCTTATTCTGAAGCCAGTTCCTATTTTCTGCCTCTCTTTCCAGAATTATTTCTTGTATTTAAGTACTGAGAAAAATTAAGCACCAAAAAGGCATATGGGACACATCCTGCTGAAGTACTAATACGAGGTTGGGGCTGGGGGGTATAGCCTCACGTCACAGTGAAAAGCTTCATTTCTTAAGCAAAAACAAAAGAACAGGGGAAATTGGAAATTCAATTTTATCATCAGTGTTTAAAGAAACTTAAGAAGGAGAGCAAAACAAGAGAATTTAGAAATACAAGAGAATGGGGAATTTCAAATAATTAAATCCTTGGATATGCCTGGAAGAGATGATGTTACATACTACACAGAGTAACATGGAGAATGGTAATGGCATAAAAAGTAAAAGAAAACAGAAAAACATCAAGTAACAAAGTGCTTCCACCAAGAAAGGCATTTTCAGTGAGACTAATTACCAATCAATAGTTTAGAAAAGCAACAGGCACCCTTTCTTCCCCTTCCTAAACAACTTTAATTCACAATCATTACATTTTCCCAACAACATACCTGGCCCAATATCCTTGTGTTTTGAAAAGGAAAATCTGGAAAAAGAAACGTATGAAGAATTCATCTTTGCATGCCAACACCTTCCTAGCAGCCATGTTCTGAACTGAACATCTGACCAACAAAAAACCTGAAGGTGACATCTTAAAATCATAACAGAAAACAAACAGTAGCACTAGATGTGTGTATAGGGCAGCCTTTACTACCAATCCCTCTCCTCAAACGTACGCTTCATAAATCTTCCACGCAGGCTACAAGATCTGTGATTTCTGTTTACAACTTGGAAGGAACCTTGAAGTTTAGAAATTGAGATAAAGTACAAACTCAAATGGATGTTGGAAAGCAATCCTCTCCAAATACACCCTCTTGAAAGTTTCCAATTCAGAAAGCATTAATCTCTTAATTCCTGATTAAATATAAAGGAAACAAATCTTTAAGTATGGTACTTAAACATTAAGAGGATCATTTCCTTTCTCACACAAACTATCTACCTGTGCTTGAAGAAACTGACAGAGCAGAAAGTTTTCAAACTCTTATTTCAGCCTTAACTGATGCAATTCACCTTCACGTATCTGTTTACTCAGAACAGGGTTAGTCCTTGAAAGCACATAAAGCTGAATACACAGATACACATAAGTAGATGGGAGAGCAGAGCTAGTCACCAAACAGGAAGAGTACATCTACAGACAAAATCAGCAGCCAGCATCTTCTGCTTGGTACATCACTCATTTGATGTGTTCCTTGATACTAAAAGCAAGTGTTTCCTCTTGTATGTACAATGTGGAAAAGTGTTGAAAAAGAACAAGTAACTTATCACATACACCTATGGCATTACAACATTCTGTTCAAGCAGAGCAGATGCCCACACAAACACATACTTTGTCCTATAAAACAAAAACTTGAAAAAATAAAGCATTGACTTAGAGGTATTCAAATGTTCAGTCTAAATACCCTTAACTAATTGATAAATAATTGCATATACATTTCTGAGGAATAAAATCATATAACCAGGGCACAATTATCGCCATGGCTACAACAAAGTGGTCTACTCAACGGAAAGATTAGCAGATTTAAGGGCTTGCTACATTGCCTGTTCTTCCTACCTGAATCAAATGAATACTAGACAAGCTCCTACGAATAACTAAAATTCTACTGAATACAGAATGTTAACTATTAAAATGAAAAGAAACTAAGGACACATCACCATGCCTCTCAAACACTGAGGTTACTGAAATATTGTCCCTACCATTACATGCATTCTTCTACACACAGTTAATACCCAATCCTTTGCCAAAATACATTATATGATGGATCAAAGCTGAGAAAGAGTCAGGAAGATAACATTTTGGGGCTCCTCTTTAAGGCAAGCTGTGAAAATTCCCAGAAGGTAAAGCCTTTCCATATAAGTCTGACTTTAAAATTATTTAGTTTACCCTGACAAACTCCTCTTCTCCAAAACTCTGACAGTTGTATTACTTCTTGTGCTCTCAAGAATACTGCTAACAAAGTTACATATTTGTGGGCATCCTTCTTTCCCTGGTTTAATATAAACAGTTCAAAACACATTTTTAAACTCTTCTAACTGTTAAACATGCTCATTGCAAGTACTAAGTACATCTAACCTTTTTAACCTCAAGTGCGAGCATGGACACAACTGATCTCACTGTAGTTAACTCTGCTATGCAGAAAGCCACTGTTGTTACACAAATTCTCTGTATGTAATTATTGGGATGTCCACAATAGGGTAAAAAGAAATTGAGAATGCACACAAACAGATTCGGTAAAAGCAGTCCAATACAGCTTTTCTTTTTTCCTCTTAAGAAAGCTGCAACAGCTTTCTTAAGAGGAACTATTCTGGTTTTGTATACATATGTAACACACAGAATAGTCACAGAATACCCAGAGTTGGAAGAGACCTACAGGGATCATCAAATCCAACTCCTGGCTCTGCCCAGAACAATCCCAAGAGTTTCACCATGTGCCTGAGAACTGTCCAGATGCTTCTTGAACGGTTGCCAGATTTGGTGCTGTGACCACTTTCATGGGGAACCTGTTCCAGTGCCTAACCGTGCTCTGAATGTAAAAGCTTTTGTTAATATCCACCCTAAACATCACTTGACATGGCTTCGTGCCATTAGGATTATTGAAAAAGTCTTAATTATCCTGCTTCCAAAAGGAAAAATCTCTTTCAATATTAGTATTATAGACAATAATCAAACTGAAGTCTGCCAATTCATATTCTGCCTAATTTCAAAACAGAATCTGAACTTCCTGGAGAAGCCTCTGAAATGCATAACCAACTCCTACTGTTTTCTGAAAGTTTAAGTATTTTCAGGATTATTTTAGAGCACAGCATATATACCTTTCCCACTATCACATGCTGAACTGACAGCATATGTAGAACACCACTTTATCAAACCAATTTCATGGCAGTCCCCTGCTCACAATTTCAAGTTAGTGCCTGACTTCCCTATGGTGTAACAGCAGGACATATATCATGATTCTTCAACTTTTACACAGAACTGTCAGCTTCCAGGAAGTTGTTGAATCCCAAAGGCATACTCTATGCATCTTCTTCATAAATGAAGGCCCATCCCAGCGAGAAACCAGAAGCAAAATTTACTCAAACTTATCCCAGACTCAAATAAATTGCACCAACCTGTAATAGAAGTCTATGCCACCACCATCTCTCTGCCTTTAAAGGGAGCACTGATACTACAGATGGGTTTCACATCACAGGATTAACAACATTCCTCAAGTAGCTGAAGGCAGTGCATGAATTGCTCACTATAGAAGCTACTACTCATGATCTGCCAGATTTCCTAACTTACATGAATGCTCAGGTGCACAGAATAACTTAAATATAACTTAAATAACATCAAATAGAACAGAAAACTTTGGTGTAACTGAAGATGGAATATGCAGGAAGTCATCACTATTACTCTTACACTTGAAATTTGACCCAATTTGTTGTCCTGCTTAAGATTTCGGGACTTCTACGGCTGGAGATGGGGCACAGATTCTCTTCTGTTAGTAAGCAAAAAACTTTATAGACTTTTCTAACACTGCATCAAAGAAAAAAACCAAAACAAAACCAAGGCCAGACTGGAAACTAATGATTCTGTTACAGTACCTGCTATGATTTTACATTCACATCATTCTGATGGCTCCAACAAGATTCTAAAATACTCAATATCAGTGAATCATGTGACAGTAAGGCAGTGGTTATTTTAAGAGTACTTAAGGCACCATGCACACAATTAGAAATACACACTTTTATGGATGCAATCACAGAATGCAGTGGCATTCATATGCTGGCAAGAATATAATAAAAATGACTGGAGAACCCTTAGTGAAACTTCCACATATAAGTTAACACTGTTCATACATTGACTCACTACACCTCTGCTGCATGCTTACTTCACACATTTTGAATTCACTGAGGCTTAGATCATAACATACAGGTGCTTTTGTACATTCCTTACCAACTTTCCCCCTTGATAAGCTAAAAACAGCTGTTTCAGCAGCAAGAGACCCTGAATATGGTAGCCTCCCAATGCCTGCAGTATGGATTTGGGAGGAGAAAGACATTTTTCTGTGCAGATATGGCTTGGCAGACACCTGTGCTAGCAGTGCCCAAGGCAGTTCCATGGAAAGGATGTGCTCTTTGAGCCTATCCAAACTGTGTAAATGAAAATTTACCATGTAGTGCTTCGTCAAATTAAGACACATCCTATTAGAGAATATGGTTGAAGTGTTCCAAAGCATTTGAATGAACATTAGCTTATCTTCACTGGGTGTTCTATAGCATTTAGCAAATACTGACAGGTCATGCTGAAGGGGGAAAATGACATCTAATAATGAAATTTTAACAAATAAGCTTTTCTTAAGCAAACCCAGGGCAAGAAAGATAATACAACAGTAGATTTAAAGAAATCAAAAGCACAGTTTAAACTATTTCAACAGTTTGCTCAAACACCAGGTAACAAAGTATGACAGTATCCAGAAATGATAATTACACATACAGACTTCATTCCACCCGCTGTGCAAGCTGTCAGTTACACCATGACACATATACAAAGGAAAACAGTAAGAACTGAATGAGCAGCTGTACAGATTATAATTTTGGACTCTGGGTGCTTAATTCTTCTATCTGTAACTAGCAACACTAACTAAAATTAGAAATCAAGCTTTAAATTTAAACTGTGATCCACAAGAAAACAACTCCATGTAGTGCATCACTGTCAGAAATCTAGTAAGACAAGCAAGCAAGCAGCTACTCCAGAGCTAAAGTGAGGACAAGGATTATCACCAGACCAGGATCCCAGTCAGAAGCGGGAGTTAGGAAAAATTCAGTAAAGCAACAGCACTCCTTTCCTGCCTCAACACCAAATGCCAGAGACACTGGCATTTAAAAAACTTTACCTGAGGGAGGAGGTGCACTTAACCTATACAAACTTGAACACACACAAGACAAAAATCAAAACTAACATCCAAAATTTTGGCATATCACAGTACTATCAGAATTTACACGAGTATAACAAGCTCACTCAAGGAAAAAGTCAAACAACCCCCCTCCACAAACCTGTAATTCCCACAACTCTAGGGCTGTTATTAACTCTGGAAATGTCACCAACACAGACATTTTTTTTCTATTTGGTAATTAATTTCTCAGATCTAAGGGACTTAATTAAAAGTATCCCTGGTCATGCTAATCTTTGCTAGGGCAATGCTTCAACTAAGAAATTTTAATTTCTCAACATTTAAAAAATGCCTTATAATGTTGACATGGTGTCCTTCAAACGCATGGCTTTGCTCCTTTTTAAAATGTTCTTAAAAAACCCAAAAACTCATCCAACTATACTCATAATTTTCCACAAGGATCTACTTCTTAAAATTATCCACAAAGTTTTAGCACACCTTCCTCCACTCCCCCCAAATTTCTATTTTTTAAGAAAATCTAGAGGCTAGGGATGTAGAGTGTTTTTTTTCTACTTTCCTTTCAAAAAATGCAATGAAAACAAATTTTGTAGTTTACCTTGGTTTGGTTAGAGGCCATCAAATCTAGGCTACCTGTAAAGCTATGCATGGTTTCTTTCTGAAATGTCACTGAACATGTTCAAAAAGCTTCAGTCTGTCATATTTTTTCACTTTTTATCTTGCTTAACTAAAGCTACCTCTGCTCTGCTTTTCCAGCTGTCTCCTTTCAGTCTAGAATCTGAATTTCTAGTTAAAAAAAAAGCAACACCCTCCTCAGAAACAGAAATACAGGATACACAAAGCAACACCTTTTAAAAAGTCCTTTATAAAATATAAATCTACTCCACCTACTTGCTTATTCATAATTATCCATGGACTTGATAGCCAAACCTACATTACTGTATTATTAACAGTGGTCTGTTGACTGGTTCTCAAAATTACAGCATTGAGGATCTGTTTTGCTCAAAAATAGCATTTTGAAATAATACAGGGAATGTTTGCTGTTATATAAGAAGATTCATGAAATTTTGAAGGGTTTTTTTTTTTCAGCTCTATATGTCTCATGATACTTTTTAGTTTCTTAGATGTAGCGACAGACTTGGCAACAGCCACAATGTTTTTATCTCAGAAACCTGGCAGCTAAACTAACTGTCAGAACATAGGATCAGTTGGAAACCTCCAGTACCACTGTCTGCATGTCAAAGAGTTTTTTTATTAGTCCTTTACCTCCAAACAAAACCACTGACTGAAGCCATGGCTTGAAGTAAGGCAGACTCCACTAGTAAGAGAATAAACACCACTTAAGGCCCTTAGCTGCCACTTTCTTTAAAAGACTATATCCCTGAATCAATTGCGTATTTTACAACTCCCATAGACTCAGCAAAGGTTGTTTTTCCTTCAGAAGACTCTTAGAGAGTACCACTTCTGAACTGAAGTTTCCAGTTGTAATAAGGAAGATTTCAGCTATTTACTTGTTTTTAGGAACAGGATGGGAGAAAGATAAGATGAAAGGGAAGCAAAATAAGATTCCTTTTTGTGCATCAAAACAGTAATTAGTCATTTAAATATCTTGTGACTTGATGCCTGAATATTAAATCTCTTTGATTGCATTTTTCCCTAGGGAAAGTTATTTAGTCAAGAGGAGAGCTCTTAGCTCCAAATATCTGTTCATTTAAAATTACATTTATGCAAAACTCAAACCAATGTCAGAATTCTATTTATAAAAAGTTAAAAATGCTAATCCACACTAGTTGAAGATATCCTCTCCTCCAGAATCTTATGGACACTTTGCCATCTGTTTGTAACAAAAACATCTATCATTTTTGTAAGCATTAGGGAAAAAATCCTCCAACTCAAGTCTTCAGCTACATAACACAAACTACCAACTTTCCAAAATCCTGCACGGCCTGAAGTTTGGGAAACAGAACAGAGTAGGGTATGAAACCTATGAGATTTGCCACAATTTATGTCACAGAATTAGCCTCTCTGTTGATAACACTAATATAAACTGAAGAGAAAGCTTTTTAGGGCAACAAGAGGGAGGGAAGGTAATTTAGCAAGTTGCCAGAAACAGTAAGGAACAAAAGTTTATTGGCAAATATTTTATATAAGAAGGTCCAAAAAAGATTCAGAAAGACACCTGTGCTTACTGATGGCAAACAAATTTCTTTTGGGGATATGTGTTTGTGTGCATACAAACATATTCAAAACAAATGCAGGAACAAACTTCTGCTGCAGGAAGCATCTACTTACTCCTAGAGCTAACCCTCAAAGCTAAGTTTTGGAAACAAAAGCATCACATTAACCACAAAAACAAGTCTTATAATTAATGTTTAAAATATTTTCTTTGCTCATGACTACTTTTACTTAGCTTAGACATATACATCTGGGTTTAGGGAGACTACAAAGAGCCTGTGTAATTTTCTAGCCTGAAAACTTATAACTGCCAGGCAAATAGTACAAGAGAAAGACAGTAACCTGACATTTCTACATAAATGCATGCATGCATTCTCACTCTCTTGAGCTGAAAAACTCAGCAAGCATCATAGCAAACAATAAAATTTAAAATGCTGGTACAAGAGGAAATTAAGGTGCCTTCTCTCATATTCAGAATCTACAAGTATCAATTCAGAATATATCCACTGTGCCCAAAAGAAACACAAACATCCTAAGCATTGTTACCTACCACTTAAATATTCCTCAATCGATGCCATGCTTAAGATTAAAGCATCTTCACAAAAATAAGCACCATCAAAACAACCCAATGAAATACAACCTACCAATTAGAAAAATAAAAACAACCACAAAACCACTACACTTCACAATATACATTTCAGCAGATCTGTAAAGCAACTTAGAACTTGCAGAAGACTTGGAAATATCGAATTATGTTAGAATGATAGGGAGTTATGTTAAAAAAAGCCTCAGAGAGTGGACAACAACATGTAAAGTGCATTACTCTCTAGAAATCTTTCTGGCCGAAGACATTTCATAAAAATTCACTGAATCCATTAACTAAGACCAATAGCGCCACAAAGAGAAAACTCCATTAAAGATGATACCTCTCTTAAAACAAATGTTAATTCCTAGTTTGCTACATCTAGAACTACGAACAGAAACTTTACAGCATGTCACCTTCAAAGGACAATGGAAATCTGACAACTAGGAAAATTCAGAATTTTACGACTGTCACAGAATCACTGAATATTCTGAGTTGGAAGGGACCCACAAGGATCATCGAGTCCAGCTCTTAAGTGAATGATCCATACGGGGATGGAACACACAACCTTGACATTATTAGCATGCTGCTCTAACCAACTGAGCTAGTGTCACCTTTGTTCTTAGCACCAAATTTCAAAACCTGCTTACATAACCGTGTTTCTATAGTACTTCCCTATTTGCAGTACTTAATGCACAGATGGGGAAAACTGATTATAGTACGGAAATAATTAAAGATTTACAACGCTGCAAAGAACGCACTTCAGAGCAGAGTCTTCAACAGTAACAGTTACCAAGTGTTTTACCTTCAGCAATAACAGCTACTGATTATTATACCTATCTTGGAAAGTGCTGAGTGAATGATTAAGTGACCCTGAAGTTCAAATGGTTTAAAGTTTCATCCTCCACTGAGACAGCAAAACCGAGCAGGAAATGATAGACTTTTAGCCTCCAACATGGATTTCCTCACTCTGAGTAGTGCTTCACTACTGACTTTCGTGGGGACTGTCAAAACTTTAGTTATACCGTGCCTGTTTGAAGGCATTTGCAGGGCTCTTAGATAAACCAAAACACAAACCCCTCCACTTCCTATCTCCGGCAGGGGAAGAGGAAAAGGCACGGGCCCCGCCGGGCCCCGCTCCCCTGAGGGCGGCCGGGCCCGCGCGCGCTCCCGCCGCCGCGCGCCCCCCATGGCGCCGTCCGGCTCGGCAGCGCCCCCCGGCGGGGCAGCGCGCGCACGGCGCCGCCGCCGGGCCCCGTCTGCTCCTCGCGGCTGCCGCACCAGGCCCGGCCCAAGAACCGAGACACAAAATGGCGGCCGCCCCGCGGTGTCACGTGACCCCCTTTGTGCCTTTCGGGGCCCCGCGGAGGGGCCGCCGGTGCCTGCGGGGCACGAGCGGGGGGCGAAGGGGCCGTGAGGGAGCTCCGGGCTCGGGAGCGGTGAGGGGCGGCCGGGCTCGACGCCTTCCCGCCCCGGGTGTCCCCCCCCTCCCAGCGGGCGGGGAGAGTGGGGAGAAGATGGCGGCCATTTTGTGCTTGCGCAGAGGCGAAGGTGGGGGCCCGGGTGCGGGGGGGATGGTGGGACCCGGCCGAGTGGGGGGGGGGGGTCTCACGTACCGACTCCTCTTCCTTCTCCATGCCCGTGGGCATCTGCGGCACGGCCCGGTTAATGGAGGCATATTCGGCCAAGTCAGGCAGGTCCTCGCAGCGGAAGACGGGCAGCGGCTTGGACGCGTCCAGCGCCCGGGCCCGGAACGACAGTTTGCTCATGTTAGGCGGCGATGGCGGCTCCGGCTGGGAAGGGGGGGGCGACAGCAAGCGCGCTCCGAGCTGAGAGCCGGACCCCGCCGAACGATCTCATGGAGGGACCGGGGCTCCCCCGGCGGGGCGGGGCGCACTCCGACACGGGGCCCGGCGGCGCCCGCTGGCGCGGCTGGGCTGGGCGCTGGCTCCGCTCCTCCGCCGCTCCGGTTCCGCTCAATACGCCACGGCCAACATGGCGGACATTAAACCTCGACTGGCCGCCTCTTTCAGCCAACCCCAGCGCCACAGCCATTCCCACACTGCATCGCGCAGGGCGCGGGCACGGCGCCGCCCGGGGGGAGCGCGCGCGGCGCGGGCACGGCGGCGCGGGCTCGGGAGCGCGGGACGCTGCGAGCGGCCCGAGCGGGCTCGGGAGCGCGGGAAGGCTCGGAGCCGCCGGAGCCGGATCGGGGGCGCAGTGGGGAGCAAAGGGGGTTTAATCCGCCCGCCGGCCGGCGAGCTGTGCCGCGGAACCGCGCTCCGCTCCTGCCGGGGTGAGGAAGTTGGGGCAGCCACCCACCCCTCACCCCGGGGAGAACCTCTCCTGGAGCCGCGCCTGACCATGACAGCTCTGGGAAACCTGGGCGAGAGGGGCGGAGAGGTGCCGGCCCTGACCTTTCCGGCTTCTCGGGGGTCAGACCGTGGGACAGGGGCTCTGGGCTCTGAATTTACCCCGGCCCGGGAGGACTGCGGTGCCACCGGCCGAGGCCAGAGCGGCACCCCGCGAGTAGTGGGGGCTCCTCGCCTCAGGGCCCGGCCGCGGCCCCTCAGCCGCAGCCGCCCGTCGGGCGCTGTCCCTCCGCGAGTCGTCGAACAGAGTTCGCGTCCGTGCTAAATAAAGGGGAAACACGGACACCTGCCCGAAAACGTGAAGAACCGTAAGAACCAGGCACCTCCATAACGGCATTTCCACCCCGTTTCTCTGAGGTTTTCAGAAACAGTTCGGCAGCAAAGTGCAGACACGTGAACTGGTTTAAGCTTTGCACGGACTTAAGTTATTACCAGTGACCCGCTGAAGCGAGCTCACCCCAGGCAATGTGTAGAACCCACTTGAGCATGTCTGATTAGGGAAGCTCGTTTACATCTCAATGAGTCGATTAAATTGATGCACTATTCGGCTCTAAGCAAGGGATCGGAAATGCCGAGTTAGCCCTGTCTCGGTGCTCTCTGCACAAGCCGCCCCAGGGCATCCCAGCGCGGCCACAGGAACGTCAAACTCCGATCCGGCCAGGCCAGGGCTGCAGCCGTCTAGCTGCCGAACTTAGGTGCTCATCTATATTCTCGCACCAGGTTATATGTAACTCTAGCTCGGTAGTGAAATCCATCTTATCGAAGTTATGCTTATTTTAATTTAAAATGCGAGATAGTTGTGTATTGGCTGAATTTAAGTGTCCTCCACTTTTAAGACAAATACTGTAGTTTTTACTGTCACACGATAGACAGAACTTTGTTATTTATCACATACTACTCTTGGGAAACAGAATTTTCAAAAATACGGCATAGATATAGCAACAAAAAAAATAGAAAAACCTTAAGTTTGCTTAGCAATTTGAGAAATAATCTCTATAATAGAATCAAAATATATTTAAAATAGATATTATTATTATTATTATTATTATTATTATTAATAATAATAATAATAATAATAATACTACCACCATCCTCAACCTTAAGCCATTACTAGACACTAGATGAAATATTACTAGATGCAGTTGTTAACAGAAGAGTCAAGACAACAATTTGCATGAGTGTTTGGGAACCCAAAACCCTCTAGGTTTCCCAAACTGCTTAAACTGCAACTCTTTTGGCTTCATAACTTCTCTGGGGTGCTAAATTCTACCTGTACTGCAAATGGGTAATGCAGTGGAAGACAGCTATTAGGGAGAATGAGACTCCTTTTTTTTTTTAAGGGAGGCTTGTTTGTTGGTTTTTTTATTTTTTTAAGGGGAGTGGAATGAACTGAGTATCATTGAATTAATTTGTATTTCAGTAGTTACATCAGAATCAAATGTTTAAACATGCATATTGCTTTGTATTCTAATTCTAAAGCTTAAAACACACACTTGTTAGAAATATAAAATAAATTGCCCATAAAACATCAATACCTTTTTCCACAAATACTGAATAATTTAGTTTATCCAATTAGCAGACAGTTAAGGTGCTGAAAAAAACACCAACCAAAAAATTACAATATGCCATCACAGATTAGCTTTGACTTAAAAAATTATATGAGAATGAAACACCTGGCAGCTAAGCAGAAAAAAGCCATTAAATATAACTCTCCACTTATACTGATGAAAGGAAAACAATACCTAATTAACATCATGAAAACCAAAGTATTTAAAATACCCTGAACTACAAAGGAAAAATAATCAAGTTCAAGCTTATCCTTAATTGACCTTTGCATTTCTAACCCTGCCACAGGCTTGAGAAAAGTGCGGAGCAAGCAGAATGGACAATAACATTTGGATACAAAGAGGATAGTGCATTAAGAAAAAGTTTTGGCCTGAAACCCTTGGACTCATCAGTTTAATGTTTTGCCAATAAAAGAGATTGTGTTTAAATATTTTGTAGCAGAAGATGATTAACCCTCAAAATTAATTTGTTAGTAAGATGGAAAGTGTGATAATTGAAAACAATGTGACATGAGCCCTGATGTTTGTTCTGTAAAAGATGGTGACTGAAAAAGGTATAGAACATAACCAGAATGGTATGTCCATTTTATCTTCCTTTCAGTTAGAAAATGCAGATATATTTTAGGTGTTTTTCCATTTTGCAGTTTTTACTAAAATGCACACTTTATATCTGCAGACATCAGTGCTGCACTATGACAGTAGCTTATGCAGAATTGGTATGTTTCGTATAGTGACCAAAATACTCTTTGCAAGTTCTCAGTAAAAGATCAGTAAGTATAAGTTAATTTGTTGAACCTAAGTGCTATGTGTCTATTTTAAAAACAGAATTGTAAGGTAAAGCAACTGAAATATAATGAAAAGATATTTAGAATTACTATTTTTTTTTAACTGCTGAAATAATTTGGGGCATTTCTTTAAGGTTTTATCTTTTTATGATCTCAACTAAAAGGACAAACTTTACTAAAATGAAAGCACTTTGTGTATCAGCTATGCAGCTGGCAAATATAACCATTTCAAAATACATTCAAAAGTATTAAATTCAGAATGAGCATTATGGGCAAAGATACAACTTGATCTATGCATCTGCATACAGGCATATGGGTCTCTTGTGCTGTCATCTAACTTGGGTTTGTGAAGCCAAAAATGTAACTTCTATTTTGGTTTGCAAGTCCTGTGTACTGTTTGACAAGTTTTTACAAATATTGGTATTTATTTAGTTTTATGGCTTAAAACCTCTCTGAGTTCAAGAAAGACTTCCAGTCATTTATTTAAGCATGAATTGGAGCCTTTTGTACATAGGTTTAATATTGCCTCCCATTCTAGCAGCAATCATCACAAAACTACTACATTTGATGTGCATATAGGCTAAACCACATCATTTTTGTTGCCTTTTGACCTCAAGCATTTTGTATTTTAGGGATATAAAATTCTAGGAGACATTTGTTCAACTTAGGGGAAAAAAAAAAAAAAAAGCTTTCTTAAACATTTTTGGTGTTTTTTTTAATTAGGATTTATTTGTATTTTGTATTACAGTAAACTATACACTGGCTTTCGTATCCATAAATATTTTCAATTTAATTTTTTTTTTCACTCCGTGACTACCTTACACCCTGCTTCTAATAACTCTTCATTTATTTATACAGCAATTTTGTTGACCTGGGGTTTTTTGGGGGGGTTTGTTTTGTCTCTTTTTTGGGAGAGGGGGTGGGGCTTAATGCTTTTTTTTAAATACTCAAAGGTTGAGTCCAGTGTTCTCAGGAAAACTAAGGTGATCCTCAAATGGCTATGCCATGGAGCCATATCCAAAAGAGAAGGAAAAATCACTAGATAGCAATTCTCTTACTGAGAAGAGGCAAAGCTAAGAGAGGAGCAGCAAAAGCTATTGCCAGATTTCTACTTTTCCAGTGATAGCTAAACTCTTAGAGGTGGAGAAGGCAGTTGTCCATAAGAGAACTAGGAAGACTTCAAAAGGAATTAATGACTTAATATTATTATTTTACAGACTCATCATTGTCCCAACATCACCTAGACAGATGAGCAAGAAAATGGTAAAATGGGCTCCATGTGAAAGCATAAAGGATTTGATGGAGGTTTTTTTAGTACTGTCAGAAAAGAATCAGTTTCTTTTATATAGATTGCTTTGAAGACTCAAGTTTTTATGTGTCTAGGGAAAACAGGTTATAGTGGAAGCAGTTATTCTCTTAGATACAGTGGTGGTAAAAAGGCTCAAATTATGCTGAGACTCTTCTGTCTTGAAATATGTCTTTCCCTGTTTAAGTTTTAATGTATTCAGAACAGGTATCCTAGGAATTATAAGGGTTAAAAGTGATTTATGATCTTCATGTTTTCATTCTATAACACATATCCCCTCTAAACTACTATGCTAGACACACTTTGAATTCTTGATTTAGTCATCTTCACTAGCAAGTCATTTCACAAACTAATAGTTTAGGATTAAGTAGTAAGATAAAAGGGAACAAACCAAAATAAATTAAAAAAAAAGTCTGATTTTATGCTCTTTTTTAAAAAAAAATTTATCCAAATAATTTTGTGTTCTGACATACAAAACAATAATAATACTAAAATCACAATTTATTAGGTAAACACAATTTGAGCAGGGTGGACTGGCTATCACCTCTGACTTAGGCATAGACTTCTGCAAACATCGGATTATAACACATGAATAATCTCAGAGTCAAGTAAATTTAATCACATGATCCTGTATTATTTCCAGTAGAAGAGCCAGCAGAAGGGCAAAATCCTTATGCTTTTCTTGCAAAAAAAAAAACCCTAACACAAACAACAAAAAACCTGAGCAAACAAACAAAAAAAATAAAAAAATCAAGCAAAACCACAACCAAATAAAAAAAAACCCAAACAAAATCAACAACAACCAACCAAATAAAAAGGCCCTATCATCTCTTGCCAACACAATTGCTAATTAATCAATCAAAGAGTTAAGGATGTCTAACTTTGATATATTCTGCATAGTATAAGGTGGAAGACTAAAACAGGAAAACATAAGTAGAGAAATTATAGCTGCACATGGGTCTGCACAGTCCCAAATCCTTTAATTGCCCATTATGCTAAAAACAACGTAAAAAAAAAACCCACCACAAACACACACATGGCTCCACTACATAAACCTCAACTGCCAGTGCTCATACCCCAACATGGGATAAAGGGGTAAACTGGGGATAGGCTGTGTGACTTCAGAAAGTTTACTTATACACTAGTAGTTCTCTGGCTCTATGTAAATGCAAACAAAATAGCAAATTCAGTTCAGTACTAAGACCTGAATATCTTACTATTACATGCTGTGAATTTTTAAATTTTACCTTACACTTCCAAGATACAAATCCTGTCTTGAAAGTCACTTTATGAAAAATCAATTCAAATGCTCAGGGCTTCAGGTTAGTATAGTAAAGTATTTTCAAACTTCAGAATTACGTTGCTGATGTTAAATAATATGAAGTTAAGTTAATGTGGAGTTACTATAGAAAGCCAAATGCTTTAATTTGCAATTCCTGAATCAGAATGAAAGTAGGTTTTCTGCTTCCCTCACACAATTGAGGAAAACAGTGATTTATATACCTAGACAGGAATTAGCTGGACTTCAGAAATCTTTTGGTGCAGGAAAGTACATATACATCTTGGAATGAAGAGGCATTTCCTAACATATGTTTAGATTTTTTTTTTATTTTAATGTTAGTGGGAAGTACCTACATACCTACAGTGTGAGTGAACCCTGAATTCCATATCAAATTAATATGAATGTGTTCTTAAGTGCCTTGTACAGACTATACCATCTCTACTTAACAGAAATACATTTCTTCAAAGAAATTAATAAAACACAAATAACTCAGCTTTTGGATTTATAAAGCTTGTTATTAGCTTGCGAGAAACAAATATTCTTTCAATTTTAGAAGTGGATTTTTTTCACACTGTAGTTTGATTTATACTAAATTAAGCATCAGTGAATGTTATAAAATATTGCTTCTCTTCTGGGATACAAATAATCATGATCATATTTATAACCAAATAAGAAGAAAAGCATAAATAAATAATGCAGCATTAGTGGGGAAAAAAGGCCTAATGAATTAAGCTTGACTGTAAATATCCAGCAGAGGAGGCTAGTTCTGAATATAGAACTGATCAGATGAGACTGTTTTGAGATATCCTTACCTATATATCTTTAAATGATAGCAGATGCTTAAAAATGTAAAACTCAGATAGGGTTAACCTGAAGAAAATGCAGTTTCTGAGGATTTTCAACATTCAGACTATGCAAATAACTTGTGTGAGATGGGCAGGTGTTGAGAGGGAAGTGTTTTGGTTTAGATGCAAACATGAAGTTGCGTGAGAAGAAAAACAAAGAAATCACATAACATTATTTTCTCTGTCCCTAATGTAGGTGGGATATAGAAACCAGAGGTGCTGTGATATCACTGGCATTTGCATCTCACCTTGCCTGTGAAATCCCCAAATCTGCTGTAAGGGCAACCTGAGAAACAGAGCCAGATGGAGAGTGGTTTTCTCAATCATTCAGGTTACAAGCAGGTAAGACTTTAACCCCCTTATCCATTTCTGCCAAAGACCCTCTGTTCCCATTCTCTTACTGCACAGTGTGTCAGTTCTGTGGCTGTTTTGACATTCTGCTCCTCCAACCAAGAGAACATGACAGACTCCTGTCATTAACACTGGGGTTAATGTGCACCAGCCTGCCACTGGTCACACGTGCCAAGTCTGCTGAGCTTTTGGTTTAGAGGAAACTCAAGAAGGGTGTTAGCATAACGAGACACAACCTTATTTAAAAAATATATCAAGGGAGAATATGAAAGATGGGAAGCAAAACAGTTTCTCACATTAAAGTAGTTCATCTGGAAGTCTGCTTGACTAGACCTTCCAAATCCCACAGATTCACACAACACTCAATTTTTAACTTGGAAATTGATTCAGAGATGATGAAAGAAAGCAGAATACTTTCATATGGAATCTTCATTCATTATGTGCTTATAGATGAACATGGGCTAAAGAGAAAGTGTCTATGCAGAGTTACCAGAGGTATGTTTTTACCCTTCATTATCCAGCATGGTTTCTCCTTAAAAAGATGCTGATTGCAGCACTTTTCTTGAATTGTGAATACACAATCACTTTGTCTAAAGACATTAAAATGTTCAGCCTTGTGTGGATACCTTTAAGACCATCAGAAATAACATGGCTGCTCTGCATTATAACTTTTAAAATTAATTCTTAAATTTTCTTGAGAAAAATAAAACAAAAAACTTTGAATAAATCCAGCCAGAAAACATGCCCTGGCATTACAGATGAAAATCTGTCAGGTGAAAGGACCCTTTCAAGAAGTTATCCTTTTAGTCATCAGGTTATGGCAGCACCAAGTAAATAGAAAATAGAAAGATGTGCCCTGAAATCCCCAGATCTGAGTCACCTGATTCTTAAATATGTTTGAACAAACACGGAAAGCTCACTCTTATTTGTGTTAATGACTATTCCAGATGCACACCCCTGAGAGGCCAAAGGTCTTGCTTCCATTTAGTAATTTTCTCAAGGCTCTGAAGGGAATGAGGATTAGGAGCTCACTTTTCATTACCTAAATCATGCACAGGTCAGTATTAGCAAACTCACGGGCATGGGATATCTCTGATGAAGTGAGGGCATTCATATCTGAACTAGGAGGCCTCACAGGAGGCAGATGGAGACCTGATCGGGATACTCAGTTAAATTTAAGATACAATTCTTATCACAGCAGACATTCAAAATTTGGTTGTGTTTATTTGCTTGTTGTTTTTGCTGTCGTTGGGATCCTTTTATCATTCTTTAAAGCTATGATTTACTTGATCTGTTTCTTTCCATTGAGGATTACAGATATAACAATACTTGTCTAAAGACAGGTGAAAGAAATTCTACATGAATGTATATGATACGGGGATTCTGGTTCACTCACAAGCTCAGCTTTCTGTAAATCCAGGGAAATATGACCTTACAGGCTTGTTTCTCAGATCTTTAATCCAAGAAAAAACCAAAACAGAACCTGACAAAAGGAAGACTTCTCTGGGAGGAACAAATCTACTCACTGTTCCCTGGAATTCCTGTATTTTATATTTAAACATTATTGAGTAAAATTCATGAGGCAGTCCTGGGAGCGGGGATGAGATCGAACCCCACCTTTTCTTTCTTCCTCTGGAAATCCCAGTGCTCAATGCATTGTAAAATCTATTACTTTTCCCATTCCCTAGCAAAAGTCATCCAGGTTCTGCTCAACAACAGAGGATGGCGAGTCAGCATCTGACCATTTTCAGTCATTTGCTCCAAGTTGGAATTGTTATGGACTACATTTAGAGCCCTTGCTATTTTTACAGGTGCTCAAAGCAATAGACATTGCATCTGTAACTAATGTTTTCTGTTGTATGGTGTTGATGGCTCTGAGCAACTTTCCATTTGCCATCCAGGAGCTCCAAAACAGCATCCCAATTCACTGCACAAGTAGTGAAGACTAGGACTCACATATTTTTTGGCAGTTCCCATCTCTCTGTTGTTTATATTGGGAGATAAGCAGAAAAAATAATTTTTTGCAAATGTCCTGACTTTTTAAGCACTGCAATACCTTCTGGCCACCAATTTCAGGGTCTAGCTACTATTAGTAGAGAATTCATGAACAAACCTTCCTATGAAGGAAGTTTATAGTATTGCTATTATCTTGCTCCTGGAGAGTCCAGTGGTAACACAATAAATTGGAAATGTGACTTACTAAAGGGTCTAAACAAAACCCACAGGACCTGAAGCCACTGATGTGTGGTCATATCTGTCCAAGTTATATTTTGTTGCTCACAACAACAATGCAGGAATTATATTTCATAGCACTGATACTCCCCCACCCTGTATATTTAAAGAATTTAAAATCTAGGATTGTCTCTTCACTGCAACATGAATTAACTTCTTGTGCTATTTACTGAGAGGAAAAATATGAAGAATGCTAAAGGTGGAACAATGTGCCAGCTGTAGTAGTTCCTCTGGCTTTAAGAAGTTAGAGCAGACAATTTCATAACATTGAAAGGTCATGCAAATATGAGTCAGGAAGAGGTGTGGAGAGACCTAACTTTGTAGAAGATGAGTCTGAAGCAGGCATGTAATTGTCCTTTGTTCACAGCTGGGAAAGAGGTGATCCTTGAAGTAAGTTTTAAACTAATTATTCATTGCTACAAGTTGACGCTGACACGTATGTGGAAAAGTACAGCTAGCAAAGTTATGAGGTAAGAAAGATGAGAAACAAGATTATGTCACAAGATGTCCAAATAAAAATAGCACCCCCACCTTTGAAACCTTGTTGAATCAAGGACACAATGAGTACTTTAGGACCCTTAAGAGATAACAGACAGGAGTCCCAGGCACCAAGGTATGTTATCAGTGTAGGAAATTGGAGAGCACAACATATGAGTGGATGAAGCAGGGGTATGGCTTTTGTTTGAACTGAGCCCCAAAAACGTTCTTCTGCACCACCAAACCCCTTCTAAGGAACAGTTTGCACCATATTTTGCTTAACTTTGGAAGCTGATTATATCTGCCTGGAATCTACACATCTTGTTCTAACTACTATTGACATTTTTAGACATTTTTATCATGATTCTTACTCGAGTACATGATACTAGTAGCGTTAGTAAGACTAATCTCACGAAGGCACAAAGAGCATTTTGGTCAGGTTGTATTAAGCTCTCGAAAAAGAATGGCTTATAGTACGATGCCATACTTCAAATAGTTTTAAACCAAGAGACCCAAATACCTTTCAAAGGTGTCTGGACTCTACATAGACTTTCTAGGTAAAAGGGAAACTCTATTAGGAGAAAAATACATTTGTTTTGGCACCTTAGAAATAGAGGTATATGTAAGGAAGAAAATTAAGAAACCCACCCCAAAAAAAGTTTGTATGCTTTAGGTCCTGGGATTCTACATACTGGTATTTCAGAAGGAGGAGGTAGGGAAAACACAATAAAGACTGAACCACCCCACAGAAATTACTCTTTCAGGCATTTCTGCAGAAGATACACGAGGTAAATTAGTTGTTATGTAGCTTTAAGAGGATACAAAGCCTTAAATACTTCTTACTCCTTACTGGCAACACAATGCTCAAAAAGGAAGGAGGAGAAGTGTGAAAACCACTGAATTGCAGAAGATCAGCATTTCACTCATCTTATGATTTGATAGGAGTAAAACCAGACACTTTTATCAGATGAAGCTTCAAAGTTCCAAAACCACAACCAAAGTTTAAGAATAGCCTCAGTTGAATGGGAGAGATGGGAAGCAAGTTTCCATTCAGATTTCATGTTCTTGTTGGTTTCACTGAGCTTGAGCTGACTCTGAGCAGCAAGATTACAACAATCAGTTTGTTCATGGCCTTCATGCACAGACTGCAGCCACAAGAAAGCATCGCTTTCATGGTGCAGGATAAGAAGAAGAATGTTAAAATACCTTCAGTAAGCACCTCAGTTTATCATTTGCTCAGTACTGTTGTCCATGGATGAGCACACTGAACATTGGTCTAAATGATGTCAAAAAAGAAAAGCTGCATCAGAATTAAACAACCCAGTGATTCTCGAAGATTGATAATTACTGTAATGGATTCAACAACTGGCACTACTTCTACTGGCATGGACTGTGCCCAAAATGCCAACCTTATGTCCTAGTGATGAGATATCAGAAATGGAAATTGAAATGGAGGATGGCCAAAATCTACACTTTCTAAGAGGGTTTATGTCTTGATATTTGTCCTCAAGATCTAAGATTTGTACCAGGACACCAAAGAAGTAATGGTCATACTGCACTGTCACAGGCCACCATGTCTCTGCTCCAGCCAAGAATCCATAAAAGTGTATCATGTCTGACAGAGTGGAAAGGATAAAAGCTGGCTGCTCTCTTGGATATGTTTGTTACTGGCAGAAGGTTGCAAGTGTATTTTACCTAAAACAGAAACAAAATTTACCTTCCTTTAAAAAGGGATAACGAATAAGAAACCATTACAGAGATCTACTGAAGTTGTAGATCAGTTTCCATAAAACTAATTAACTTAATGAGCAGACTCTTTCAACCAAAATCTAGAAGCATTTTTTAAGATTTAAACACTCGTGAGAAGTTTAGAGACCATTTCAAACTGCCTAGTATTTGTCAAATTTATTCTTTGAAAATACTGAAGACATTGAAATGTAAAATAGATGCAAAGGCCTCTAAAATTATCAGCTCTTATCACTCCAAAATAACAGGCACATTGATTCCTTAGAAATGTGTTAAATTTAATATCAAATTTGTTCCTGAACCTGTTGAGTTTCCAATATATGCTCTGATCATGGGCTTGACTATGTCTTCCCACCCATCCTAGAACATTAATCACTTCTGTTTTCTTACACCTAATATGGATGTTAGCAGAAAGCCTTCTAATCCTTTTGCACTTAGAGCCGAGGTGATCTGTAGGTTGTAACAAAATAAAACAACACACATTAATATATATTCATTTATAAAGATGTGTCAAATGCATGCTCCATGTAGCAACAGGAAAGAAATAACCACCCACCTCAGGTGAATACTCTTACAATCTGGAGGACTATGTTAGGTTTCCCCTACTTTTCAACCTCACCTTCATACACAACCCAAACTCTTATAGACCTCATCAGGAGATTTACATATCCAAGCACTCGAGCGAGGGGGACCTTAGGGCTCGATAACCAGCCGTGGATGGAACCTTTAACTTCACAACAAGCAAACAATGGACTAGTTGCACAATAAGTGTGTGCCAAAGCCTTCCATATTGGCTGCAAAGAATAATTAAAAAACCTTTCATCTGTAGCCACTGTAAAATCATTTTGGGGGTGGGACCGAAAATGTCAGCACTTAGGAAAACTGGACTCTAGGTACAGGATTGAAAAAAAAAATAAAAATTAAGGAACTGCTTCATTACACAAACCAGCTAAAGGGTGAGGTCATGCCTCTACCGGGCCATAGTTCATGCGACACTACAATTTTATAAAGATACAATTTAATCGTCATTCTTACTAATTTGAGGTTACTTTTGATACAGAGAAAAGGAAAAAATACAATGGATCAACCCGTGCCCCACCTTTCTCCCCCCGGCCCCCTCCCCCTTTAGAGCCAGGGACACGAATTGTTTCGGAGCCCCACAGCGCCACCAGCACAGAGCAATGCAAAACAAAAAAGATCTCCCACCGGGTGGAAAAAAAAAAAAAAAAAAAAAAAAAAAAAGGAAAGCGCCTAGAAAAATGCCAAAAATTACAAAATGTCTCCCAAATGTACCTTCTTGGAAAGGATCAAACAAACCACTCCACCCTCCCCCCCCCCAAAAAAAACCAACAAAACAACAAACCCAACACCAAGACATCTAAGTGAAGTGTGGGGAAATAAGAACCTTTATATAACTAATGCTTTAAGCTAATTATCACAAGAGCTGGAATTTGTAAATAAAAAGGTCACTGTTTAGTGAGAGACATAACTTAATATGAACCCTCTTATGTCCATCTCCACCTTCACCATACCAAGGGCAGTTTTCCCCCTTACTTTAGACCAAAGTAATCCATCAAGAGCCATCACAAATGGCATTGTAAACTCTTTTAGCTACCATCACACCATACAGCAGCAACATAATATGCTTCTTTATACACGAGAGCTGCATTATATTTATACAGACAATCACATATTTGGTCCTGGATCCGTTTATCACTCGGTAAAGAATTCCCCCCTGCCCCCCCGCCCCAACAAAAAACCAGAACCAAAAAAAAACCCCAAGTCCATCTGGAAAATATTTGAGTTTTTATACTCCTAAATTGAAGTTAAATTGTTTTTAATCTTCGCGTGTATAAAATTTTAAAGAGGAAACAAAACTGACTTCAGTAATTGTCGCTATTAAGGAGACACCGTTGGGTGGGATTCACATGAGATCAAAGCTATGAAAAATACAAGACTACGTTTTGTTCATCAACACAACGAAAATCCTCCACAGCACTAATACATGCCAAAAACCGGCAGAAAATAGTATTTTTGGTTAAAATCACAAACTTACCTTCGAAGAAGGCAGCCCTTGCAAAAGGGCTGTAACAATATGGACTGCATACTCGCTCTCCTACAACCAGCCACCTCCATGCTGCAAAGGGCTTCCCGAACATCCTTAAAATATTTCGCAAATGCAGAAAGTGAGACTTTTCTTTTCTTTTTTTTTTTTTTTTTCTTTTCTTTTTTTTTTTTTTTCTTCCTCTCTCTCTTCTTTCCTTCCCCTCCCCATCACCCCGCCAGGATCTCAGGGCGAGGAAGGAGGCGGCTTCCCGAGGGTCGGCGGGCGATGCCGGCGGGCGGCCGCAGCCGGGGCGGGGGACCCGGTGCCGCCGGGGTCACAACTTTGCCGGGGCCGGCGTTGGGCTCGATGGGCTCCGCGGGCAGCGGCGCCCCCGCCCGCCCCACCGCTCCCCCCGCCGCCGCCTGGAAAAATGCAGTGTGCCATTTTACACCCGCCTCTGGAGCACACAGGACCAAAGTCTAGCGCTGGTTTTCGGTGACACTGCAAAACTACGGCTCGCCCCGCGCAACCCCACGCCTCATCCTCCCCTCGGAGAGAGCAGCTGCCTCTTGAGAATTAATAAAGAAAGACAGTTGGAGAAAATAATTCCAAGACTTCGCCGTTTTCCCTCCGTCCCTCCCCCCGCCCCCGCCCCCACTCCGAACCCCGCAGCAAGTTTGTGCCGCCCGGCGCATCCCTCGGCCTCCCCCCGCGGCACCCCCGCCCCGCCGGGCTCCGGCAGCTTCGCAGCATCCGAAAGAGCCAGTCATGCCTGAAACAAAATCCATGATTCCTGGAAAGTGGGGAGGCTTGAATCCCAATAAATACTCAATTTACTTACAATTATAAATACCTACCTTATGAAAGAACTAAATTAACACTAAATTCAACAGATACATCCGTTACGGCAGGAATAGTTTTTCCATAAATACTGTTTTAAAAACCCCTCCTTATACTGACTGACAGAATTCTACCATGCTGCCCACAAACAAAATGGCTGTGGCACCGAGTTTTTTGGTTCCTCCCACTGTGCCTCCCCCTGGCCTCCAGGAAGTGGTAGAAATCCAAAATAAAATCCGCACGAAAAGTACAATACATCAGCCAAACTCCGCACGGCACCGCCAGACACCATCGGGAGGGAAGCATATTCACCAACATTGTAGTTTCTCCAGGATTTTTATTGTTTTTAAAAGGGCATCAATCACTGGGAATTTACATCACTGTGTAATTTGAACTTCCTGCTTTACATATTTATAAGGTCTTTCACCTATCTTGGCAGGCTTTCAAATTAAGTGGGTTGGGAAATTTGATGCTGTGGCTCTAGTTTGTGAGCTGAGTCAGGTAGTGCCTGCTGGAGCTGGGCTCTGAAAAGACGGGCGGATTCTAACACCTTCCCTATTCAGTGCAAGATAAAATAATCTCCCTAACATATCACAGTCTCCTAAGTGAGCATTTAGGCACAGAGAGGCCCCTGGAATGAGGATTCTCAGCGGAAACTGAAATTTAGGCCTCTTGCACATAAATACACGCTTTATAATATTTATAATTTTGCATTTGTGGTTCACAGCAGTCTGCCTGAATCATGATCTCTGTGGAAATTATCTTGGATTTTCTCTTATTATGACCCCATTTAGTGTTGCAGCCCTTTAACTTTTGTGCCATTCACCTTGAAAATAATGAAAAAAAATAAGGAAATATAGCATATTTCTATTAGAGATTATGATAAAAATGTCACTACGTGGTCATCTATCTGAGCCACCAGTCTTGCCAGGCAGTAGCACAGCTCCTCTTGCACGCTGCCTCGTGGGCTCCGTAGGGGCTGATTCATTTCCCGTGAGAATCCTTTTCCTGCCTTTAGGAGGAGTTACAATGGAGACAGGCTGTCAGACCTGCCGAGCCTGATCCAACCCTCTATTAAAAGACTTGAAATAATATTCTCACCTACTGCTATTCTAGACCTTTGTCAAATGCATTGAAAAAAACAGTGGAATTGGTGATGTTTTTCCTGAACCACCTCATATTTCAAAGTCTTAGATTTAAAAAAAAAAAAAAAAAAGAAAGAAATCTGCAAAGAACTTGGAGCAAATTTTCCATTGTTATAATTTGTTTGCATTATCGTGTTATCTAGCAGCCTTAATCCTGATCTGTGATTATAATGTTATATTGTATAGGAATATAGGGCAAAAAGATTATTCCTGCCCTGAAGAACTCAAAAGTATAAGACAAAAGACAGCAGATGGCTATGGGCAGATGAGGGAAACAATGAGACTATTGATCAGCGGGGAAGGCACAGTTTGCAACACACCATCAGTCGAACTCTTGTTACTGTGTATACTTCATGGCGAAGAAGACATAAGGTGGGATTTGCCGAAGAAAATTAATAAGATTTTGTGGCTGTTGAAAGAAAACTCTAGCAAGAAGGACAGCATGGAAGAAAACACAACGATGTTTGATAAAGCAGCGGGTGAACTACAGAAACCTAATCAAATAGACATTAATCTTTGTATAATGACAGAAAATAGATAAGGGGAAAGTAGGCTATTGACAACATTGAAAATACAGACACAAAGCTTATGTTTGAGACAGAAGAGGCAAAGAAAGTATCCAAAAGGCATGGTAGAAAAATCATAAACCAGGCCTGATAGCGGTAAACAAGCCCTAGGAAAAAAAAAAAGTAGACAGTAGTTAGCATTGTATAGGCCTGAAGAGATGTAGCACAATGTTTTAGGAAAAAAAGTGTTGCTCTTAACAATGAGTTTGGTGACTGTTGATTGTCTGCGCCTTCCTCCTAGTTTGTATTTAGTGAATTCTTAAGTCCTCCTCCTGATAGTATATGAACACCTGATTACTGAATGGTCTGCTCAAAGTTGTTAATACAGGTGGATAAGCACATAGGAAGGTTTCCAAGCTAACCTTGCACACTGGGAAGATTGCTTCTTCCGTCACTTGTTTTTGGAGAAACCTTCATCTACCAGCAGTGCCCCATCTGTTACTGTATGCCTTACACTAGCACAGGTCTGACAGAGCCCTCACATGCATGGTGGAGGGAAAGGAGTCTGGTTTAGGGCATAGCTACATCCAGGAGTGTAAATCATGCTTTGGAGGGGGAGTATGGTCTGTGGGCTCAGACCCCTCCCAGAACATCCTTTACTATGTTGCTGTAGGTTTTTAAGCACTTTTTTCTTTATTTTCCATGTTTGCAGTAGTAGCAGGCACATATTTTCAAATTCTTTGTACTTCTTTTGCACAAAAAACCTTAGATAACTTTGTATTTACTGTGAGACAAGTATATTGGCTAGTTGGGCTATAACTTGGGGTTAAACACTGCACAGTAAATAACCTCAACTAAGCAAAACCTTGGTGAATGTCTGTGAAATTATTGTGTTGTGGCAAATGTGAAAGAAATTGGTTGAATTCTTTTGTTGCAAGCTGAACTAAACTGTAACTGTCCCAAACTTCCTTCAGTTTTGAAGCTTACTAGTTCTCTAGATAAGCTGATGTATGACAACTGTTTAAGCCTGGGTCATTTTCTCTCATGTTGAATCTCATCATCAGTTTTAACTGAAAACACTGTATATCAAGTGCTAAATGTTAAGAATTGAGGTAGAGATTGAAATACACATTGTGACTGTTTTTTTAAAATCTGAATAAGTGTTCCAAGAAAAGTTGAACCATATGTTCTAAGTCTTTAAGAATAAACTTGACTACTTGACTTGATGTCAAATTTCCCCCAAATTCTTACGGTTCAGAGTAACTGAAAAAAGCACCATCACCCATTTTGCCCTTTTTTTTTTTTTTTTAAAGCTTTTTCCAATGCTTGGTGTGAATGTTTGCCTTGAGATTCTGCTAAAAAACAGGGAAATTGAATATTATATACAGGAGCAAAGCAAAAAACTAGCTACATTTTAGGATTTAGACTAACACAAAAAGTGGCTAAAACCTCATAGAACTCAAATAATAGTACCTTACTGAAATTAAAGAAATTACTTTTTACTTTCTGTTTGCAATATAATTAGGTTTATTATTCTTTATCTTTCATTTGCATTAATCTTTATCTTGCCCATAAAGATTTAACTTTATTGCCATATTTTCCAAGTAGCTCTCTATCTCTACACTTGTAATGATCAAATTACACTGATCTCCTTTTGACAATATTTTCTTGATGTCTTCAAGAAGTGAATTACCAGTCTTGTTAAGTCAGTAAATCATTAGATAGATAGCAAGAGCTGGAGGATATCAAAGTGCTTTTGTAACTCCTATGTAAATGATTATTTGCTTGCTTTCATACAAGTGGCACTGAATGCTTCTTGGTTGAAAGATCACCAAATGCATAAATAGTTTGCATTTTTATTCAATAGATGATGTTCACATAACTACTCTTGAAGAATCAAAAAAGCTGATTTGCTGTAATGTGGAAAATTCATAAATTGTAAGAATGGATTATTGGTGCTTGACTGTATTATAAAGGAGGACACAGGCTCCCCTAACTTAAGTCTTGTTTGACCCAGGTCAGATATTTTTAAAAAGCATGCAATCTTGACTGAAAATGCATAGTGGTAAAAAATATCCGCAAAAACCTCCACTAAATGGCTACAGCGATTACTTGACTCACTTGAAATTTAACTTTAAATTACACTTTGTTACATATTAAACCTCCTCTTTCCATTTCTCTGTCCAAGTCCAGGTTTTGTTTGAGTATATAAGACTCACACAACATTACTCTTTGTTAGGGATGTTATGTGATTTTAGTGCTTCTCTATTTGAATAATATTCATGCTTAATATTCCATGCACATCAGAAATAAGCACAATATGCCAACAGAAATCATACTACTTGCCAATACTAAAGTAACTCATTGTATTTTTTATGCATATCCCAAAATTTTATTTGCTTTTTTTCAGCATTACCAGCACAGATACCCTGGTTCAGCAAATCATCCCATTAATATCTGTATCCTTTGCAGTAATCTCTTTTCAGTCGTTTCATCTCCCTGCTTCTCTCAGTAGGACTTAACACTCCTCTCAGGATTTAACTTTTGCACCTGCACGGATACCTGGCCTGCTCTGCTTGGGCCCACCTTAATAAGCCTATCCAAATTGCCTTTTACCAATGACCCATTCACTGCTGGTTTTCTCTCATTCAAACTCTGCAGCACTGTGAGAATCAGTAAGGATATCTTTTAATGTTACTCTTAGTTTAAGCAGTTTGCTTTGCTTCAGACACTGAAGTTGTATTGCTGACTTTGTTTCCTTGTGCTGGGACCCTATCTTCAAATGCTTTATGATTGGATCAAGACAATTTGAAGTCCAATGTTGTCACAAGTTGGTATGTCATTCACTCTTTTCATATCACAGGTCCTGCCAGTGGCAGTTCTCATGGTTTTAGGCTGATGTTTGGCATCAAAAGATGTGGAAAAAGAATGAAATAAATTTAAGTGGAAAAGCAATTTGTTACAAAAATGTATGTAGGTCTTCTGAAAATAAAACCTGGAAATAAACCTCCAGAACATCTGTTGCTCGTTGGCTGCCAAGGTATGCCACACATCTTGGAGGATAGCTTTTCTCCCCTTCCTGTTTTATGTGTTGTATCTTTGTTGATGGCCTGAAAGTACCTAATTAGATCCCCTGCATGGACTGGTCAGGTCATAATCTACATCTTTTTATGAATTAACAATCTTCTTTGGTTTTGGAATGTATCTTCTGTTGAATTTCTATAGGACTCAAAATATGCCGTCTTTTCAGAATTAAATCTATGTCCATATGACAAGTCCAATATGGTTATATACTTATTAAAAAAAATTTAGCCACACTGTGTTGGCACAGATGCATTTTTAAAAATTCACCTCCTTTAGTTGTCTAATTGGTTGAAACTGGTGGGGAAATACTGCATGTGGTTTCATAATGAAGTCAGAAAAAAAATCAAGAATAAAGAAAAGTCCACTGTGAAACCTTTCCTTTAACTTAGCCAGCTACTTGATTGGTATTGTTCTGTGCACTGTCCCTGTTATGTGCTGATATTTGAATCAAGAATCACATAAGCTTTAGTCAAGATCTTGTAATTTTATGTGGAAAGGTATTCCATGATTTTTAACCCAAGCACTGAATCCTCATTCATGTGTTAAAACTGATCCTGAATAAATATTCAGCACTATGTTTCCAAGCAGAAGTAACTGTTAAAACATCTTTTTCACTTGCCTTCAGTCCTCTTCTGTGCTCACAGTGGTTCTTGTGAGAGCATTGTTCCTGGACTGCAGGACAGACCTGTTGCTACTGTTGGATTGTTCAAGGTGTGCTGTGCCAAAACAAGGGAATGTGCAATTGGTGCTTCTATTTTACTAGTACACTCTGTTGTTTTCTCATACTTTCACCTTCTGATAATTAAGGGAGTCTCATGGATTTTATTAGATGAACTACAGTTTGAGACCATTTTCCCATATGATTTATTATACCTAGGAAATTTCAGCTGAAACGCCATGGATTCAGATAAGGTGAATAATGGCTACCATCTATCTGTGTTCCACTGACTTGCCTGTTGACTGGTTTATATGTTCAGCAGATTTAATCTGTCCTCTTCTGAATTCACATTTGTCATTTAGAATAAAGGTCCACTGTTGAAAACATCTCAGAGCTGTTCAGAGTCACCCTTGGTGTTCACTTTTACTGCTGCTGCAAACAAATGCACCATCTGTGTGGCAAAGGCAGCGCTGTCACAATTCAGTTTCTTTTCTGAAATGTTCTGATGCTGGTGACATAGTGAATGGAAGCCAGTTTAGTCAGCAAAAGCTTGATGAGCATAGGAAGGAGGATAGCAAGGGGAATTTAAGAAAAGCTCGTATTTGCATACAAATTTGGGGATATGTAGGTCTGAGATGTCTGAACCAAAATCCTTTACAATTCCAGATTCAGCAAGACTATGAACTGTAGTCATAAAAGCTTTTATTTCTCCTCCTAGTTTTTAAATAAGTTTAGCCTTATATATAATTTTGTTTCAGTTTGTGCACCTTTAACCAAGGAGCTAAAATCAGGCAACTTAAAATCTGGTCAGCAAGCTCAAGGCATTAATTGGTCATCTCATCTGAAATTCTAGGATGCAAATGATAAGGCATTAATCATTTTAAGACATTAGAATACAGTGGCTGCTTTTTCACACCATTATTAATTGCTGTTGGAAAGCAAAGTGGTTCAAATACATTCTCTGGTATTATTATAGCATCCATCATATTCTCAAATATGAAACTGCCTATTGGTCTGCTCTTCTGCATTATTATTGTCAGCTGTAATATTTCAAACCACTCAGGGACAAATACTAGACTTGTGATCTACTTTTTACCTAATTCTTTTTAAAGCCTTTTTTGTATCCTAATTTTGCTGATCAAATATTCTTTGCTTTTTAAGAATCTTGTTGGTTCTCTAGAGATTCTGACTAACAGTATATATTTATTGGAAGTTTCCATATTTAAGTTTAAACAATGTGTTCACAATTAGTTCTTTTATTAATGTTAGAAAAAGCTCTGAAGACTAAGCTGACCAGTCTTTATTTGCTTGTTGGTTAGAAATGCAATCAGGCAAGAGAGTACACAGTAGTGAAGGTACCATACTGCCTTTTCATGTAGAGTCTTGCATATCTCATCTCACACTGGCCACGATTTTGCCCTCCCTACATGTGCTGCAGAGGCAACAATAGCCTTCATCCCCATACTGTTCATGTAGAGTAAGGAACGTGCTCCTTGTCCTGCTCTTTCCACTCACAGGAACCAAGGATAGCAAGGGACTAGAAGAGCTATTCTCTTCTGTCTATAAACATCCTCTGTAATTTCCACAAAGAAGAAATATCTGACCAAAAGGAAATAGCCTACAAGCTAGATCTAGTACATGTACTGCCAGCTGGATCACACCACCTTATTTACACAGTAAATTTCCACGAAACATTGCCAGAGCCCTTTTAGTCTGAGCAAAGATGCAGAATACACACAGCATCCAAGGCTCAGGCTGCCACACAAAAATCTTAATGCTAATGTTTCCCAGTGGTTTGTAAATGGCACATCTGCAAGTGGGGAGCTACACTTGCAACAGAGATCATCAAACCTTATAGAAATATGCTTCACAGTATAAGATTACAAAAAAAGCCTTTTGTTTTTCCTTAACAACAGAGGCCAACTTTAAAAAGGTGTTCTATCAGTCCACAAATGGGGGAAAGGGGAATTTAACAGTTTATAAATATTTCCTTTATTCTCATAGTTGCTTATTTCAACTCAGGTTCCTCTTAGTTTTTTAAGCTAGCATGGGATTTCTTTTGTGGTAACAGAACTTTAGCTTTTACTTTATAAATAGTCATTAACATTCCTCCTGATTTTGCTTCCCTAAAATTACTTAGTTTATATTTGGTTTATTTCTGAGAGTCAAAATGAGTATTTTTAAGAATGTGCCTTTTCTGAAAACAGTCTAATTAGTTGTGATGGAAGACTATTGAAACCTGAAAGAACAGTTCAGTTTGAAAATGTCTGCATTAGTCTCAGTCATTCCTAAAGTTATTGGGAGCTGTATTTAGTTCTTGATGATTGGATTTTTTTAAGGGAAGCAAATGACAAGATGCTGACTGTCAGTGAAAGGTGACAATTCTGGTACATGTTCATTTAGGAATTGAAGCTTCTTGTATTCAAAACATTCCTATTTTTATAATTTGCAGTGTGTAGGTCTTCATTGGAAATGAACCTTTGATAGATGAAACTTGAGCTACCTTGAAATATGGACCATGAGAAAGTCATGCAGCTGACCACTCTTGCATTGGCCAGGAAGAACCTGTAAGAGCGTACCTACAGTGTCTCTTCAGTATCTGAGGGCCCAGCAAGCCTCACCAGCAAGGAAGTGTCCAGTTACTCAACACTGTCCCCCAGCCAGCATTAGGCAATATCTGTGCTTCACTGTTCAATGTACATCTGGGCTATGACACACTCCCAAATTTTTATTTCTGCTCCTTGACAGATCTGTCTAACCTGACCTGATATGAGTCAGCAGTGCACCACTGCAGCAAGAAAAGCAAATTGAATCATGGGCTGCATTGCAGGGAAGGTATTGGCAGAGATAGAAGAGAAGTGGTAATCCCATTCTACATGTGCTTGTTGGGCCACACTTGGAGTACAATATCCAGTTCTGGTCACCACAGCTCAAGAAACACATGGACGGACTGGAGAAGGTTCAAAGGAGGGCCACAAAGGTGATCAGAAAGCTGGAGAGACAGTCCTATGAGGAAAGAGGAGTGTGATTTTTTATTCCTGGAGAAGAGAAGGCTGAGGGGCATCTCATCACAGTATTCCATTATTTAAAGAATGGCTGCAAGGAGGGTGGATGTTCTCAATTCACAAGAAGCCACATGGAGAAGATGAGAAGTTACAGGAAGAAGTTGCACCAGGAGAGGTTTCATCATGATAGAAGAAAGAAATTTTTTACACTAAGAACAAACATTCACTGGAACAACCTCTCCAGGGGTGTGGTAGAGTGCCCATCACTGGTGGTTTTCAAGATGTGATTGGACAGGATGCTGGGTAATCTGACCTAGACTCCCTTTCCCATGAAAGGTTGGACCAGGTGATCTTTTGACGACTCTTCTGACCTGAGTTAGTCTGTGATTTTATGCCATGCCCCACTGCTATACTTTATGGTAGGGACTCCTTTCCTTCCTGGCTTTGTGTCTTGCCATAAACCACACCTATCTTGCTCTTCAAGCTAGTTCATCCACTGGTTTTTAATCCTGGATTACTTTTACTGTAATCCTGTTCCTGACTCCACTGTAGCAAAGTTTCTTTAAATTTGCCTGCTTCAGTATGCTCACTGCACATGCAGAGCACTGATTACCTCTCTCCAGTCCTCACTTGGCCAAATTTCATATTTATTTATCTCAGAAATCTTCCAGATCTTTTTCCATGCCAGCAATACCCAGGCTCTGTGGTACGTTTTCCTCTTGATGCAAGAGATGTCCCTTATCTCTCCAACAGTGCCTCAGATCCTTCTGTTGCCAGACAGACTCTCTTTGTATTCTTAGTCCCTCTCAGGACTACTGTGTGCCCTGCATGCTCTTGTATGAAGCTTTGCTATTCTTTTCATCTTTTGCATGACTCTTTATTTTACTTTTCCTGTCATGACCTTCACTGCTCTTTTTCTCCCTGCTCCACAGGCACTGCATTTCCTCTGTGCTTTCTCCATAAGATTTTTCTGTTTCTTACCTTTTGCAACACTCTGTCTGTACTTTTTTGTCTTTCTCTTCTGTTGAAAATATAAAACTTAAAGCTTACTAGAATTTTAAAACTCTATTTGGCAGATCAGCAGACCTAAAGTGTGGGATGATGTTATATTCAGAACTTCAGGTTACAGAGAGGGAAATAAATACTAGTGTCCTATTTCAGTTTTACTCTGAAGGATTCCTGTTTGTTCTATTTGTTCTAAGTACTATTTGTTCTTGAGTACAGAGATTACCACTCCTGAGTGGTAATGTTCTCTAAACTGATGACATATTTTTGGGCCAGTCTTGGCCTCAACTCCTTCTTTGTATGATGTAAGAGCAGGAGGGAGAATTGCAGAAGTGACTGTAATCGTTGAAATTAATGCGTACAAAATACAACCATATTTTTCCAGGCCCTGAATGTGTTGGAGCATGCCCTTGGGTACTGCACTCCGGTGATCCCTAGATGGCAACACGGCATAATAGCAACCTCCAGGGAACAGCTCAAGCAGCCCTGAAGCTTTAACACACTCACTTCACTGACTTGGGCCTTAGTAGACATATCCCCCTTTCACCTTGAGTTTTGCTCTGAGAGCAGCTTGAAAAAAAAAGAATTATAATATCTTTAATTTAAATTTCTATTCTTTCATACGATGTAGGTTTCCTCTGGGCCTGTTGTTTAAAAGGCCAAGTCTTATAACTCCTTTAAGTGCCATCTTTTCATAGCTGTGTGAAAACTTCAAGGAAAATTAATTTATCTAAGGGACAAAATTTTCCTTGTGACTCCTAGGTTTTATGGCAAGGAAAAAGAAACACTAATATAGGTCTTATAAAACTTCTTGTGCAGTTCAAATCAAAAATCGAGAAATAATGATGGCAATCTAAGCACAAGCCTAAGAACAGCAGTGTCTAAAATACTGAGACAAAGAAAAATCAGAATTGAAAACATGAGACTGAAAAATAACCCTGAAAATTCATACCATGCTGTATTTCTGTTCATTCTGCTTCCGAATCTTTGAATCAACAGCCCTGGGAAATAAAAGCTAAAATTCAATCCATGTCTCTAGATGTGCACAAATGTACAAAACAATCTCAAGCATCTATTTGGAGAATCTTTGCCAAAATATATCTCAGTAACCTTTGCACTGAATCTGATGATACTTTTTAACAATAAATATGGCATAACATAGACTTTTGCCTGTTTTGTTGCCTGTTGGCATTAAAGTCATTATTCTGTTCTACAAGTGGTTTCACATTGCCAGTGACTGGCTGTAGACAATAGAGAGGTATCTGGTACAAAGGCTTTTTTGTATCTGTCTGGTAAAAAATTTGGAAAATAATATCTAATTTACTGTGAATATATCATGCCACGTTAACCCAAAAAACCAAAGAAGCCTGCCATTACTGAGTATGTTTTCTAACCTGTAACACAATATTTTCTGACCCAAATGTATGCTGTGTAATCAATAGGTTTCACATGGGAAAACTTCCTTGATAAAACTGTTAAAAATACCCTAATTTTCTAATCTTTTTTGCCAGCCAAATGTATCAAAAGGACCTTGTAGCTCAAGAATAAGAACTCTGGCTTTGGGTTATGTCCCACGTTTTGTCACATTTCTTTCTGGCTTGGCATCAATACCAGCTGCAGCTGCTGAAGAACAGTTCGATGCCTGGGATGTGTAGTGAGAGAAAATGTCTGGACCATTAGAGCATGGCATCCCTTCAGTCCCCAAAAAATTATTTCCGACTCAGCTTGCAATGAAATCATATGCCACACCTTTTCATTTCATGATTGACTGGTGAAATACTCTTTTCTGAATTGATTTATGTATTCTTTTGATATACATCATAATTACTGTTGATTTCCTGATGATGTCAGGACTGCTGCAGCCCATGTCCTGTGCAAATATTTCCTAGTGCAATGTGTGTGAACCACATATATTGATCATGGGTAACAGCTTTGAAACTTCCTTTCTTATCCACTGTTTCCAGTGGTTGCCTTAAACAATCCCTGCACCAAAATATTGACCACTGAATTGTAACTTGACTGGAGCTTTCTCAACCACTCAAATTGTAAAGTGGGCCCTGATGTCCAGCCTCCTGTACTTAGCACATAGTAGCAATATTTCAAATGTGAATAACAAAGAAAACTTTTATATTTAGAGCTGTGCAGTTATGTGGAAGCAGATGAAGGCATCAGGTGCATGCTACAGTTATTTGACTTGAAAACAAAAGGTTAAAAACAGCGAAGTACCTTCTGTGTGTACGCCACAAGGAGTATCTGGGCTAATGCCAGAACACCCACATGCAGACTGGTAACTTCTGTGTGGTAGAGAGGAGTGCTGTGAGATTCAGCAGTAAGGTTCCAGCATCTACTGTTGGCCAACAAATTACATGAATTGATGCTAAGAGAGATGCAGCAGTTTTTGTTCAGACATGAAGAAATAACAATGATGATGATGAAGCTGGGCTCAGAAATATCAGGTAATTTCACCAACATTTATAGCTCTTCATTCTAGTAAAGAATTAAAGTGAACCAGGACCTAAGTTCATATTGCTTGGAAGTCCTTTGTAAGACTGGTAATACTTTCATGCAAAGTACTTCACAAGCACTATGAACTCGCCACTGAGCTGAACTCAATTATTTTACACAAGAGAGAGCTGAGCTCCCGCATGGTCTTCTTAGTTGCTTTTTATAAAGCTTTAGTACAGACCTTTATTTCAGGTAGACTTAAGACATTTGTCAGAGAGGATAGTTATAAATGTTTCTGTCACTGTGAAAAAAAAACCAGTTTAGATGGGTTTACTTGGTTTTAGTCTCATTTTCTTTTCTGAGCCCAAAGTCCTTCTCCCCACTCTTAACACATTTTTCTTTTTACTTACTGGATATCCTTTGATCAATCACCACTTAATCTACTCACCCTTCATTGAGTTTCCTCATTTATCAAACAACACACCAAATGGAGTTGGGAGACTATTGAGCGAGCATAAAATCAAACGGACTTTAGTACTACAGTATTAATAAGCTCAACATCCTGGAAAGGAAGGAAGAAAAGACTGAACATATGTAAGTTTCAGAGCAAGAATTCTCCTGGAGTAAAAGATAAAATGGAAGGAGAATCTAATGCTTTAAAAAGCATGTGACTAAGGAGTTTGTTTCTGTTGTGAAGTATTATTAGCCAAAGGGCTGGAAATGTTAGGAATATTCTTTTACATGAGCCTTAAAACTGATCTTAAAAGCACTAATCCTTTTGGAAAATTTTAGATCAGATTAAATATTATAAAAACCATGAACATTTTAGTTTAATTATTGGGGCTTTTTTAGTACTTGTGACTTTGCTTATAAACTATTTTGCTCCACCTTTCTAACACTTCAGATTTGTAATGCTTGATGGTTGATTAACACTTTTATTCTGTATAGCTACATTTGAAGATTTTAGGTAGTAGGTAATACTATACTTTGCATAAGTATAGTATTAGATCCTAGAAATACATAAATTGCATATTTATGTAATTCATGAAAGATTAATTATATTTAAAAGTATTTAATGAATTTTATATAGCATGATAATTGGTCACAATTTCCATGTATCTTAATACATTTTTCAGCTCAAGCTCTTTGTGCAACAAGTTCATTGAGTAAGTAGGAAATCAAGGGCCTGCAGATCAAATTGGCACAATCCTACATTAAAATACACCATTTATGCTTATTTTCTCATTGGCATACTGATTTTATTGGTTGACTTGGATGTAAAATTGCTAAGAATATGCTTTTTTCTCTAATGATACAATTTAAGAGGAGGATTCTTTAATAAAATTCAGAACTAAAGAGCAATCTGTCAGCTCCTTTGCAGTCACCCAGACCAGTGCCAAAATGAAAGATCTCATTAATTTCAGATAAACTTGTCAAGAAGATCAAAGTCAAATTAGTAGTTTAATGCAGTGTACAAGTGTATTGAAGTGTCATTACAAGATGGCTACAGGTAAATGCAAGATGATTCTTTTCTAAGCTTTCTTTTTCTTTTCTGTGCCTACATAGGCCTTCTTGAAGTTGACTGATATTTGGACAGCATCTGACAAATATTTAAAATTATCAATTAATCATTTTACATGTGGTTTGCTAAATGAGCAATGACATTTGATACTTATTTGAATTTCAGAAATGTCTTATTTTACCAAAACTTCCTTTCCATTCAGAGTAAGGCCCCTCTGAGATGTTCCCCTTAGTGTGAAGTTGCTTTAAATACTTCTGTGGCCTTTCTCTTTACTCAATTAATGTTGTCTTTTTATTGCTTTTACTTCAGCTCATCTGCATTATTGTAGGGCCCAGAATTCCTTTCCTTCTCTACAGATTTCTCCTTTAAATTTCCAACAGAGCTTTGCAGCAGGTTTCATGGAGAAATTCAGTTTTTACTGTCATGTATTGCAGTCCATCTCTAATATGTTTTTGGACCTGCTGGCCAGTTCCAATTATATCTGACAAAGGAAGAAACTGTGTTTATGTCAGTGTGCTTTTTGTGTTCATAATTCAAGTATGTAACCACAATCAGAGTTTTGTGAACTCCTAGTGATATTCATGTATGTAAATGCAATCAACTCCTACTAATTCCGTTAAAACAGAGAGATACCATATTAATACCCTCTCTGAAGAAATTTTTACAGAGAATAAATGCACAGAGAAGTCTTTCAGTAGAGACTTGGCTTCTGTTCTTCTACTATTTTTTTATAGTTTTTAAAGTTTTATTACAGTGGTTTTTTAACAAAGTGTCATCAGTTTCATGGTATATATACTCTTCTAGCTACAGGACTACATTAACTGTTTGTTTGCCTAATTAGGATCATATCCTGAGCTACCAAGGGGTTTGAATAAAATGCTTTCTCTTATGCACTTCAACCCATTTGTGGAATTGGAGAAATCAGTGAGATATGTGGTTACATTACTTTGAGAAGTAAAATGTGTTTTCTGACAAAGGTAGTATTACATGTTCCACTAAATATGATTTTAAATATTTATATAATATAAGCATAATAAATTAGAATTTAAACCTGTTGGAGAAGACATCTCCATGAATCAATAGTTCTGGCTTGTTGGGAAAAGGAGAGTTTTCATGGTACCAGTGGAATGTTTTCTTTGGGATACAAACATAGCTGATACACAATCAGAGACATGGAGAGGAGCACAGGAATCTCAGCCACACGCAGATCTGGGAATGCTCTCACTTTATCTGGCATGGGCTCCTGTGTGCTTGGCCAGCAAGGTGAGAAAGTGAGAATAGCCAGGGAGGGAAGTGAAATGTCAGGCAGCTCCGAAGGACAGCAGAGCCCTGGGGAGTGACATGGGGAGCAGCCATGTGCAGGGTGATCCTTGCAAGGTCAATACATCCTCAGCTGCTGGCAGGTACTGAGGGAGGGAAATTGTTTCTGCATCTGGTTCCCAATGCTCATTATTTACCAACAGACATACCCTCCATGAATTTGTGAAACACTTTAAAAAGCCATTTATATTTTTAGTTTCTATAATAGAAATTATTTCTGGTTGGACTTAATTTGTAAATGGCTGATCGATTTTCTAACCTGCCCTGATTTTAGAAAGAGTTGTAATTTTTAACTCACATTCTGCCATCACTGCTAATTCCATGGCTTTACTGTGTATGACAGATAAGAAAGATTCTGTTGTATTTTGAAGAAAACTACAATCAATTTCTTGGCTCAGGCAATTCAATGCCTGTTGCTATCTTTGTCACCTTTCTCTGCTCCTTTTCTACATTTTTATTCTTTCTGAGGTAGGACTGCCAGAGGAAGATGTAGTAGTCAAGACGTGGGCATACCATCCATGCATACAGCAGGACAACGATACTTTCTTCTGAATTTTAGTTTTCTCTGATTATTATTCTCTGCTGATTTTTATTTCAATAATCCAATAGATTTTAACATTATTCACTTAATACTAAGAGTAATTTCTCCATACTACAATAACATCAATCTTTTTTCAGGAGCATGAAGAGGAATTAGGGTAACTTAGAACCCACTTTTATATACAGGCAATTGCACTTAATTTTCCCAGTGTGCACTTACTGAAATGATGGTGACTTATCCCCAGGTATACTATATTTATCCATCTTCAACATTGCATCTCTAATAGTTTCTGCTAATAACTTTCCCAAGATGGAGGTCTGTGGTGGGTCACACTTGGGAGCTTAGAGTTTCCAGGATCACAGACACCATGTGAAGGAATTGTGTTTCTCACATTCAGTTTCCCTGGTACTGACATTTTAGAATGATCAGGTCTAGTATTGTCACAGTTTGGAGCAGAGACTTGGAATTTGGCAACAGAATCTCTCTGATATTAGTGATGCAAGTTTGCTAATTTTAGGACTGCCATCAAATTTTGGTCAAGTAAGTCTGGGAAAACAATTCCTATGTGTTCAGCAAATACTAATAGATTTTTCTTAACTATAAGACATCCAATTTTATTGTTTTGACTTCTTTATGGCAATTGTGTATGGCATATAATTTTTAGAAACATTGCAGCTATATGTGACAATCTCCATTACATGCTCCTAAATATTAATTTGACACTCACTCTGCTGTGCCTTGTAGGAAGTGGGGTCATTGTATCCCTACAGCTGTTTCTCTATCCCTGCCTCCCTGTTGGCTTAGCAAAGAGGTGGCTTAGTCTGAGGGCTCCAGAGCTCAGCAGAATGGCCAGTATTTCCATCATGGTATTGAAAGTTATTGTGGTGCTAAAACTGAGACTGTGGGTAATGTCTCAGCCTTTCCTTGTTCAAACACTATCAAGTGGAGAGCTTGCAGATGCAGACTGGCTACACAGGTCTGCTGGGCAGCTGCATATAAAAGAAGATAAAGAGAATGTGGTTAGCAGGAAAAACCAAAAGCTGAATGGCAAAGGGAGAAGGAGAAGCCCCTCTGGGATCTTAGAATTAATCTGTATTTCTTGGAGTCAATGTATGTATCTGCTATCATCAAATAGCTTTGAAATTAATGAAAAGGTATGTGATCTCTCCTGATTTCTCTGTGTAGAAGACAGCAACAAGTTGCTGAGCAGTTTCCTTGTATTGTCAATTTGAATGGTCCAGTATTGTTCAGATACTATGTGGGTATAACTGTATTTAGACATGAAGAAATTTCTGGAAAGGCAGGACAGAGAAAGTAATACATGTTTCTCCTTATCTTTTTTTCTTTTTTTTTTTTTCTTCAGATGTTTAGATTCATATTAGAGCAAAATAAAAACCAGTGCTCAAAGCCCAGTTTTTGAGACATGTTAAAGTTGCATATTTCTTGTTTGAGAAAGTGTTGTGTGTGCAGCCTTCATTTGGGGAACTGAAAATAGGAGGTTACTTTGTACTTTTTCTACAAGATCCCTGCTTCCTACCGTGCATGAAACTTGGTCCTCATGGAATGAATTTGTCTCTGATATTCCCAGATAATTTCTTTTCAGAATATGTAAACTGAATGTGAAGTAAATGAGGCAGAAACATGGCTCAGAAAAGAAAGGGTTCAGGCAGCTGCACAGCCCCCCAGTAGGACTGAAATTCTGTCTTTCTGTATGATTCTGGCCCAGTTACTCTAGTAAAAGCTGGAAAAGTGGTGGAAGCTACAGTTTGGAAATATCAAAAATTAAGTCAGTGGAAACCCAGAACACACAAAGTGTTAACACTGGGGAAAAAAATCAAAGCTCACCTCAGGCTTTCAGAATAGGTTGACATTACTGACTTTGCTCTCTTTACACTCATGTATAAAATTACACCATCACCTCATCCATCATATGAAGTATCTCTGAAAATGAATGAATTAATGTTTTTAAAGTACTCCCAGAGGTGACCTGCCTTGTAAAGAAAGAGGAAAAACCCAGCAGAAAGTGATAATCCATTTCCAAAGCATTGTTTGCAAGTTGTGTAATGTACATTAAAAATTTGAATGAAGTTATCAATAGCAATTGGTTTAGGGATTCCCACTCACTGTGTAAAGTCAAGATGTTTCAGGTACATGATGACATACGAATTTTCACTTGAGATGCTATGACACATCAAGCACAAAGAAGCAGGAATTGAAGTTACAAGTGAAAACTTCAGTTATGGCATTTTCTAACCTGCATCACAAAACAGTAAGTATTTAAACACAGCATATCTCTAAATTCAATTCTTATAATCCAGCCTAGTAATCTCTCCAGGATTATGCTCCATCTTGTATTAAATATGCAAATTGAATACCTAATCCATGTGTTTTTACAGGCTGCTCAGCAACCACCTTTGTAAAGTGAGTCATCACATTCATATCTTTGCCTGGTTGCATGATTTATATCTTAGTTAAGATACATTATAATGAAGAGTGAATGGATAAAATAAACATACAGTTGCAAAGATTACATATTTTTGCATTTTAAAATCATTAGCTATGATTGCTTGCTCTTGCTTTACCCAATTTATTCTGCAAATGTTACTCTGTTGTATTGTGGACATTATGAGAGGGATGGGGCTTCTGTTTATTCAGGGATGATTTCTCTCTCACTGGAGCTGAGCACTCAGAAAAGACATGTGCATATCAAGGAGTGTTCCTTAAATTTTCAGCGAATGAGTTTACTGCACTATATGTAGTGTTGTATCTTAAGCTTGTCCTGTTGTTAGACATTAATCATTAGATATTACGTGGACAATAAAATAATTGGACTCCTCCACACTCATCATGGAAAGCTTTGTGGTTCTTGGTGCTGCACAGATGCTGGGACAATGTGGTCTCTGCAAACAAATTACACAAATAGACCTAGGGGTCTCTGGCCAGGAGATTGGGGAAGAAAATTGCTGAAAAGCTGGAGGCTGCTCCTGTGACCATCACATCCTCCATGCCCACAACCTGCCCCATCCGTGTTTCAGAATAGGCTATATTATATATATGGCACACAGAAAGAGAAAAAAGTGGGTGTAATCTGAATCCTGCTATGGTTAGACTGAGTATAATTTTTTTATTTAGACATTCACTATTTCATTTTAGAAATAAATAGGACAACTTGAGGATGCTTCACTTACTGTTCTTTCTAGGATCACTTCCATTAGAAAAACATTTTCACACAGGTAGTGGATCATGTCTCATTCTGTTAATGTTCTCTATACCTTAAATATGCTTTTGATTTGTATTATTTATGTTTATAGTCATGACTTATGTGCACAGCAGTGCACTTGTGTTATTTTTGCATAGGAGCACAGAGGGTTTTTCGCAGTGAGCTTGTAAAGACGTCATTCACTGGTACTGGCTCTTTTTTCTATGACTGCATTTTTCATTACCAACATCAGTTTATGAACATCACAATATTAAACTAGAATGCAGTGTATTTTATTTATGGCTTATATAGTATTTGAATATGTTACAAATATTAATTTATGTTGCCACGTCTCCGTGAAGTGACAGACATTCATTTGACAGATGGGGAAACTGAGGCATGGAGAGCTTATTTGAATGATCTAAAATCCCTTAGCAGATCTGAGACAGTGCAGGCCTTTCATACAGGATCACCTTTAATCTCTGCAGCAGCATGGCTGTTATTTTTACATGAGGACATTCATAGATTAGCGTCAGTGTATGTCCTGATATTAATCTCTACTGATCCACTTACCTACAAAACTATTTCAAGCCAAATTAAAACACCTTTCTGCTTCCGGCAAAGCTGTCTATTACTTGTATTGTGGTAAAACTTCATCTAAATGTTTCAAAATAAATTGGTTTGTCGAGGCATTGTTGTAATTGGTATATCAGCAGCACAGTTTTCACTCACCAAAGGATGATTGAATCAGAGGAAAAAAATCCTTGAGGAAAAGTTGAAGAAGAACTACAAGTACAGAATTTGGAAAAGTATATCAATATATATATTGCTTTTACTTTCTTATTTATTTTTTTTTTTGTTGTTACTGTTTCGATACCTTTCTTAACAGGAACAACAATTTTTAAATTTGGAAAAGGAAGCAGATAAATTCCTAGATGGTGGTAAAACCACCTTATTGGAGTCTTTTGTTTCTCTTTCAAAGAAATGGGAACTGTAACATGAGATTAATTTCTCATAACACTGGAGGTCTGTCATACAGACATTTGTGTTTGAGCTGGTCTACAAAACTCTTTCCATAGTTACCAGAGGTAATCAGGCATTTCTAATGACCAATTTATCTGAACTGTTTAAGGGTCTATTTTGGGGCAAGATTAATTGCATTCTAGAAACATCCATTTCCTTCCACTTGCCAGAAAGTCAAACAAGTTTAATTAGAGACTAATTCAAATGTGGACATATAAACTGGATGAGATGAATTACTGATTCTTTGTAATCTTACACAAGGTTACAGCTTGCCCTTACTTTTAACTGGAACACTGAGAAATATCTCCTATACACCAAAAGCATTGATGGAATATTAAAACACAGCAGCCTAAAAGAAAGGGCAAGAAATGGAAATTTGATCAGTCATGTTCTCTGTACTATCTTCTGTAAATGTAACAATGTACAATTTTAAAAGTATGGTAAATTTTTATATAAACTGGAATACTCATTTGTCTTTCTGAGCTTTCATTTTAAACTTCCATTTTGTAACTTGTATAATCCTTTATACAAGGAAGGTGCTCTTTTTCAAAGTATTGAACAAGTTTTAACTTAAAAATTGAGGAACTTTAAACTCAAAATTAGGGAAAATTTTCAGTAATTTCTCATAAAAGCTTCATTCAACTTTCCTATTTTAAATTCATGCTATTTGAAAAGCTTTACATAATATTTTAACCACTTTTTATATTTTTACTTTCATATTTAAATGTGCTTTGCTGTAGCTGTGCTACAGATACTAAGTGTATATTTGACTTGAAGCTTAAACAATATTAAAATTTAAAGAATTATTCAGCTGAAAAGGTATTTAGGAAGTATTTATATGCATTGAAGTGAGCCTGAGCAACAGAGTTTCAATGCAAATATGTTTACAATATATACTTTAATAGGAACCTTCAAAGGCCAACAAGCAACTTTGCAAAATCTATTTGTATTCAAGACACAAGTTTTTAAGAAAAATTAGTTATGAAAATGTAGAAGAGGATCACATTGGTGTTTCTGACATTACTATGAAAAATATGCTGAAGGTTTATCTGAGAGAGGACAAAAAAGTGACTTAAAAGTGAAGGCAACAGTACAGTCTTATCTTCCAAGTTCATTACTGAAACTGATGAATTAGTACAGAAATTTGCAGTAGTAAATTAAGGAAAACAAGCTATTAAAATAAGTCCTATATGAATAGAAGAAACTGAACAAGTTGGAGTACCACCCAGTAAAAGATGTTAAATTATGAAAATGATTAGCAGAGAAAAGGAAGTGTAGCAATCATGTGGGTTCAGCAGGCAAGTTAAGAAAAAAGGTCATATTCAGAAGCAAGGTGAGCTGGATAAACCTAAGGAATTAGATGCACCCTAATTAATCTCAGACAAACAAGAAAAAACTGCTGCTTTTGCATTTTGCATGCAGGTCTTTGGCATTCACAGGGCTGACTCATACAATAATTTTAATTGAAATTATTAAAAATATTTATAAAGATAAGCATTCTTATCCACTTGCTGCAGGTGAAAGCTGTGATACAGACAGGTAAGAATTCTGCCAGGCTCTCACAGGTAATATTTTAGGTTCTGCCATGAAAGTACCTTATGTCACTATAATTTACAGCACTTCTAATGATAGTGCTGAGTTATGTCTGTGTTCAGTGGCTGTTTTATTTCTTTCCTCTCCATCTGAATAGAAAACATTGTATTTCAGTCATGTAAACTCTAAATTCATCCAGCCTTCAGTCAGGTTTCCTTCGTATTCTTGGAAAAAAAAAGGTGTTTTTGAAGGAGGATGGGATAGGATATGATACTTGTGTTTGTCATTTTCCAAAGAAGCCATACATTTCCCTTTTTTTTTTCCTCCTGGCTAATATAGTATCAAGAATCAGCCATGATAACTACCTCCCTTTGTTTTATTGTAAATAGGCAGAAGCCCTGTCTTGGTTTGAAAAGACAGGTATCTGCTAAGGAAGTCTGGAACCTCCCTTGAAATGGAAAATATAAACCTCCTCCCCCCAAATTATTATAATTTTGAAATTAAGGCACTCTCAGGCAAAAATATAGAAGTAGGAATAGCAGGTCTTTACTAGTATGGATAAATAAAAAGAACCCCTGACAACTTTATAGGAATATTAAAATAAAATGCAGTAGTACAAAAAACACTGACAGAGTCAGGGTCCAGCAGTAGTCAGGGTGTTGGTAGCAGTCTGATTACGTGGTGGCTGCAGTCCTCCTGGAGTGACAGATGTGGGTCTGTTGAAGCAATGATCCTGTAGAAGGGTGGAGTTTTCCTCTGAAGGTCCAGTGGTGGTGTGGATGGGTCCTGTCTTCCTCTGGGGATCCAGTGGAGGAAGGCTGTGCTGTTCAAGTCTCAGATTATATCCAGGTAGGAATGCTTGGCTCCTTCCCCTGGGTGGAGCATCTCCCAATGGGATGATGTAATTTTATCAGTCACACAGTGAGGCTCAATGGCCCTTTAACAGAAGATATCTCCCTGGAGGGAGGATGGGTCATGGAAGAGACAAAGAACTGCCCCACCTGGTTTTAACAGCTGATAACAGGATACATCCTTTTGGTTACCTTGCAACCTAAGGCAAGCCCAATACAGGAAAACCTGATCAAATTTCTGAGTTCAGTCCAGCTACAGCAAAATGTATTTTATTGGTGGTTTTAGTCTAAAGGAACTAGATGTTAGGAGATCTTATTTTCCAAGATGTTGATCATCACATTACCTGCAAATTTGCATTGGATTTTGTCTATTCCAATACTGGTGTTCTGTGAACTTAGTATAGTAGTAAAATATTCCAGAAGAAGCAGAAGCAAATGAGGACAAATGTTATTAAATTTTCTCATACACTGGACAGGTGAATTTAATAATTTTTTATTACTACAGTATCATTGTGTCAGTGCTCTCTGTCTGTTAGCAATTGACACTCAGCTTAATTCAGTGAGAAAACTGTCTTGTTCATAAACGGAACTGCAGCTGTTTAAACTTGGAGAACCTGATTACAGGAGAAGAATTATTTTGTTATTCTACCTGCCCTAATATTTTTTCAGTTTTGTGAAATTCCCAGGATTGAAAATGTTTAACTTTTCTCATTGTTTTGTGAGAGGAAAATACAAATATAAGGGAACTGATTCTAGTTTATAAGGTGAAACAAAGTATTTCCTCTATTTCCAAAACAATCTGTTTGCTCTTGGGTATTAGTTCCCATGTTTGAACATATTGAGTTTTACTTCCTTAAACTATAGTGAACTGCATAAGCCTCCCATAAATTAATTTTCAGTAGTTGGACACAGCATGTTTGGCTTTTGGGGACTTTTGCATGAAAATACTTTCTGTCTCGGACTTCATAAATTCCTCTACATGACAGTAACAGAGACTGTAGTGGAATGTATTGGATTGTTACCTGGCACTTACACTCCAGTATTTGACTTCAGAGCCTTTTACATGAATCTCAAGATGGACAAACGTAAAAACCTAACACAGAAATTCAAATTTATAGGATCGTCCTTAAAAACATTAAAATATAATCAATAACATGTTTTGGAGCAAAATACTTCCATGGTTGCTAGCCATTGGGAAACAATGAATATGATTCTAAAGGGGTTTACAGCAGAAGTGGTAACCTACAGCAACCCTTTGTTATCTCTGTTTTCCTTTGAGCTTTGGAAGATGACACCACCCATCCAGCACTACTGTGTGAAAGCTCTCTTCTTTGTCATATTTGTTCCCATATTCAGCAGTTCAAAATACATACCAATACCTCCACAATAATATATATTCTGTAGTTTTCCAAATATTGAAGAATTTCTTTTAAGTTATCAACTGCCAGTGTTTAATTGAATTCATATCAGACTGCTCAATCTTGAAAAAGTTGATGGAAAAAAATGAAGAAGGAACTCCATTTCTGAATAAGGTTCTGTGAATTTGTATAAATAAAATTGAGGGGAAAAAAAAAAAAGGGAAACATTATGCAGTTTATCAGTTTTGAAATTAGTTTTATTAAATTAATTAACTAGTTCTGAGTTCTTAAAGGTAGCTCATTAATTTGTAGTTTGAATGAGTTTACTAAGGATTGGGATATGTTCAAATGAAAACATTTATCAGCTGACTGATGTTGTAATAAGAATAAACTATATAATATAATGTTATAATTTTTCATTATAGAAATAATGAACTTGGTATAATAACTTAATAAATAATTAACTTTGGAAACCTGAAGAAGAAAATCTTCCATGGACTATTTTAAAAGGAAGTAGTAGATGTTAAAGATAAATCTTCTCTTTTCTTTAGAAAGAATATCATCTGATTGTAACTATTGCTATCATGCCAAAAATCACCAGAGACCTTGGAATATCCTTCCCAAACCCAGTGTTTTAACAATATTGAGGACCATTTCTCTCTGATGTGCTGGGAATTTGTTACAGCAATGAACGTGTTTCCAACTGAGCTGATTATATATAAAAGATATTCAGTCTTGCTGACATACAGAAAGTATGAATGCTAAATAATTGTAAAACATAGTATGTGATGAAAGTTGTATGAAAATTTATGTGCATTAATTTGTCTTGCCATTAAAAATATTTTTGCTGTATGGGGAATATTTATGCAAGTAAAGCTCATACTTTTGTAATAGCTGTCAAATGAGAAGCCTACACCAGAAGCAGAAAATACACATAATTAAATTAGGTCCAGACAAGAAATAGTGTAGGTTCCCTACAATGACAATGATTTCTTTCAAAGTGACTCCAGAAATTATTAGGGTTATTTTCTGTGGCAGTCAGTTTTCCTTGAATGACTGCATTATGTCTCATTATTTGCTAAATTCTTTGAACCTGCAGGGTGATCAGGAAAAATCAGACACACCTGGCCATTTAAAGTTTCTGGTGCATTTCCTGAAATTACTCTCAGCCTTACATTCTCCTTGTTTATGGACTAAAAATATGGCAACATAAGCACTTTTTAAAATTCTAAAAGTTAGTGAAATAATTTTGTTCAATAGTTAGGCAAGAAATCTGGAATTTATCTGTGTTCTCAGTCTTTTCAGACTGTAAAAAAAGGTACTGTTTGGATGTTGCACTGATATTTCCACATTGGCAATTAACTTATTTCTTAACCTTTTGCATCCCTGTCCCCTGAACCTTGAGATTTTGCTTCTGTAAAAAGAGATAATTAAATATTCTTATGTCTGCAGATAGCTTTGCCTGCTTGGGAACATATTCTCATCTTGCAAATAAGCTTGTAACAACGTATCAAAACTTTAAGTCTTGGTGTTAGGTAAATATATAACAACAGAAACGTGATATATATTAATCCTTTTTTGATCTTGTTTTGTGCTAAATGATGCTTTAGCTATTTTAAAGCATCATTATATTAGCAGGAAAGTATGTAGTAGCTTTAATATAAATTATTATCAAGGCTGTGAGGTATTATGTATTTACATATAAGATCTTGTGGCCCAAAAAGATAATAGAATTAAATATAGAACATAGTTTTAAAATGAAAAATGTTACTCTATGTCATAGATTAAAGCTTGCATGTTTTTCTAATGTAACCTTTGCTTTTTTCATCATTCCCAAGGAAGTAGAACTTCTACTAAATGGCAGAAGGCTGCCATTAATAAATCAAGTGATAAAATCCAACAAGCAGCAGCAGCAGCAGGAGCTGGTAACTGGTGAATGGAAAGCTGCTTGTGTAGGTTCCTGATTAGAGAACATTAAACATGTCATGAGGATGTTGACAGTTTGCCCTCAGTGAAGTGCTGTTTAACTTCTTGTGTTTTTTTCCCCCCAGCTATTACTGAAACTTGACCAACTCCCTAAAATCTTAAGTTTGTGGCAGTTCCTTGTCTGTCTGTATGAAATGGCTACTAAAAGATGAGGTAAGGGTATAATAAAGGATGAGGTAAAGAAGTGAAATGTGAAATTCTCATCTGGGGATGAAATTACCACCTCTGTGCTATGCAAGTGCTTTCCAAAATGGGCCCAAATTCCTGTGTCAGAACTGGTTCTTAATTGCCTTCCTCACTGAGTGGAAATACAGGGACTGCACGGGCCTGCAGCAAGAAATGCCAGAAAGGCCAATTCTTAGGAGTGATAGAAATTTTCTTTGCTCTTTTCAGAAATCACCATGTGCCAGTTTCAAGAGGAAAAGCAGACGCTGTTTAGATGTTTTCTCTATTGAACATCTTTCTGAGTAGCTTTCATCCCTTGGAAGGAAACAGTGGAGCTTTGGCACAGTAAAACTTGCTAAGCTGTCATCAGGTACAGAAGATCTGAAAGACAAAGGAGCTTTTGAAGACAGTTAAACAGACAGAAGCACTGCTAAATGTAGCAGAGATACAGAGATCTGTATTCTATTATTTAGGTCCCTGTTTAATTTACTCTACCACCTCACAGGCACTTTTTCAAGAAATGTTACTGCTCTGGCCACTCCCAGTCTCAGGATGAGGAAACAGACTCCAGTGAAAGTTATGGGAGATGCCGTGAAAAGCAGAATTATTTTAAGAGGAACTTAAATAGGGTAAAACATTTAATTTGATACATAGATGACAGACTGTCAAACAAATTACATAAGACTGGGAATACTGGCAGAATGTATGAAATATAAATAGGCACCAAGCTTTATGAGAAAATATGTTATGAGGGAATTGTTGAGCTCTACACATGAACAAGAAGAATACCCATGAATGCATGGAGAGCTGTGCATGAGCTAATACATCCTGCCAAGAAGCTCAGTACCACTGTTGCTGGGGGTACTTTACTGGTTCTAATCTAAAACTAGCTCAGGTATTTCTTCTACTTGGCAAATAGATATAGTTTATCTTATATAGTGTCCAATTTATTATTTTTTAAGATGCAAATGTATGTCACATGGATATTGGAAAGCAATACTGAAAAATGTAAGTTTGATATCAAAGGGAACTGGGCCCTGGTGGAAGAATTCAGATGGCACAGTCTTGAGGCAAGGGTGTTGCATGAACAAATTGAAAGGGTTTTTAATAGGTGTATTATAACATTTTATTGGGACTTAAAAGAAGCCCTTTCTGTTTGGACAAAGAAGGAAGGAGGGTATTGAGTATGAAGACCCAAAAATGGCATGTGGATTTTCTTCTTTAAGAGCAATGTGAGAAAAAATTTTTGAAAGTATCCTGAGAACACTGAATGTGCAGAAAGTAAAGGTATGGCAAGTTTTTGGAAGAAAGGTACTAGTTCTTTTTCTCAAGTTTGGTTAAAGCTGATAAAACATTGAAATGACATAATCTGAGAGAAGGACAGATGGAGAATATTGCTAGAAGACAATTAATGATGCTCAGCTTGATTTGTTAGTCATCAGCATGGAGATGATAACTGCGGATGTGTCAGCTGATGAAATTGCTTGGAGAGAACATAATGTAAGATGAGCAAGAGGCTATAGATACTGCCCTGGGGAATAATGAGAGTGCAGAAAGAGCAAAAATACTCATCAAAAGATCAACTACAAGAACATTCTTGAAAAGAACTGGAGCGAAAAAACCTATCTTCAAGTCTAGTGGGTGTAAAACACCAGGAAGGCAAGAATGATAAATGGCATCAAAAACTGGAAGAAGGTGAAAGAAATAAAGTATGGGGCTGAAGGACAGGGAGATTATGTAGTCAAGGAGCATCAGGAGTAGGCTTTCCCACATGGGGGGGCCCTCTGGGAGATGACAATGCCAGATTGTTGGAGATACTGACAGGGGCACAATCCTGCAGAAGCTGGGCAAGGCAAGCTGAGCTGATCGGGTTATGGTTTTTGGTGTCACCCAACAGTCCAGATCACAAGGCAAGTCCAAAATGATGAGACATAGTCTGAGGTCAAGTCAGAATCAGGGCTGTTGACAGCAGCCAAGTTCAATCAACAGTCTGGTGATTGTCAGAAGTGTAATGACAAGGCAGCCCCAAGTCATGGCAGGGAAACAGCTCAGCAGGGCGAGCTCAGCAAGGCCATGGCCAGGCAAAGGCAAACCCAAAGCCTGGGCAGGGGCTGGGGACTCACAGGTCCTACACTGGAGAGAAGGGACCATCCTCTCACCACCAGCTCTGGCACAGCTCTTCCCTCAGCTTTCTCCCCAGCTGCATCATTCCAGAGCCAGCCTTGACCACGGGCAGCTCAGTCCCTGGCAGAGAGAACAGGCTGTGCTCAGGTAATTCACTGTATTCAATGATTTGTGGTAGACTCTGGCACAGTTAATGGGAATTTTGTGATTGGTTTAATTAGAATCAGGAACTCATCCTCAGGCCCCTGTCTGACCATAGTTCCTTCTTGCTGTTGCAGTGTGTAAGGTGGGAAAATAAATTATTATGATCTAGAGGCTGGAATGAAAATGACAGCTGTGTTGTGATAAAAAGAAGATAATCTGTGCTTTGAAGGTCTTAAATATAAAGTACACACATTCAGGAGAGAAGAGTTAACAAAATAGAAGAAATGCTATTGTTTTCCATTCCCTCTGCACTTTTTAATTTTGGTATTGTTTAAATGTGAGCTTTCTTTTCAAGGGTTAGAAATAACTTTTTAAACATCACTCACAACACAGGTTAATAATTTATCATGGATGTTATTTCCAACATAAAATAAATTTTAAGCTCAAGATCCATTTGTTAGGATTCAGTTTTTAAAGAAAAATATTAGTGTAGTTTTCCAGCTAAAGGAGCTATTAATCCAGTGAAGGCTTCTTGCAGTTTTGGTATGAAATCTGAAAGACCTGCAGGAAAGCCTGGGTCTGGCAGGCAGCCAAGGAGGCAGCACAAATGGAAACACACAGCTGCAGTCTGATGCTGTATTATTTATCCATGTGTGTCCGTGGAGTGGAATCATGGAGACATTCATAACTCTCAGGCGTAAGAGTGCAAGGCTGGCTTTTTTATAAACATGGAAATTATTTTTAGCAATTTTTAATGTTTAGAATTCTTTCCCTTGAGATATGAAGAAAAGGAAGTTGAAGGGAATATCTGTTTTGACATAGGTGAAAATGGTCATTGACTGAACTTCTGACATGGGGGAATGTTATTTTAAATTGTCTGAGAGCTACTTCAGAATTTTTAAAGAAAAAACATTAAAAGACTGATAGCCTAGGAGCATATTAGTTGAAGATGCATAAAAATATACTTCTGATCAGTGTCTGCAGTACTAGATTGTCACTATAAATGGAAAATGTTATCAAAGGTATCAAAGGTATAAATAAAAACAAGCAGGTAGGAATTGCTTGTTTTTATTCTATAAGCTGTACAGAGAGAGGGTGTTGCCATAGTACATTTTGGTTTATAGACTTGTTTTGACCTTCACTTTAACTATTTTTAATATTAATATTTTCTGTGTCTGATTTCACTATACTGTATTTACTGTAAGAATAAAGGCAACTTTTCAACAGTAAGCACTCTATCTTAAAATCTTGAATTACAAAAGCTTGTAAAACTTTAAATTGGGTAATATATCTCCTATGTCCTATAGGGAAGAAAGGATATGAGCTGGAAAGAATTTTAGCTGCAAGTCTGAAAGAAAAATTGAAAGACCTGCAGCAAAATGAGGAATTCTGTAGCAGATCAGCCAAGTGCACATGGGTCAGACGCTTTGTGGGCATCCAGCTGCATGTACAGTCAGTAAAATTATGGCTTTGGTAGACAGTCCTAGGATGGATTCCTAAAGTATTCTTTATTTTTGAATTTTATTTTAACTGCAAATACATATTATTAACACTTGTGTGTGATTTGGAATATGTCAGATGAAATGTCAATACACTAAACTGATCTATGAAGATAATTGTCTATAAAAGATAATTAGCCTCAAGAGTCTTTTGCTCTATCAAGATGGGAAGACAAGTCAAGGGATTCTAAATTCCTTTTTTGATAGATACCTAAGTCTCTTCCTTTCTAATTCAGACCTTAATTAATAAAACATAAAAAATAAAGTTAAGAATCCAAATATGTACTGAAGTATTTTTAACATTAATTAAATTTACCTGAAAGTTCTCAATGAGTTTTGAAATGCAATTTTGTGAGGTTGCAACCACATTCTAATTTATGTAGACTTTTTCTTTGTGTTCTTTTCACTGCAGTCATTGCTGTTTTGTGTCCTTGCAGTTCTACTGAAGATGCAGAACCCTTATGGGCTATATTCATCTTCTCTGCTCAGCTGCAGCTGCCTTGCCCCTGCAAGCCTCTGAAAAACTGTGCTATGATTCAGGTGTTGGCTAGGACATGTTTTATAGCTAAATATAACTAAATATTACTCTCTGCAACTGTTATGTCGCAAGGGACATTTTAGTATATGAACTTAATGTGAAAATTTGATGATAAAATATTGTAGTTATAAGAAATCATTTTGGTAAAAAACTGTTGATAGACTATAAATTCTGGTAATATCTATTCAGGAATTACTGAAATAAATAATAAATCTTAGAAAGATTTTCCATGAGCAGGAAAAGCTTTGTTCAGAAAACATTTCATACTAATTTTTGTCTGATTTTCTGGTTTTAACAAACTCTAATGAAACTGATGGGAGGCTTCAGATGGCAGAAAAAATTAACCTTGTTACCCTGAGAATGTTGTACTACAAGGGCACAGGTAGTGCATGCATGTGCAGCTGCTTGGACAGATAATTTATTGTCATTCTTGAAACTGTGGAAAGTTTTCAGAAAGCTGTAATGGAGCAACTGCTGTGCAAGTGTTTTAAAACCAATGGTTGTGCTAGTGTTTTAAAAGAATGTAGGGGACAGTATCAGTTAGATATTGAATAGAATAATTTAGCAGGGCAATATTAATAGAAAAACTAAGGGAAGGAAATATAGCTGATACCACTCATTCTTGTCTCATGGAAGATAAGATGCAAACTGTGGGAATTCCAAGCACAGAAAGCCCTCAAAATCTTGTGTATACAAAATGAGATATAGACATGGACACAAGGTTTAACCTGAAGCCTTTGGAAAAGGCTTCTGGATTTAAAATCATAAGCAAGAATGTGGGTTTAAATAGAAAGGCATTAAGTTAGGTTGTAGGAAGTTTTAAAGTTTTAAGGTTAAGATATAGAAGTAGTTAAAAAGATAATAAGAAGTTTTAAAGTGCAACAAATAGTTTTGTGTGTCATTATATGATTGGTTAAGAATGTCCACACTGTGGCAGACATATCAGACAAAAGAATTAGCTATTGGTGTGAAAGCAGAAACATTCCTTTGTGGCAGAAGTTTATTGGCTGATTAACCTTTAAAAAACTTTGTGATCTGTAGTCTTGTGACCACTGACCAAGAACACCTGGTGAATAAGGTGAAGATGTATTCAGTCCTTCATGAGATTGTGGAAGAGGAATAATAAATCACACTTAAATGTCTTTAAGTGGCCCTGTCTCTCTCTCAAAATCCAATAGCAAACCAACTTAAATTTTTTTCTTTTCGAGCAGTGTTGAAGTTACCCTATTTATTAATAGCAGTTATCATGCAGGCAGAGCTGAGATCTGCAAGTTAGTAGAGTTTTGCAGTAAGATATTTTTACTACAAAATTAGATAAATATGGAATTAACTGTTCTGCCAAGTAATTCCAGCTGAATATTTGTCAGCTTTGTGGTGTGCTCCTTACCAATGTAAAATTAAAATAGCTTATTTTCATTTTAATTTTCTATCTCAAAAGGAATTAATTGAGGAAAACCTGATGGCCAGTGTTATGCAGGACCCTGAATTCAGTGCAAAGGTCAGACCTTACCTGCTTTGGCATTTAAGGCACAATGTTCCACAGAAAACTGAGGTGCCCAAGTCGAAGAGAGCAGCCCAACAAAAGCTGAACATGTCAAATAATTACCTATTTATAGAAAACATGCCTTCCTGGTTTTCAACTATCCAAAAGATTTCCAGGTTTCTGACTGCACAGTGATCCAGTTTCAACAAGGAATGGAGTAAAAAAAACCTCTTACTCTGTGGTGTTTTCCAGCCACTGAACTCTATCATATTTGCCCACTCCTGGGGAGGACTCAGGGCTCTGGGTCCTCTGGATGAAGTGAAAGGAAATAATTGACACAAAATTTCATTTTTAATATTTTCTGTTTGCTCACTGCAGATAATATTTCAAACAGAAGCAGAGAATGATCGTATTTCAGTTTGGGGATTAGATGATTTTGTGCTTGGGTCATTTCACCAAAACACCAATTCTTACAGAAATGTAGATGTATTTTCATGCTGCCAAGTTAAAAGTGGCTTTGATAACTCCAGAGTCTGTAGACTTCCTCAAAATGGCTGCACTTTCTCTTCTGATGGTAGAATTCATGCATCATGTGAAAAATTGAATGTGAAGCAGTGGATTGGTGGTGTCTCCTTAGTCAGGTACTGGTAACAGCCTGGGTATTTTTTTCTGATGTATCAGACTAAAGTGAAGTGTCTTACTGCCAGGAATCTCTTCTGCAACAGCTCCCAGGTCTCTTAATACACACTACATCCTATTGCTGTTTGAGAGATTTATGGGAAAGTGCTTTAGTTGTACATCTAGTGGAGTGTCTGGAAACTGGAAGAATTTGTTGTTTTCTGTTTCTGGGAGGGATGTTTGGATGAGCCCATTAGTGTGACACAAAGGAACAGGGCAGACAGCCTTACTGAAGTAAGTCCATTATTTATTTTGATTCATATTTTAAAACAGTAAGTGTAATTTGCTTCTAATTATTGCAAAGTATTTATCTTGCAATAAAAAAGAAAATGCAGAAGGTAACTGAAAACTTTTGTTTACAGTTGGAATCAAACTGGAAAGGTCTGCAAGAAGCTGGGGCTCCTACAGCTGGCCAGTGTTGGGACATGAATGGCAAATACCACAGAATATAAAGGTTTCTGACCTTCCTGGGTAAGTTTAAGGGTTCATATAATCCAGTGCCCTCTTTCCATCTGTGTTCACAAGCAAATGTGTAGAAAAGAAAATATGATTCTTCCCAGCATAATCTCCAATTTCAAGCTAAGCAATATTTTCTAGGTTCTGTAGCTAATATCCCATAATAAATTCCTCTTTTGTGAGTTTAGCTGCTAATTTTAAGTACATACATACAGTATGTCAGAATCTTTTACAACTTGTGGGTTATGGGAAGATGTACCTTACATTTATTTCTTGGGGTTGTCTTCATCTGATAACTCTTGGTCTTTCCCTATTCACCTTTTCCACTGCCCCTCACACAAAGTCACTATGGTATTCTTGTTGTCTGCTCCAGGCAGAAAATCCCTTTGTATTTAGTAATTCCCTATACAGAAACTGGTATGCAACTTTCGTTGTGTCATCCTCCCCTGTGTCTTTTCTCATTTTACTTTATCTTTGCTGAGAAGGCTGAAACTGAAGTGGTACTCAAGATTTAGTCACACCAGTCCTTTTTCCTTTAAAAAAAAATTTTAAAAAAATTACTGTTTATGTTTGGCTTTTTACTCTTTCTCTTGTAATCTCTTCTTATACTGTGTTTTATTGACTGTCACTGATCATTAAACTTATGGTCTGTATCTTATTTCCTGAGTAGGCACCAGGTAGTTCAGAGACTGTCACTGAATACATGCAGGTAATGACTGATTTGTGCCCTTAAGCTTGGTTTAAATGTATGGATATGGTTTTCTAAGGGGACAGCAGTGTCCCCTTTACTTCCCCTTCAGTAAAGCTTTTGACAGTGCTTGCTGTAGCATTGTTGCAGGCAGGGTGATGGAGCTCATGTCAGATGACAGAGTGAGGAGGGTTGGAAAGTGGCTGAAATGCCAGGGCTGAGTGACTGGTGGCACAAATCTGGAGCCCAGTCACCAGTGGTGTGTCCAATGGCTTGACATTGGGCCCCTCCCAGTTTAACATCCCCTGGAATGAGCTGAACCCTCAGCACCTTCACAGACGAACAAAACTGGGAGTGGCTGGTTCACTGCAGGGTTGGTGCTGCAGGGGCACCTGGGCAGACTGGGAATGGAAAGAAATTAAGAATAAGAAACCTTGTGACACACAATAAAGGGAAGTGCCAACACTGGGGAGGAATAGCTCCAAGCACCAGCACACACTGGGGTCCAGATGTGGAAAGCAGCCCTGCAGAAGGACCTTGCTGGTCCTGGTGACAACACAAGGACAGGGCAGTGGCTCAGTGCCCTCACGGCAAAGGTGGCCAGTGGTGTCCTGGACTGCATTGAGAGGGGTCAGCAGGTCAAAGAGTCATCCATGGCACCTCTCAAATTAGAGAACTGGTAATGGATTTCCTATGCTGTGTTTTTTAACCTTCTGTCTTTTAATAGCTGTTATCCTTTTGAAGACTTTCTTCACATCCCCTGGGAGTTTCTGCAATGGTCCTTGATGCAAAGCACTGTTAGGCGGCTTTGAAAGTCCAGTTGTCTGAAATGATTTCTCTGCATGCTGCTGATTCCCTCAAAGTTCACATCTGTGGGATACAACATCCCTTTGCCATGCTGATTCCTCCACAGTATGTCCCACATACCCCTGGGTCCACTTATCGTTTATACCACATAATGGTAGAAACATCTGGGTAACACTTTTTTATTTTAAGTCCCAGAAAGCCTCTTAAAAATTGAGACTATGTATGTTAATAATTTCCCATTCATATGGCAATGAGACCTGGCACTCATCCTTAAGCCTTCCCCAGTGATTAGCATTGGCTTTTGGCAGTTTGCTGCTATTCCTTCTGTTGATTCCTCTCTAGAATATTTTGTTGACACTTAATTTTGAATAATTTCTCTGGTATTTGCCCTCTGCTGGGGAATGTAGGGTTGGCTATCTCATGAAACTTTCACAGGAAATACATAAGCAAAGAATGAGTTGACATACTCTCTCCTTTATTCAACTGCCCTTCTTAATCTTGGTGTCAGACTTCTTGTTGCAGTGTATTTATTATTTCTTGTGCCTTTCATGAGGAACTAAATCCTCTTTAGCATACTTCTAATGTTTAAATTTATATTATTTTATATTTTCAGCTTTTTCAAGGACATCTTACTTTGATCAGTTGCTTTTGCTGCCTGTTTAATCCAGACTTCTGTTTCTGTATTCTAAATCTTCCTTGAACTGGTTCTCTGGTACCCAGAAAAAAATTGGTGGCTCCATTCCAACATACTTAATAGTTACTTCCTTGAGTTAATTTTTTCTCATTTTGCAATTAGGCATTACTGTAGTAGGTGGTTTGACTTTTATCAGTCTTGCAATGATAATATCCTAATAAATTCCATATTTTTAGAGTTTGATATTATTCTGATTGTATTATTGCTATTCTGATACTATGCTATGTCAGCACCCTCATTAAAAACATTCTCAAGTACTTTAAAATGATGTCCTACTTTTTTTTTATCTGCAATTTATCCATTTTATTGAGATGGGTTGAAGTATTTATTATCGTTAATGAACATTCACTGGAATTACACTCCAGCAATCTGTGTTCTGGTAGTTGTATTCATACTTTCTAATAAATATTTTCTTTCTGCTAGTTAAATGCTTTGGCAGCAACAGATTTTTCAAAAAGAAAACCAGAAGTGCTTGAAGAAACACCCTGCAAGTTGTGTAATTGTGTACCTAGAACATATTCACCATCTCTACTTCATCAATATTTTACTTAACTAAAAGCTTCTCCTTTTTATCCTACTTGCATTCTATGTTCCTCTGAGAATGATTTTTTACTTGTTACAGTAAAAAAATCAACATATCGTTGATTTTGCAGAAAAGTTAAAAAAACCCCATTAGCATCCCAAGAGCATAAATTTATCAGTCCAGATTCCTCATGTGTGGGTCCTCAAGACTGTGCTAAGAATACTTTCTAAGCAGGCTCTCAGGCAACTTTAAGCAGGAGGCTCAAAATACTAGTGCAAAATTAGCTCATTAATAAACCACATGATTATAGAGGATTATTTTCTTCAGCTGACTTGTATTTTTGTCATTAGTTTCTGTCCAGGATAAGAAACCCTGATTATTACAACTACCACACAACAATTCTAGCTTTGCTCTTTAGTTACTAGACAGGAGTTGAGGAAATAGATGGATTAAGGATAATGAGACTATGGATATACTAACTGTAATTATTTTAGAACAGAGAAATTGCTGGGATCTTACATGTGGCTTGTGTGGGATCAGACACCTCTGAGTCGATGCACTGCTATTGACTGTAAGAGTTCACTGCTTTGTCAGCTGGCTGAATCCAGGTAAGTACCTGAGGACACTATTTACAAACCAAGGAGGATTCACAACTACTTCTGCTTCCCAGCATCTAAATTTTATCCTCTGAACTGTATCTTCTCTCTCAGCTGGATCATCCAATCCTGCTTTAAAGCAAATCCCACAATCTGTGACACTTATCTTCAATTTGATCCTGTAGGATGGCAGCTGTTCTCTCTCATTTAAGCAACTGTTCACTTGAAGATATTAAGCAGCTTCCATCTGCCTGGAAGCACCTACTGGAAACCCAGTTCAGACAAGGGTTTAGAAAAGCTCTCTTAATGGGCCACTTAAATTCAAAGCCTCCAGCATCTCTGCAGGAAAGCAGCCTACCAATCCACAAAAGCATTTTGAAACCAGGCTTGTTAAGGAAACTGCAGAACATGTAACAATGAGTGGACACACCAGGTTGATGCATATGTAATGAAATATTTGCCTAATTTGGGAGTGCTGGTAATGCTGTATAGGGGTCAGTGTTCCTAATGGCTCTGTGACATTAATTCTGCATAGTTCAGAATAGCTCTGCAGTCTGGGAAAGATAGGGGGTAAAAAGACAGATCTGAAGGGGACTTTGATACAGTTGAAACCAGAAACTGATCTATTCTATAAGGCTGACAAGCCAACAGCCATAAAAGTGTTAGAAACGATCCTTTCTGATCAAGCTGCTTTGTCTCAGTGGCCGTGGACAAGTAATACAAAACGTGCTTAGAAGAAATTTCTGCATCTTATGTAGATACTGAAGATCCTCAAAATGTTCTTAGGGAAGTGACCAAAGCATGAGGAAGGGAGGCAAATTCTCAAAGGTCCCTAATAAAATCTCATCCATTATGGAGGCAATTCTGTAAAGTCAGTATCAAGAGGAACAAACAACATGAGCTGCACACTGAGGTGCCGCTGCCACTTGTATCTGGTCTTGTGGCTTGGTTCTCAAACAGTTTGGTTCTCTGTGGTGGCACCACAGGCTAAATTACTGCACACCTTCCCATCAGTGAGTCTGCTCTCATCATCACTAAGTATCCAAAAGTGCTCCTGCTGCCAAATCCAGGAGCCCACTGCAGCCAGACTGCAGCAGCTCTGTGGCCCCAGGTCCATCACGATCTGAGTGTGCACTCCCAGCAAGGCTGTGCAGGCAGTGCACACACAGGACATCTGTGCACACACAGGACACACAGACAGGGACAACAGCCTCCTGCCTGTCCCCCTCCTGCTGACCAGAAGGAAGCCCCATGGCTGGGAAGTGCAGGTACCTCTATAGTGCCCATCCCTCCTGTCGCTGGGCTGGCTCACTCAGCCTGGGCAGGAGCTGCTCCTGGATCTCTGCTTCCCTCAGAGACAGGAGACAGACAGACAGACACAGACAGACAGACAGACCTCCCATCCTCCCCTCACTCCCCACTCCCACTGCATGGAAACCAGGCTCCTGACCTCGGATGGGTGCTAACAGGGACATTCAGAACAGATCCCAACAGTGCCTCAGCACAATCGAAGTACCAAGAGCTAGAAAAGCCCCAAGGAATCATACAGATTCCATGAATATACTTCATATATTTTATACTTTTATATAAAATTTTATACTTTTATACAAATTATACTTTGTATAATTACAAAGTGTCTGTGATAATCTATCTAACAACATTATACTCTTAAAAAAATACAGGAGACTTTATTTTCCTACAAAATGCAGCAATTTTTCTAATTTGCTGCATGTGGTGGAAGAGTATTAACCAAACAGCCCCTTTGCTGGAACAGTTATTAAACTACAGAACTTTTCTAGCACACAAGCAAATGAGCTCAGAGGGCTTTACACCAGCACCCCCTGCACATAACATGGTGCTGCACCCAACCCCTGGGCATTTTACAACAGCTCATATTTGTCACCCAAGATCAACTTAACTCCTTTCAGGGCATATTTGGTATTGTTACAATTACAATTATTACCTTGCAGAGACACAATTCCCAGGTTTTTGAATAGTGACAACTTCTACAAGATAAAGAGACAAGATCAAGTATTTTAAGGTACTTTTATTTAATAAATAACTTCAGTAATAGCACTGTAAAAAGTGAACATCTGTTAAAATAAAAAGGCACTTAAAACAAGAATATGACTATGATGCAGTTTGAATGGTCAGAGGCAAATATACATGGCACATGTCAAGAATGATGTGTGACTCGTCATATGACAAACTATGCAATCTTAGCTACAGGGTAAAGGCAAATTTACAGCTAAGACTGCTCAAAAAAAAAAAAAACCCAAGGAAAAAAAGCTTGTGTTGATACAAAAATATTACAAAAAGTATCGCAACCAAATACGTTAGGAAGATTAGAAGGTGACAAAGCACCAGGCTTGAAAGCAAAGAAACATTACAGAATAAAGACACAGCATCACGTAAGGCCCTTAGGTGATCTGAGGATGTCTTGGTAAGGTACTTCATGATACTGCCACCCAGGGCTTGAATTTACAAAGAAAAACTAAGCAAGTTACTGGTCAGCAACTTCTTCAGTAATGGCACATGTTTTAAAGCTATTTTTTTCCTTCTTAACATTCTTCTCAAAACCTTTCATTTTAACCATAACCTGGCAATAGGCAACTTGAAAATCAAAGGTAAGTCTGCACTCGCTTTTCAGTCTTTTACACTGCTCCCTTCCAGCTCACTCAACTTACCAAATACTTAACCATACATCTAGCACATCAAAGACCAATTAACCACCAGCTCCATGCTACATGAGTTTAATTACATCTGCAAACTCAAGCCCTGATTTCCCTGTAAAGCTAAGAAGTTTAATACTAAATGGCTAGGCAGAGCCCTCATGCTGATTGCTTTAACCCCTTCCCTCCCAGTCATGCCATGCAGCATCACGCCCTGCACAAGACCTGGATTCACAGCATGGGAATGGGAAAGGTCAGAAAGGCACCATGTGATCCTGGGCTGACTAGGCTACATAGTCTCAAGTTTTTTTGTCCAACCTCTGGCACCAAGTACTCTTATTTGCAAAAAAAAACCCAAAACAAAACAAAAAAACAAACCAAAAGAAAAAAAAATTTAAAAAAATTAAAAAAAAAAATTACATATGGTACATTTTCACACAGGAAAACAAACCTATATGTAATGAATTAGTAAATCACTGCAGTTTGCCCTAAATCTATCTTATTGTGACTACAAAAGTTGCTATACTGCATACAGTGTTGTGAAGTTATACAAGCAGTGTTCATTTTCCCTCATATTTAGGATTGACCACAGTTGTCACTGCACTCTTGTAAATAGGATTTTCACCCTAGAAAAAGAAAAAAAAATATATTAACATTTGAAGACATGAAAAAATATAGGTGTTTGCAAGAAGCATAAAAATTAGCATGAGAAATTACCCATTAATGCTTTGTTTGTACACACAAACAGCTTAAGTCAAACTAGTTTTCCTTCTAGCAACTTGAACACAGGCATGCACAGCTAATATATAAAGCAAAGGGTTAGCAGGATCCTGTTCCATTTGCACCACACAATTCCTTGGAGGAGGCTGAACCTTGCAGGCTCATCTTGGGGCTCAGCTATCACCCAGAGCACTTCAGCCCAGGACATTTTATAAAGAAGAACAGAATTGTAAACAACATTGTTTGACTCCCGGTCTGACCACAGACCACATTCTGCTATAATAAACATTTGAACAGCTTATCTTACATTGTAATTGAATTCTAGAAACAATGTGGCAAGACTTCTAGTATTTTGCTAATACACAGTCAATATTTACAGTGAACATTCAGTACATATCATTCTCATTTTATTCCTGTAGGTCTCCCCACCCCCATAAGGGCAAAATGTACAGAAAAAACAAAGAAACTTCTGTAGTGGTGCAGATGCTGTAATAAAAAAATTATTTCTAGTGATATGAGACAAGCCCTACAGAACAATTGCTTACATTTCTCTTGCTGAGATTTAAAACCCTCTAAATTAAGTTGTTTTTAAGCTTCCTTTTTTTCCAGGTTTCCTTCTATCTCCATTTATGACATCCGTGCACACTTCAGATGAACATCGTGAACTCAAAATTAACAGATAAATTTTCACAGGAGCAAGGGACCACTGCTAGAATGGCCTGGAGCTGCAACTCTGAGCTCTTATCACAGCCTGAACCTCAGCCTAAATGAGTCTTGTCTGCCAGCATGAAGCTCTTCTGTGCATTCACAACTGATTCCTGAGAAAATCCAGCTCAGTGCAGCTGTCAGCTCGAGTGCTGCTCTGGCCAGGGCTGTATCTGGCCTTCAGCAGCAGTAAGGAAACCTCTGTCCCTTTCAAGTTCCTCCCACGCAATCTGAGATGGGCTATACAACCACATTAATTCAACTCTATTAATATTCAACTCTATTTACAATATTTCAGGTTAAACCAATTTTTCCTATACTCTATTACAGGACACACAAACATCAGGTGTCTATTTTTCAGGGTCATAAACCTGGAAAATCAGCTAGGAATACCACAGAACGTGCAAAGGCAAGCAAGAACCTCAATTGGTTTTCTCATCACAGTTCCTGGGAAGCTTGCTGCCTTCTGTTTGCAAGGCCCAGCACAGGAGAAGTGACTGCTCCACCCCAACAACAGTGGCCGCTGCTGAGGGAGACCCTGCAGCTGCTGCCATGGTTCCTTTCGCAGGAAAAGGTTATTTCTCCTCAGAGCCAGCTTCTCTAACATGCAAAGAACAAGGAGGGGCATCCAGTCTTGCCTAGATCCAAGAGACTTGTCCAGCCAGAACCTGGACTGCCAGACAATGGAAGTAAAAGCTCTCTGTTCAGTCTTCTCAAGATCTGAGTCAGTGTTACCTGGACAGAGCTGAAGGAGCAGCTGGGTGCTCAGTTCACAAATACAGCTAACAGCAAAATCCCTTCCCCCTTCTGTCAGTTCCCAGGCAAATGCTGTCTTGACTAAATGTGTATCACCTACTGCTCTGGGAAGGGAGGAGGAGTAACATTTGGTTGGGTTTTTTAAAATTTTAAATAATGGACAATCATGTGATGTGGCTTGTTCTCAGACAGACTAATTAATCAATGCAAAATTATAACCCTCCATGATATTTTTAGCAGAAGGTTTGCAATAGTAATATGCAAATGAAATGGGAAAAACACCCAGGGATGAGGGATTTAATCTGGCACTGAAGTATTCTCTTTATGCCTCAAAGTTCTTGTACATTGCTTATTTCCTTGACAAGTTTTAATGGAGAATTCTTAAAAATATAAATATAAACCAATAAAGTTCATGGTGCAGAGGAAGTCTGTAAGCATAAGAGGCTGCATCATATGCAGAGCAGAAGTTACTGTAGAACTCTTCGATGGCAAGGCATTATGTAATACTTCTTACACTGTGCTGTTAGCCTCCAACATTTTACAGAACAGACTCCTCCCAGCACATACAGGGGATATACACTCACATCTAGTTATAAAAGACAGAACTTCTACCAAATAGTCTAGGAATGGGTCTAAAGGTAAGGACTAAAACTTGGAAATTTGCTAGGTGCTACTCATACAACTAATTTGAACCTGAAATCAGGCTTAAAATACAATTTGCATAACAGGATTGGAAATTTTTTACTATACTGCTTTTTCAAGAGAAGTCAGAATTGAAGTCTTCATGTTCTTGATTTAGCACAAGCCCTGTAAGGATACTGAAAAATTCTGTCCTGCCTTCCCTTGTACTTCTCAGAAGCACAGAGTGGGATTTAGGTCACTGGATAAAGCACTGGACTAGCTGTCTCCCCAGGTCAGTGTCTCAGTTCCCATTACAAATACTGGAGATTTAGTCAATATTCACAACTCTTCAGCTTAACCCAACCTGACATTTGATCAGCTAAATGGCTCCTGAGGCTCTACTGCCTATAACTGCAATGCAGGCACCTGATGGATCTGCAGGTTCCTTCCCTGCTTCTCCCTGGCTGTTACAGCCACACCCCAACCTTGTCTTGGGCCTGGCTTGGCAGAGCCTCCTGCAGACACCTCTTCATTAAAATAAATATCCACTAATCCAACATGATGCTCCCCTTACTCATACCCTCACAGCTGGCAGAGGGTATACATTTTCAGACATTAGAAGCATTCCAGTTTTTTAACTGGCTTCTAAAACATGGGATTTCACACTTGCTGTCTTAGACAACTAGTATGGTTTTAAACACCCCCTTTTCTTTATGCACTGCAGAAAATACAGTTTCAAGCATGCAGAGTTAGGGAAAACACATTTGCCACATGCCCCTACTACTGAAAACCCCGTGCACACTTAAACCAAAATTAAATTAACAAACAGTAACTACATACAAGACTCAATGAAATACTGAGTGAAATAAAGATGGAGGTACTTTTTAAAATTACCTTAATCTGAGAATAAAGAGCTATGTTCTTGCAACAATATTCACTTTCAACTAGACTGGGCTGTTCAGAGGACAACAGTTCAGTCCACTGTTACATAAATATGAAACTATTACAGGATGTTCAATTAACCTTCTTATTCCTTTTGCTCCAGGGGCTCACTGTTTCAACAGTCACTGAAGCTACTGCCATAGCGGGTTTAAGACCTAAGTCACTGTTAGAAGCAGAATTAAAACTCATGCACACCCATTGTTCAGGAGCTGGTTGTGACTACTTCCATCCACCCTTGGAGCCACAAACAGCAGTCATTGAATACAGGAATTTACATGAAAGGGATTGAAAACATGGCAACTGTGCTCCCACACCCAGAGCATGTTCATCATTCAGCAGCAAGGTAAGTCACAGGCATAAAATCCAAGTCAGGAGAAGAACAAGTCCCTGCAATTTTGAGCGCTTTGAATTGTTTGTGGTTTTCTTCTGCATTTTAACCAGTAGCTGCTAAAAAGGCTAACCAAGTTACTACAGACTTAGTGTCTAATATAAACGTGTTTATCACTTGTGAAATTCAAGCTGACTGAATCTGGAGTCTGCTTGAAGATGCTTAGCAATGCACAAGCTATCCCCATGCAGGACTGATAATGGCGTTCACTACAAATAGCAGCTTTGTGTTTTCAATTTGTGATGCAGCTTTTCAGTCCAGAAGAAAATGAATCTTTAGAGTTGCTACAAGCATGATTCCACCAAAGTTTTTATAGCTGATTGGGGTAGAACCTGGGCCTTGAGCACTGACCACCAGGATGCTGTGGCATCATCTGCACCACCAGGGAAATGTCTGAGTACCTGGTCCATGACAAACTCCATGGTGCTGCAGTTCCCTCACCAGCCCATCTGTGGATGATGACTGTGGGAAAGGAAGGGTCACAAACTGCACAAAGTTAATTTGTGTATGCACACACCTGGAGGGAATCCACTACAGTGTAATTTTCATATAATGGGATTTCAGATGACTCTCCTGACTTGACATTACAAAGCAACTTTCATCTAAATGGGAGGCTATGGCAATTATCTAAAACCACCAGAAAATCTTACCTACAGAGAAAAGCAGGACCTTGTTTTACATCTCATGGCTCACCTACTCTGACAATTCTGACCCCCTCTTTTCTGGTGGTCCATAAGAATAATCCCACCTCCCTTCTCTCCCTGGACTTCTAATATTTCTATGAATATCAAAAATTATGAAGTCAAGTTTAAAAAAACCCAAACCACACCCTTTCACACTTTAAACCTTCACATCTGAGCAAACCAAAAAGGCAGAAGTCAATCCCTCCATTTAAACCAGAATAAACTTTTGCAGGAAATACATTTTGAGGAGAAATAGCAGCACCAAGGACATTACATCCTGAAGAGTCACAGGGCAGAGAACAAGAGCACAGAATGGAAGTTACACACCGTATGGTTTGTTAGGTGCTTGTCCTGCATGCAACAGAAAGTACACAGTTAAGTGAATGGCAGAAGAACAGGTAACAGAGACTTAACCAGATGGAGTATGTGGTGTTAGAAAGGACTAAAAACTCAATTTCCTCCCCAGAACAATTGGCTCTGGGAGAAAAATAAAAAGGAGGTGAATGTGGTTGATGTAGCAGGCAAAAGGAATGTTTTTTACAATCTATTCTGGACACACTGGAAAGTGAAATGATTGCAAAGAGAAAAGGAAACTATATTTAATCAGAATGCTACACAAAGCATTTGGAACTGCTGTCACAGTGAGACCAAGTAAGAGCTTAAATAGTCTCAGTTTCTGCTTTCTCCCCTTATTTTTTCTTTACAAAATCTTTCGAATGCAACACTGAAAAAGACAGCAGACAGTATAAAATTAGAGATACAGATCCTTCCCTTTCATTGGATTCTAAAAAAAAAATGAATCCATGGATGTTTAATGGATGTGCTGCCTTTCCTTTTCCCCTCCCTCTAGTCTCATCTCTGCACTACTTTCTCTTAGTGCTCTTCCAGCATCTGTTCTGCATCTCAGCCCCCCTTTCACTCCTTCCCCAGCAGCTGGGGGTGCCAGGGAAGGAGAACACCTCGAGCACCCATGGAGGGCAATCTGAGAGTCTGCAGAAGGTCTGATCACTTCTGCTTCACCAACTTCCTCTCCTGGATACTGCTGCTACTTCTGGTGTGCTGGGTATGAAGAGAACTGACCTCAGCAATTCCAATCAAATGAGTTGCTCAGGCTGAGTTTAGGGGGAAGTAAGAAACTGAATGAAAAATGCATCTAGAGGGGACAAGAATATTTCCTCCTGCCCTATTAGTGTTTCATTTCTATGGACACCCTGAAGCTGGCTACATTACAAGGACTGTGACATTACCAGTTTCAATAGAAATAAGGATAAAAAAAATAAGGTGCATATTTAATTATATGGTAGAGTATATGCATTTCATACAATACAATTTCATATAATTACAGACTAGGTCTATACTAGGTTAAAAAGACAAAGCAGTTTATAAAAAAAAAGTAATGCTACTCTGCATGTTCACAGAACCATTCTAATAAAACAAATTATATTTGTTAGCTGGGATATTTTAGGAGTATCTAATCTAGCTTAGCAAAAATATTGATTTTAAGCAAACTGACTGCTGATTTCAAGAAATGGAAGACAAAGCATCCCCTGTGTATCTCTCTACAATCCAAAAATATTCTTCAATCTTAAGAGCTGTTCTATTATGTATCAACACATCTGCAAAAAAATTTAAAAAATCGCTTGTAGAATAGTTTAAGCCAGTACTGGCAGTATTAGTAAGTAAGCAATCTTGCTGTCAAAACCAGTTAAAAATTTTCAAGCTGCATTCTTGAAAACCCCACAATCAAAGCAGGTACACTGAGCAAGACTCAAACTGTGATTAACTGACTGTGACATACAATGAGTTTGAAGTGACATGCAAAGGGGAAAAAGAGGAAAGAAAATGAAAGGAGATACAAACTGAGACTTAGAGACCAGCTTTACGTCCATAGTTTGGATTCTTGAAATTGTTAATAGGGCTCTTGTATATTGGATTTTCTTGCTGAAGTAAAAGAAATGGTCAATGTCGAATAATTCAACAGGAAAAGAAAAGCAACATTCTCAACTATCACTGAAAAAAAATCATGCTATATATAGAGTGTTAGTAATTTTTTTACCCTCGGTACGAGATTAATCGGTTTTCTTAAGTAAAACCAAAAGGCTTCCTAGGAGAATTTTTTACAAAGATATTTTCTTATCAAGCACATGGGGGCGCTGACTTCTACAGAACTGTAGTGAAGAGGTTCTTGATTAGCAGACTCCTGACACTGCCCAGAGGCAGCAACTCCATAGTCTACCAAAGCCTGTAAGACCATAGGCTGGTTTTTCTTGCACATGTCTCTGTTGACAAAGAGCTGGCAAGATTTCAACAAACCAGCACCAGCCATGATTTTGAGACTTTATGGAAGTTTCCCAACTAACCCTATGTGAGTATTTATAAGATGTACTCAATGAGCACAAAATTTTCTTCTTTGCTTTCTACAGAAGTGACTCATCTTTATAATAAACGTTCTCATCATATGCTGTAAAGTGTGGTAGAACTTGCAAAGCTGAACTGTTGTGTCACCCTCACATTTTCTCTCTGAAATATTATTTAAACCTGAGTTACTACTCTCCTTTCTGCCTCAAGAAATACTTCTCTAAGAGGACTGGTTGTAATTTGAAACACTTTAAAGCACGTGAACAAAAATCTTCTATTTTTCCTCCGCTACTGCAGATTTTATACATAGAAAAGCTTCTTGACTCACCGTATCCCACTTGGCATTCATTTTCTCCTTTTCAAATTTAGCAAATTCTCTTCTGTCATGAATGATCATTAGTAGTTTCCAAATCAACAATAATGCAAGTCCAATAAGAACAATTCCAGCAACCACACCAGCTACAATGGGAATGATGTCAGGACCGCTGGGGCACTCTGGGGAACAAAGTAAGGGAAACATGATTTTACAAAATGGTAAAGGTAATGCATATCCAGGAACTGTTAACATTTGATTTTGTACTGAAGCCAGTATTTTGAATATCAGATATGCCAATACTATTTTTCTTGCAAATATCGTAATTTTTTGAATATGTACATCTTGTAACATTCAGCTTATTTTTATCCTTCTAATTTGTGTTTGATCTTAGCAACAGAACAACCTGTTCTGATGATAAAGTGTATACACTGCTAACCCCTTAAGCTATTTATTTACAGTATGAAGAGCAAAATAACTGGCAATTGTATTTAAACATGCGAGAGCTCCAGGTCAAAGCTGTGACAGCTGGAGCACAAATGCTGAGCAGCAAAACCCGCCCCACATACAGACACAGAATATCCTGAGTTGGAAAGGACCCACAAGGATCATTGAGTCCACCTCCTGGCCCTGACACAAGACAGCCACAAAAGTCACACCCTGTGCCTGAGAGCACTGTCAAAACACTTCTTGAATTCTATCAGGTTTGGTGCTGTGACCACTTCCCTGGGAGCCTGTCCCAGTGCCCAACCACCCCCTGAAAAACCTTTTCCTAATACCTGACCTAGATCTCCCAGACACAACTTCAGGCCATTCCCTCAGGTCTTGTCACTGGTCATAACAGAGATCAGGGTCTGCCCTTCCTCTTCCCCTCACAAGGAAGCTGTAGACTTCCTTGCACCTTGTGATGAGATGCAAGGTGATTTAAAATGGCTGACACAGAAATAATAATCCTCCAAATTAAAACCCAACTCCACTATTAACGCAGAATTCCCAATAATCACAAACTGAAGAAAGGCTTTTGCAGAGCTCAGCACACAGAGTGAAGGAGTCAGAAGCAAATTAATGCAACCCCTGTGCAATAGAACAACTGTGGACAGAACACAGCTTTCCCCACACTGCAGACTCCCTATCTTCATAGCTGCCTCTGCAAGAGCGAGGGAGTTGGGAAGGGACATGACAGGAATTCCTTGGGAGCCAGTAAGAAACGAGTGTCTGCTCCACAGAACACAGCTCTACTGGCCAGAGCTTGTTCCATCAGCACTTGTATGGCACAAATTAAGGTGCCTCCTCCTGCATGATGGGCTTGATTCACCTCTGAGCTAAGGCAGCAGAAGTTTACACATGAAGAAAAGGTCAGGCCCCAAAAGCGTAGGACATGTATGGCTTGTCCCAGGAGACAGAGCTCAAGTTCCTCCTCCATACTGTGGACTACTTTTGTAGAGAATTTAAAACATTCTGAATTGAAGCAGTATTTATTTCTATGAGCCATTGTTTATAACCTGTAGCAGAAGCTTAATAAAAAAAATTATCAAAATTTATCTAAATAGGACTTGCTACAAGAGAGATAAAATAAGCCTGAGTACATCAAGTGCAAACAGGAAATGTTTCAACAAAGACACATATCTGATTTACCTTTTGTTTTTGAAAAATCTAGACCAAGGGAGACATACGTTTTTCTAAAGCCGCTCAGACACACACAGCTCTGGCTGGGGGAACAGGCAGCTGTTTCTGAATGCATTTAACTCACCCAAATGAACCACAGGTACTTTGTAGCACCCAACAACTGCACAAATTAACAACAAAGGAGGAACAGGCAATAGCGTGCTCCTACCTGGGGTCTCCACCACGTGGACATTGGCTTCACCATTTGAGTTGACAGAGTAAGTGAAGTAGAACCAGCAGTCATCAACATCCTTCTCTTTGCAGTGAGACAGGGGATCGGGCTGGCCGGGCTGCGGCAGCTTGTCCCGGCTCTCCACGCGCGTCATGTTGAAATGCATACATTCCTGGGAACACGTCTCCTTCTTCTCGCCCTTATCAAAAGCTCTGCACTGAACACAGTCCCTGGGCAAGAACAAAACAGAAGTAGTGCTTTTGAATGTGTTCATGGAAGATATCTAGCATTTAACCTAAAGAAACACTAAGGAGAAAACACAGGGAAAAAAGTCCAAGAAAACCAACCCCTTTGCCACAGAGGTTAGGAAAAAATAAAGCAAGATATGGCTTTGTACCAGTCAGAACATTTATATACCTTGAGACTAATAAAAGCCCTTTTCATGAATTCCTCTTTCCCTGAATGACTCACAGGCTTCAAGGAAAGAAAAAACCCCAAACTTTTTCAACACCTCTACCTGGGAGATGAATACTCTCCAGAAAAGCCACTGTAAGAACAGGGTAACACAGGTTATAAAGAACAAACTCAGTGACAAGCTTTACAACGGGGTATCAGTGAATAATTCATTGAAAAAAGCAGATTGAACAGGATTTTTATACTAAAAATAACAAAGTTTTTTCTCAGCACAAAGTGAGTTGCACAGGAATCTGCTCAGCCATTAATCCTAAACTTATTTCAAAGTTTTCATGAAGAAAATGTAGGCTTCTACAAACCTGTACTTCTAAAGGGAAGGATGCAAACTTCACTGGCTCACACAGTTCTAGGTTTAGTTTTTGACTGTCAAGTTAGTAATTTCAGTACTATTTAAGCAAAAAGCTTAGCTGAAATTCTAAGTATCAAAAGCTTTGTTTTAAAAATCCTCACACATCACAAACTCAAAACACATAGAAGCTTAGGGACTTGTTTTTCTGGGTACGTACTTGTGCTCTGCACAGACACCGACACAAGTCTGACACATTTCACATGTGGGGCCTTGGAATTTGGGATCTGTACAGTTACAGGTGCCACATTCACAGGTTCCTCTTCCATTGCAAATCTGCCCATTCGATGCCATACACGGTGCAGTATCCAAGGAACAGTCGCAGGCGCTGCCAGTGAAGTTGGGGAAACACTCGCACACTCTGCACTTACAGATCCCATTTCCTGTGCAGTGAAAAGGTATTGCAGAGAAATCAAGTTAATATAAAAAAAAACAGTGACAGTGAGAAATAAAGGTTTACCACCTCAGGGTAGATAAAAGAAAAAGAAACCATGGTGGAAACCATGGTGTCATAATGAAGACTCTAATGAATTAAGAGGTACAAAATAAGTTTTAGATCCTTGAGAGACTACTTACAGGCATTCATCCCTTTTCCCATTTTCCTGTACATTCAGATTTCCTTTCATAAACAGAATAACATGACTTGGGAATATCAGATCAAGACTAGCATAATGTGATGACCATATTCCCCAGGTGGAGAGCTTTACAGCACAGCTTCAGTTCTCAATTTTGTATGCATACAGATAAATTGGCTGCTCCTGTCTTCATATCTATCACTATACAAATGTATAAAGATTTAAAAAGATGAAGTGTGCACTGAGTATTCAAAACACAGAAAATTGAAACAGCTTTGGCTCCACAGAACACCAATGTTCAGCTGCAGTACTTCTGATCTCACACACCCAACCCAACTTCATGATCCTTACACTCTCTGCACAAGAAACAAGATGCCTTTATACTGATCTGGAAGACAAGGAAAGACCATTAGAGAAGGAGGGGTGTGGCCAAAGAGAATAAAGCATTTCAGTCAACACTCTCCTGTCACCATGTATTCTGGAACATCACCACCACTGCTCCCATCCTTTGTGGAGCAATAGTGGATTCTGACCAAATCAAACAAATGAGGTACTCTCATCACTCAGAGCTTAGTGGCTTCTCTGTTTTACTTTTGCATCACAGACAACACTGAGGTAGTAGTTATACTCCTGCCAGATATTTCCACGTGCAAAGCAGCAAAATAATTTAGACACTGGCTGCTGAATGTTTTTTAAATTGCTTTTGATTTCAGGAATTGACTATCATTGAAGTCTTAAGCAGTCTCCAAGTGCTTACGGTGTTTTTCTAGATCTTGCACATTCTAGCCTTCATTTACCTTTCAGAACAGTGTCAAGCAATTCACTGGTATCCTGTCAAGCACCAAAGCCAAGAATTCACTATTACAAGTAAGCTGAGGGCATTCTCTCTTTCTGTTGACACGGTGGTTACACTGAGCCACTATAACATTACAATCTCAGAAGAGTTGTTTCAGCCCTCTTTACTGTAATACATGAGGGTAATTCTGCAATTAACAGCAGAAGTCAAGTTCACTTTACACCCTTGGAGCTGTGATTCAAGGAAGGTGAAATGTGCATTGACAGACTACATGCACAGAGAACTGTTTTATTAATAGACAAGTGTTTGCAATCACTACATCTGTGAGTATCCTCATCTCTGCTATGGAGTGGCTTTGATCTTTTAGCTAAGTATCCCTACTCTGCTGGGTAGAGAAGACAGACTTGCAAACTACTGACCAGCTGTGCCTGCAGAAAGCTGAAGCATCTCTCACCTCCACAGATTAAACCATTTGATCGATCACAGTTGAAGTTGTCACATTCACAGTATTTGCCAGAATACACCTCATTGGTGTTTTCCCTTTTCTTGCACACGCATTGTCCACAAATACATTCTCCATTGTTACTGCAGATTTCTGTGCTGTTCTCCCTCCTGCAGTAAGCATCCATATCCTCACTATTTACTTCATCTGTGCTACATTCACATAGTCTTCCAATACGTCCTTCATTACATCTGCAAGGTAAAAACATCACTGAAAATGTAATCTTAATTGAAAGTCACACAATAGAAGGCCACAAGAACAGCACAAAGAACAGGAGTAAAAGTGATGACACTCTCAAGGGATGTTCCAACTTAAACTTCAAATGAGGTTTCCAGCTGACAGCTATGCACCAGTTCTTGAAGGCACTGGAGCAAACTGGACTGAGCTGCTTTTATGCTGATTATCTTACCTGATGTTCCAGGTGAGAGAATATGTGTCACCCCCTCTAACTAATTTGTCACACAATTATAATTAATCCCTCTCTCATGTGACACAACAATAATTATTTCTCAAGTGACAGCAGCCGTTGCCTTTAGCTGCTGACATATTTCAACGAAAAGGTTTCTGATGATCAGCAATTAAGCAGGAGGGCAGATGATCTGCAGAGCTGCCAAACTGAGATCTTCAGGGATCAGCACTTCTCATTATCAAGACTAAGATATCGATGAGCAAATGGAGGCTGCTCCTGTGCCCATCAGTGATCGACAGACTGTTAAGTGGTGTCCATCACAGACAAAAGATCATTGGGAAGCTGCTGCATTTACAAAAACAAAAGGCTGTGCTTATCCACAGGCCTGTTCTTGCCCACGTGAAACCAAGTGGGCACCAGTGGCAGTCACACCAAGTAAAAGAAGTTTCTCTACACACAGATGGGAACAATCTTTTCTCTGTATTTAAAAAGGAACACAAAAAATGGATCAATATCCTTTAAAGCACTGACTCAAGGCCAAATTTGAATTCTGACTAATACAATAATGCTGATCTAATGATCAATATTTAAGCATAGGGATTATTTGCAGAGATATGGCAGTATTTCAAAGTATCCTAAAAGAAACAGGCCCCCAACAGCAATTCTTGTTTCACTAAAAAAAATTAATAAACCCAAGAAAATCCTAATTAAGGAAACAAAGATCTTGCTCATATTTCTCTTTTGCAAAAATAAAGAAAATGTCTGTTTGTTTACCTGCACGCACCACATTCAAATGTTCCATTTCCTGCATGGCAGGCTGGACTATTAGGTTCTCCTTCACTTTGACACTGACACTCACAGATGAACTGGAGATTAATTTCCAGTTCTTCAGTGAATCCCAGTGGTTTAATTTTAATAGTTTCATTTTGTTCTTTCTTTGGACATTCATTAGCTGTTATATTAATCTCAAATATAACCTGAAAAAAAAAAAAAAAAAAGGAGTGTCATGTTACTACATGTCTGTACTATTAAAAAGAAATGCTGTGTTGGACACTTTAAGTGCATTTTTTATTTGAGCAGCAGCCCATATACTCTGAGTTACCTCATCTCCAATTGAAATGTTAGAACACTTCCTTCCTTCTTCTTGTGTGCCATTCACTCCATTCTTGCAGAAAGATTTGTAACTGATTGTCACTCCTTTTGGTAGCTTAGTATTTTCCAGGATAACCTCTGAAGAAAGGGACTGAAACAACAGTGATTACCTAACTTCAAACTGAGTTGCAGAAGTGTTTTGTTGAAGAACAGATATTAAACAGCTATGCCCAGTCTAAGCACCAACCCCACAGGCACACTGGAATTATTTAAGTTCCAATGTGCTGAGAAACACCAGCCCAGGGCTGCCCAAAGTCACACCGTGGTTACCCCCTTCTCATGTCTCAACTTGTTACAAGGACAGGACAGGTTACCACAGGCACTCATTTACCCCATGTGCTCCAAAGGAGAGGTGAAACTCAGTTACACACAATGGAGCAATGGAGAAAATATTGTGGGGCCAAACCCAGCAAAATGGCTTTTTTGGCCAGCACTTGGAAAGAAGGTAAAAGTGAACAAGTTGAAGAAACAGCGTGGGTTTTGGTTGTGAATTTTATCTTTTGAAAGTGAAAACGTGGATGGTTAGTTTTCTTTGTAATGCCATTTTAAATGCCTTTAAGAGGGTATCTTTTTATTCATCTAACCTCTTATTGCCATAGAGTCTGAATGTTCAGTATGGTTTTACAGCAATGGAGTATATTTATAGTGTAAAAAAAATACTAACCAGTCCACCTTGGAGTCTCTGCTTGAAAAACTTGGGAGCAAAAAAAAAAAAATCAATAAATAAAATCTGAACTTACATTGTATGCATCAATGATCAGCTGAATCACATTGCTGGAATTTGAAGACAATGTCCCCACTGCTGATTTTGGTATCAGATTTTTCAGTTCCTTTCAATATTGACAAAAACAGAAGGAAAAGTACAGTCTTACTGGCAAACAAAGTATAATTTTCAGTTTAAATGGTGATATAGTGTGTTAGTGGATTCACTAGTCGAGTACTTCAGCAAACAAAGCTGTGTTGCCAGTGATGAACACAATTTTTGAGGTTATACATAGCTCTACTAGCACAAACACCCAGCCTTTTCTTCTCCTTTGCATTTTAACTCTGATTTTGGTAACAGAATACTAAGCCCTTCTCTTGTACATGTTGACCACAATCTCTCTTCAACCACAGTTGGAATACATTAAAAATAGATAGGCATAATTTTCCAACAAAAAAAAAATAAAAAAATTTGAATACAGTTTATAAAAGAACCCCAAAACCAAAAAAACAGGTTAAAAGAAGGAAAAATATGCATGTCCTTTACACAGTCATTTCCTATTGCACAATCACATCCAGCAGTTTAGTTAATTTTAAACATGGGGTATATAAATAGAGCACAAGAGACAAAATACGTTCTTTCATAACTGTGTCCCCTGGATTCAGTGTCCACACCCCCCTCAGCTATTTTGTTGTAAAAATGTTCACAAAAATTGGAACTGCAAATGTGTTCTCCACTCACTCATACCTATATAATGAATAGCAAGGAGAAGGAGCACTTTCTCACTGGAAATTACAGTCATTTTTGATTTGAAAAAATAAAAAAGCTTAATAATAAAGTATGTGGGTAGCAAAATATTACTTCCATGCTCACTTACTTCCACAATTACTTTAATTTCAAATAAGTCAATTTTAATGACTTCAGAGCAATTTCTTTACCTTATAGACTGCTTGAAACTCTTCAGTAACAGCAAATATTGTCTGAATATTGTTCTCACTGAGTTTCTGTACCAGATGAGCAATAGAGGGATAATCCTAAAAAAATCAATCATAAAATTAAATTCAAATTTGAAACTTGTTGCTAGAAAATAATCAAAAATACTCTGACATCATAAATACAAATCTTCTTTAGAAACATACATACAACTCCTAACTAGCCAGCTCATGCCACAGTATGAAAGCAAAACAATCTCTGTAAACAAACAGGCATTGGTAAGATCTCATATGTGCCTCATAAAGATAGGTGTTTCTTCACATGGGCATTATCACATTCCATGACATGTAAAAGGTTAGGTCCTTAAATTCTCAAAAAATTATCTTCAGTCCCTTAAAACCACTACTTCTTGCACTGTTTCACAAAGAAATGATGAAATAAAACTGAATTAATTTTAGGCCTTTATTGAACAATTTTCACTCAAAGTTAGGAATGTATGAACACACAAACTTAGTAAAGCTTATTGTGGTTACCCCATCTGGTAAATATTTCTCTTTGCATTTTTGACTGATCTCCCTTCCAGTAAACCACAAAGGCAATGTTAACCATACTCTTACCATTAACTTTGCATCATACAAATTCAGTCTTAAAAAACTATTCAAGCAGATATTTTACAGTATTTTTCACTAGTAAGGTATTCTAAATGAAAATGAAGACTGGTGAAATGATAAAATAATGAAACAGCCATCACAGTTTTCTAGTGGATATACAAGCCCATCACTTAGGATGATGTGCCCAAATCACAGGTTGGGCTCTGTGACACTTGTACATCCCTTCCAACTCTGAATATTCTGTGATTCAGTGTGGCATACAGGATTATTAGTCATCAAAAAGGTTAAAATCCAGCAACACATAACCATAGCATCGAAGTTGCCATTTCTCGAAATTTTCCAGTTAAGACTGGATTAATTCTTGCACATTTGCCTTAGTTTAGCTAAAATCACTTCATGTAAACAGATGAACTTTCTAAGACAGTGGTCTGAAACTATACCAGATAACCTGATGAGTTATTTTGATCTTAAGCATCATAAAATATTCATTTCCCTAGAAGATGATATAAAGACTTACGTAATAGTGGCTCATTGTGTACACATTATTTTCCAGATGACATTTCCCATCATTTGGCAGAACAATTCCACCAAGTTTACCATCTCCTGCGAAGTGGAATCCAGCATCCGTGGAAAACACTAATAGCCTTGTAACATTCCTCCAGCCAATTTGTTCCTTGGGAAAAACACAATCAGATTCTTGGTATTTTGTACCAATTTATTTTGAAGCATTGGGGACCAATACTTAAGAGGAAAGTACATGGAAAAGCAGACAAACTTAGGAGAAGCCACATTGCAAAAGTGTCACCCTGGAAAACATTAATTCATGCAAACCTTGGGAACACTTATGTATCATTAAATGTCTGCTTCAAAATATCTACTGCAGGTTCTTCATCAAAGGCAAAAAAGATTATTTTTGAGAGAGACTCTGTTCAGCTCTGAGGAGTGACAAGGTTTGGAAATCAGGCTCTTCAGTGCCAGTTCCACTCCATGCCCTGACCAGGCAGCCCCAGGGTGCTGGTGTGCAGCACTGCTGCATCACTGAACTGCCCAGCACCACACCCTGACAATCACCTGGCTTTGCCAACCTAGTGCTGCACCCAGCACAGTGCCTGCCAGAGGACTGGCCCACAAGCATCCTGCTTCACAACTGCAGGTAATAATTATGATAATTAAAACAGTTTAATTATCTAAACTGCCCTTTCCTATTTTTTTTAATTTTTCCATGGAGCTGAAGCCCTAGCTAATTTAATGAAAGAAGACCATGTAAAAGTGTCATATACTAACAGCTAATACCAAAAAACCCCTATAAGATTAACACTGCACTTTTAAACCAAGACTCCAGATCATTTCAGAAAGTCTTGAATCCATTGATCAACAGCAAAAATAATATGGTAACAAAGCAATAAACTTAGATATTGCTTTTTTGAGATTCCATTCTGTACATAGAATAGTCTGTCAAAAGGACAGAAACAAAGAATCCTTAGGCCCACAAAAATAAGTAAAAAACCAGTTTTCCATCTACTTTCTGAGAAACTAGTAGAAGTCACAATACACCAAATTTCTGCAACCACAACCACAAGAAACTTACAGATCTTTAGAATAATCTGAGAGTAATTGCTTACTCAGGATCTCAGACACTTTTAAGCAAACCTGACTCTTTCTCTATAGCAACTTTAAAAGCTTTGTCTGTACATGCTGTGATCACAACCTCTGTTCAGCACTTTCACATTTCCCAGTTTCATTCACTAACTGAATTCTTCCTCACCAACCCTGTCTTGCTTGCAGGAGGTGACATATTCAAATGCCAGCCACCATAAAACACTAATGTTGCATTCAAACAATTTAATCTAATAGAACAATAAAAAAATAATACACTCACCCCACAAACTGCAACCTGCATTATTGCATCAAATCCACCTTCAGGAGAATCTAAGTTCCCAGAAATGTGCTGTTTACCTACAAGTTCATTGAATTTGTTTCCTTCACTGGTAAGGCTGAGTACATTTTTATAGCTAAATGGACTTGTACAGTTCTGGTCCCCTGTGCAAGGATTTCTGAGTTTGGCTGGGGTTGTACTTATATAAGGCATCACAGTTTTCTCCACAAAAGAGCCAAAGCCTAAGAAAAGAACAATAAAATCCCTGTAAGTTGAAGAATGGAAGTCTCATTTCTATTATCACACAACAGAATTCAAATGCATTATTGCTGAACCAACATCAGAAAAAGTTCTTATATTTATGTCCCATCTTCTCCGCCAATGCCAAATACTTTTATGCTGTTCAACAGGTCCTATGTATTAGAACATCTGCCATAATACTGCTAAATTGAAAAAAAAAAATACTCTTCATATACAATCATGTGAAAAACATCAGGAAGGAAACTTGGGGGGGTTTAATTTTTCTTTTTTTGAATAGGCAAATCTTTCTTACCAATCCGAAAGTCTGAAGTTATTTTTTCCATCTCTAACATCAGAGCGGTTCCGAGACTTTTCACATTCTCTAAATCATCTTTCATAGAGTAGGAGAGGTCCATAAGATAATAAAGGTCAATGGGGTAGTCTTCAGCTCTCTTGAATTTTAATGAAAATGTCTGGGGTTCTCCTGTTTCAGAGATTAAATAACAAACAAACCATTAAAAATTCCGTAACTGCACTGGCAAGAAAAATGCCTTTCTAAGGAAAGGCTGGCAAAATCCTTACGAGGGTTTTGAATTACAGGTGATTCTTTTCTCCTGTTGACTGAAATGCTTAACATCAAATTATGATGAAAAAAATGTCAACAAGTGTTTCAAATGTTCAGCTTCATATTTCCAAGGTAGTTTATCTCCCCAGAGAAAAATCAGCATGCCAAAACCCAAGCTTCTTGTACTTGCTGCAATTTCAGATCTTCACACTTGCAATCATTCTAACAATATTCCTGTAAGACCTAATAACACAATTTTTCAACATCTATTTTCATCCAAGATGACTTCAGTAATTCTCAAAAGTTATAAAACCACATTTTTTAAATAGGTTTATAAAAGTAAAATGAGTTCTGGATGGAATATTGTAGGTTACTTTGAATCTACCAAGCTCAGAGCACAGAAATGGCAGTGAGAGAATAGCAAGTTAGTATTTGCTGCGATTTTAAGCCCAGACCCTGCATTTTAGCTGCAGAAGAATGTAGTCTCACTCTGATGCTGAAAGACAGAAGGATTACACACACACACACCACACACTCCCTTTCCCAGAAACTGGAACTGTATTCTTTTGCCTGTATTTATGAAATAAGGAATTAAAGCAATAGGATTTCCTGCTCCCCTTGGTAATTGAGCTTAAATGGCAGTATTGCTGCTACTCAAGTTTGCTTAATATTAGGAAACGTTTGCTGAACATCAGCAAAATTAGTATAAGTGAGAAAAACATTATATGGGCAAGTTAAATAGCATATGGATCACACAGGTATATAACACAGTTTTCACAAAAAGACCTCCAAACAACAAAACAAAGGGGAAAAAAAGCCGTAACACAAAAAAATCCAGCACAAAAATATATTTAAATTTTCCTCAGCTAATATTTAAAAAAACCTGCACAGAAAGCAAGTATCCCCCTCTGCAAGTACACAGTCCCTCAGAGAACTTATACCAATGGAAGTGCTTACAAACATCTTCTGGGTAATTAGATTCTGGTTGCCCAGGTCCCTGCTTTGTTCTGATGAAGAAATTTCTGTGTCAACAGAGGAACAATAATTGGGTTTGAAGCAAAAAAGTTCACATTAGAAATAAACAGGAGCCATACCAAAATTGCAAAATAATTTTCGTTACTTCCCTCCCTACCTTATGCTGAGCCTGCTTCACATCACCTTCCAATTATTACTGCAACTGCCAAAAAGCAGCTGACCCCAAGTACAAGCTCTTCCAGGAAAATACAAGGCAGCTGTTCAATGTGTCTACAGTACCTAAGAACTCTCCTTGAAGACAATCTCCATTGTGCTCAAGTGAGCCACTAGTCCTGTTTATCCCTGCCCTCTCATTTGAATGAGATAGTTCTCTTTAGGGGCTAGAAATGGTGCACAACTACTTTGTTTTCTCATTACTGTGGTTCTACGTCCACATCTTTAGCCTCTGGAAGTGCTTTACCTAGCAATTCAAAAACTGTGCTGCATAACTACAAAACCACTTTGTTCAGACACACAGACTTTCAGGCAAAAGCAGCACTTCAAGCAAAAGGAAACACTCTCATAACTTAAAAAGTTTTTGCTGACTCCTCTTTCATCCTACACACTGTAGGCACACTGTAGAAAATCAACTACAAAATACTGAAAACAAAACAGTTTTACCTTTCTGATTCATCTAACAATCCATGTTGTATCAATTTTCTCCTAAGTTCTATTGGGAAAATAGAACAAGTGATAATATCTAATCTTTCTTCAAAATAAAACAGTATTTGGAGTACCTAAAAACCTGGAGCTGAATTGAAAGGCTCTGCTATCATTCACGTTATCTGAAAAATAGTAATTTCTGAAACAAAATGGTTACACACAAATAAAAAAATGCAGATGTGGTGGGGACAGAAAAATCATCCCAAAACTGGAACGAAACTGTGCTTACCGACTCTTAGAAGCAGTGATAATTTCTGTGGCTGAATTTGTGTAATGGCTTCTGGTCTCAGCTTCTCTGCAGCACCTTTCTTACGATTTGTTACTTCTCTATTTTCGAGCAGCTGTTTGTTGCCTCTGGGATTTTCTATATCTTCCAGAGGGCAGCCTTTACTCTTCAGTGCTGCCAAGTCATCACACCGGGCAGATGTTGGCTCTCCTTCTTGCAAAAAGTCCTAGAAAACACAGGCAAAAGAGTATCAAGTTCACAGCTATGTGAAAGTTGTTATATTCTACCCACAAATGCTCTCTCTACAATGATCACATCTTTTTTTTCCTCAAAGTTCAGTAATAAAACACATGGTCTTGAAATATATTAAATGATACTACATACATTCAGTGACTACTATTTACTCCAGGAGTTTGCATCTACTAATACTTATTTGTGTATAAGATGCAAGTATGAGGAAAAAAAAAAGCCCAATGTCACCTCCAGCAGAAGTGGGACATCTATTTAAAGTGGCTGCTCTAAAAGTGACTGCAAGTAGAAAAATCTTACATTTTCACACAGTTACCAATAACGTGAACCTACTTATACAGCATGCTTTTAACATTCTTTCCTTTTTAATTAAGATTGTATAAATATACCTTGGTACTCCACAACAAAGTAACAGCTATATGCTGACAGAGCAGGGCAAAGACAGACAAATCTTTATTTTTGGGAAATTCAGCCTGAAAGTAATACCCATAAGCAAAACCAATCCTTAACTTTGTTCTGAACAACAAATTATCATTACTTCAAACCTTAAAAAAGCTCTAACCTCAAATATAAATAAATAAGGCTTCTAATTGAGAAACTTGGCAATTCTGATTCTGCCTCCATCCCCAAAATACGCATATAAATAAATGTATATTAAAACCTGACAGTTTTTGATGACACAGACCTACAGGAAATCTGATAGCTCAAGGCTAAATGACAAAATCAGTCAGTCTAATTAAATGTTGCAAATTTATAAACTGGTTTTGGGGAATAGGAAGTTGGCAATATATAGAAATAAAGATGAATTATTATCTCCTAGCAAGAAACAGGAAAATTTGTCAGTATCCATTAACAAACCAAAGAAGAGCTATAGAAAACATCTTCTTCTGTTTCTAACCTGAAGATGATATGTCAGCATACACTGGTTGTATCTTATATTTTATAGTTTCCTGATTTAATTTTTTCTTAATCTAAGAACATACCCTTTTTGTTTCATAATGAAACAAACTACCCACCCCCAGAAACCTATCTCCTACTCCTCAAGTCTACCAACAACAGAAAACAAAAATTTGAAAAATTTTTTTAGTTTTCAAAAGGAAAAAACCCTTTCAATCTCTTTCCCTGCTCCTCCTACATCTGTATAAAATTAGCTCTTACTCTAATGTCACTGGAAGAATATAATTAGCATACTCAGACTGAGTCCACATTGGAACAATTTTAAATAACTATGAGATAGCCTATAGGGTCTGTATACACTTAGGATTTAGAAAAGGAGAACTAAACACATTGTAAAAAACATTTATATTTAAATCAGAAAAATTATAGTATTTGATTTTTTAAGTACAAATAAGTACTGAACTGAAGAAGTAGAGGAAATTACTATTAATGAAAACAGACATTTCTAAATGGGTATTCACTAAAGTTTGGAAAAAGCCAAACCATAAAGAGATTTTTGCAACACTTACTGTTTTTTTACACCAGCCACAGTTTGGTCCTGCTTGTATACATTCCCCACATGACTTGGCATTAGCTTTTATGCAGTCGCTTCCACCTAGTGAGGAGCACAAATCCGTCACTTCACTTATAGAAAGGTGTTCACAACAGCAGCATTTCACTTTGCTTCACTCTAGCTTTGTAAGCTAAGTTCCAACTACAAAGAGGTTATTAACATGAGATATGACTGACCTACTGCCATTAACATTTGTCTCACTATCAGCATAGTGAGGATGTATTTATCCACATAAATAACAGTTCTAAAGCAGCAATTAACTACTGCAGTGCAATCAAGTGCCTTACCCTGCTGGGCAAATCCATTCCATATCAAGCAACAGAGGACACCAGCACATGTGAATAATCTGAAATTAGTCTGGAAGACAAAACCAGAAATCAAACTGGATGATTTACTGTAATGAGGGGGGGGAAAAAAAAAAAACCAACAAAAAAACCCACCACAAAGCTGTGGACATATAACTGTGTTTGAGAAGAGACAAGGAACACAGAACAAATGCAAATCTAATTATGTTAGTTGTACCAGCTAGACAGTTTTGCCCTGATACAAACAATATTTGTGGTCTACACTGTATTTAGAAGACATCAAACAGGGTAGCTTCTTGTATCATTTTGAAATGCTCTTCTGCTAGGTAAACCAGAAAGCAATGAGAAATCTGATAACACTGTTCACTTGAGGGGAAGAACCCAGACCAATCTTTTAACACCTTATAAAAAAATATTTATGCTCTGAATATTATCAGAGAGAGAAGTCTAAATAAAGCTACCACATCAATACAGGACGGAAACAGAGCTTCTATACTCGCATCTCTGTTTCAAGATAAACACCAAGGCCCTTTAAAAAACATTTTCTTAGGAATCTTCAAAGGGCATTTTACAGATTAACTTTGCACTTAGTACAACAAACTAGAAATTTCCTCTCAAAATATGCACCATAAAGCACCCCTGACAAACTCTACCCATTTTTTCTTATTTAGACAACAGAAAATTAATGGATACCACCCATATCAAAGAAAAAACACTTTATTCAGTGCTGTAAGTATTATGAAAAGCTAAATATTAGCCTTTCATTTTTTTCTGCCTTAATAGCAGGTAATCAGCCAGGGTCAGTTGTCTTTTTAATTTTGATACTATTTTAAATTCCATTTATCTTTTATTTGTTATAAGAGTTCTAAGAACTTAGATGATAACAGCATTTCTTTGTACACCCTAAAAAGTTGTTGCTAATTAAAGCCTCTCCAGTCATCCTGGAAACAAAAGTATTCTTAATAACTTTTTGTTCTAAAAAATATCTTGCAGTACAGCCAAGGGAAAGTGAATTTGGCAGAATCTCCTAAACTGAACATGTACTTTTTCTAGAAGATGTACTATTTTTCGTACAAATTAGCAATGAAGTAAGCAATGCTCAAATTAGCACAGCAGCTGAGCTTTGGGTTTTGCACGCTGAAACACAATTGTTACTTTGCACATCCATCCAGACCTATCAGAGAAGGGATGGCTGCTCCAAAATCTGATGGGGAAAGTTTCAAACAGAAGCCAACCCTTTGCTAACAAATTGTATCCAACAACAGTATTAGATGGCTCATATTTTTCTGATAAATCATTTTGGCTTGCTTTTCAGTGGATGCTATGGTGAGAGGACAGGCAGTCGAGTTTAGACAAAGGAGAATTAAGAGAATATCCTGTTGAACTACTTTGATAGATATTATAAGCACAAAATAAATTACTGGTTCAAAAAAGAGGAAAAAACTGAACTGTGAATTACGTCTTACTTAACTTTTGAACACTACTTACTGCATATATGCAACTAGAATTTCTCTCTGCACATTGCTGCAAGTGCCCAGTCCTTCATTCACAAAAACTTTCAGCCAAGAACACTCTTTTATTAAGTCCCTGAAAAGCAATCACCTAAATTCAACATGTACAACCACAAACCTAGATCAGAAGGGAATGGTGACCCAAAGAATGTGAGCAGGTGGAAGACAGATGAAGGGACTAAACCAAAACTTGGAAAGACAGTGGTTACATGGTTAGGAGCTCACCTACCAGAGCAGGAGTCTGGACAGCAAGTCTTTACCAGGTTGCTCAACTTTTACGTTCTTCTTTCCTGGTTTTATGGTAGGTATGTTGTTGTAGCCAGCAAATCTTGCTTCCCACAAGTGAAAGGATATTTTGTTATTTGAGAAGTTTTGCTTTTAGTACAGCCCAGAATGGGCTGGGCTTTTCAGCAAGACAAAAGGTAAGCTTGCTGGCACCAGCTGAGTACCATCTTTTCTGTCAGCCTAGACAAGAAAATTATAAACAGTTCACCTTTTTAGGGCACGCTCTGAGTGGGAGCACAGCAAGTCCACACAGACTGTATAAATAAGTCAGCAAAGATCTGACACAGTGCTAAAGCTATGATTAAGACCATTTGGGAGCGAACCGCTCCAGTGGAAATGCATCCGCATGATGAATGCAGTTCTGGGCACAGAGTCCTGGAGAAGTTAAGGAGGAAAATGTCCTTTTCCATATATGGCTGCGCCAATGCCTCTCCCGGAGCGACGCACGCAGCTCGCTTCCTTTACCTCCACAGCTTAATGGCTTTTCCAGCTGCCAAGTGCTGGGAAAACACCAGCAGAGATCAGCTGCTTTGGATTCAGTTCTGACTGCTGTCCCATGCAAGCAAAGCCATGCACGCCCTCGTCCTCCGACCCTCCTGCCGGCAGCTGCAGCGTCAAATGCACTCCCCTGCAAGTCCCAGTCAGCACTGGGAACTGCCCTCTTGCAGATTTTTCCACTGAGGGAATAAATCCAAATAACTCCCGAGTACACTGAATGGCCAAAGGAAGCCTTTGGAAACCCTTGGTGTGGAGCTATAACTAAATGTTGTGTCAGTATTTGACCACAGGTGACTGCACACAGAAAAAAAACCCAATCGTTACAAGAAATAAATTCATATTTGATACAACATTTAACTATTTTCTATTATACTTGTTCTCCCCTTTCTAAATCCTTGAAAAATATTCCAGAATTCTTGAAAAAGTGGGTTTTTTTTCTCCCTGAAATAAGCAACTCAAAGCCAAGAGATTGAAATCTCTTTAATAACTGTACCACCACTTGGATCCTTTTTAAAAGGCTGCAAATGCCGTGCTGTTGAAAAACTGATTTTAAAATGATTTCTGCACATTTGTGAACCATAATCTATGTTTGTTAAATATTTTAGGAAAACAAACATGGACACAACCTTAAATGTTTAGATCAGATGCTTTCCAAGTTGCTTTTTTTTGCTGTCTTGACAAACAGCAATGCTTGAAGAAAATTTTTAATTTATAAAATCAGCTTTGATGAAAATTTCTGGAAATTTTAATCTGAAATGAGAGACTCACTGAGTGATAATAGAAAGAAGGAAGGATTATTTCACCATAGAACTTTGAATTTGTAAATTAAGTATTTAGAACCTTTACATTCTGTTAATCATCAAGATATTTAGAAATTAACCACTCCACAGTACTGAAGCCTTTTTAAATTTATTTATTAGAATGGCAATAGCATCCCTGCAGAAAATTAACAGGGCAAATGGGATTGAGGAAGAAACGTAAGAGTTATATACACATTTATTACTTTGAAATTAAATACTGATGGCTATGCTGCTCTCCTCTCATCACTCTCCAGCTCAGCACTGCCACACTTCATACAGATATTAAGGCAATATTAACAACAACGTGTTAGATTCCTGCAGTATTATTCCCCTCAACTAAGCTGCTCCTCATCTCACCCAGTCACACAGTACCCACCAAGCTGATGGCAAACACAGGAAAACAACGCATGACATCTGCCCCTGCTGCATTCTGAACTGTGCCTTACTGCAAAGCTTTCCATTGAAACACGCAACCAGACCACAGGGGAAACATTTCAGTGTGCAGTAGGAGCTGAGCCGTTGTGCAGATGCCACCTTTTTGAGGCAGTATCCACAAAGTCAACTTATATCCCCACACCCTGCTCTAATTGCATTTATAAACCTAGAAATGAATACACAACTCACAGTTTTGGGCTCACTTTCATGCTTCTCACAGCCTAACACTTCTTAGCATGCGCTGTATTTTCATGGGTTTAAATCCTGGTTCAGAAATGCTGCACAGAATTAATTCCTCCCAGAGATGATGTTGTGTTAACAGCCACTTTCACATAGTCCAAGGATGGAAAGTCACTAAAGAGAGCTGCCCCATCCTCCTTGTTGATTATTCACTTTTGTTAATCAGCCTCCTGGCTGATAATTCTTACTGCTTTCCTTTTTGATCAGTGGCAGCATTACTGTGGCCGACAGGAGGGCTGGAGCAAGAAAAGATCTGTCTGAAACTAATCCAACATAGAAAGTGTCTTATTTCCTCCACCTGGGTACAAAAAACACTTATCCTGGTGTGGCAGAAGTGGTGAGGTGAGGACAAAGAAAAAGAAAACTTGGGGTGGGTGGGTAAGTAAAAGCTCCTGCTGCTCAGCCAGAGGCTGTGATTGTGTGCTGGACTACACTGGTCACACAGCCAAGCCCCCACCAGGCATGAAGGCTCCGGTTAAAAAAGGAGCAGGAAGAGACACTTTTCTAAAATAAGCAGAATGAAATAGTCTCTGGAGATGCCTGTTTCAGAACTTGGTGGCTACCCTGCTAAAACAGTTCCTTCTTCCCTCCCTCCAGAAGGGCTCCTGGCATTAGCTGAGGGCCATACTTTTCAGTGTGAATTTTACTGACTGGCAGAATGGATCTCACTGACATTTCTGAAAAAAAAAAGTGGGGGGGGTAAAAGAAGGAAATGAAGAACCAAACAGCCTTAGTGACATGGGACAGCACTTACACAGACACTACAAACCTCTAGCAATGACCTGCAAATACTCTTGAAAGCAGAACTCCCACAACAGATGCCATTAATTACAATCCTCAAGTTGCCTGCACATGAAACAACTCAAACATATTTGCTTGTACAACTATTCACTGTAGAAAAGCAATTTACTATAAGAGAAAGCAGTAAAATGGTATCTTGCTGTTCTGTTCTGAGAGAAGCATATTGCTGAGTAAGGCACCAAAAAAAAAAAAAAAAGTGGTTTTACATGAAGGAGCTACTTTTGATTAAAGCTTTCAAGCCTGTGGTACAGATTTCCCCACAAAACTTAAATTGGTAATTCTTCATTTATGACCTTCACAGCTACTTACTTACCTAATCAGTGTTACTGTGATACTGGAGTATACTTGGAATACACTACACAGTAAGTTCCAGGACCACCATTAAGAAACTACGTGCTGCATTCTTCATTAAACAAGCAGAGATTTGGGATAAACACTGGTGCTTGAATTGCCAGCAATTTTAATCAAAGAACCCAATCCTAAACTCAGCCTGCAAAACTATTTGTTCCCTGGATGCAGACCAGCCTTGTGATGGCTGCCCTTCACAGAGGCCCAGCTCCTGACCTTGCACCATCAGGGATGAGCTAGCAGAGCATCCCCATGTAGGGAAAGTAAATTTGATGGGAAAAGTCAAGATGGACAACAGAAGTGCAGTCCCAAGAGCAGGACTTTGCAACACACCAATCCAAATGGGAATGCTAGAAGTAAGCCTTCCTTCAACAGCCTATCTATCTACCAGCCTAACAGCACGGCTCAAGGCCGCAGTGTTCCGTCTGCCCCTGGTAACTTCAAACATGAACACAGCAGGTTTTGAACTGCTTGCAGTAATATGGAAAGAATGGGATGTTATCCCAGACTGAAGTGCAAAATAAAAAATTCTTTAGCACTGAAATAACTTTTACACAAAAAGTTCAGCACATCAGGACTGTTACTCAAAATGTCTCCTGAGAAAAGTTGAAGGCATAACCACTTCAGCTACCCTGATCCTACAGCATAAAAGAATCAACAGTATTTCACATCGGACTTAACTTCTGTCAGCTATTTCTAAATTAATGGAATAAAACAAGTCTCCAAATACTCATAAGAATCACTTCCATATACACTGTTTTAGCTGGGCATCATATAGTAAAATAATATATAATAAACCAGTTATGACTTAAGTTTCAATTACAAGAGTTAAAATCTATAGAAAACTCATTTTCTGCTTAGGTTAGGGAGACTAGCTCCTCCATTCTAGTTTGGTCCTGTAAGGTCATTTGCCACAATTAGTGTGTCACTGTCAGTTCAGGAGATTCTCCTGCTGGGATGGGATTCCAAAAACAAATTAAAATACACATTTCTGCATGCCCAAACCATGAGAAAAGATATCACAATTCCGCAAGTTTGATATTGGAACTACTGTGCCCCGCTCCTGTGCCAAACATGAAGAGAAAGGCAACTGCTAAGACTCTGAGTTACACTACATTACTATCCACAGTTTATTCATGCAGCTCTAAAAATTTTCCCACAAAATCAAGTAGCTTAAAATTCATCAAAAAAGTGAATGCAGTGGGAAAAATCAGTAGGTGTTAGATTCTAAAATAACTTTGTGTCTTTTGCTGAAATCCCAGCAAGGGCACTCACATCACATGGCCTCTTCTGCAGAATAAATGAAAATGGTCATGTACAAGTATGAGCAGGCTGAGGCCACAGCTCATGAGAACAGAGCAGGAAGGCCATTCATGGTATCATCTTGTCCCCAGAGTATGGGGTGTTTGTTAGTTTATATAGGACTATGCTGGACACAGCTGCTTCAAGACTGAAACACTAACTTCACAAGCACTCACATGGTTTGACCAGATTATTGCTTTTGCATAGAATTTGCTGGTATTTGTTTCTAGGTTTCACAGGAGCTCTCAACTTTCTGATGGTTCTAAATAATGGAATGAAAAGCAACTGGGCATTTCTATGCAAAGTATTTTTTGGTTTTGATTTGAATTATGGAGTGGAAGCAAATCTGCCCAAGATAGGTGTCTGGCTGCAGGGAATTACAGTGGGGAAGATTTTTCTTAATGGAAGACTTAAATTTCCTCTATAATCAGAAAAAATACAGATACTAGGTTTCAAAACAACTGAAAATGATAAAGTTTTCTGGTATCTGACATCTCTCTACAATGAGAAAGATAAAATGCAGTAGACCCAGTTGGGACATGACAGAAGGTGGTAACTGATGCTGGATATTTTACAGTACTGTGGCATACAGAGGAAGTAACGTAACTGGGCTCTAGCCCCTCCTCAGCCCCAAAGGGTTTGCATTCCCATTTCCTGGGAATTCCTACACTACACACTAGTAAGAGCTTTAATTACACCAAAGCTGCTACACATAAGAAAAGACACAGAGACAAAAATGAGCTGATAGTTTTGTCGATAGTTTACCTACTGAAGGGCTTATATAGCAGGAGGTAGATAAAAAAGTGTAAGTGGGGTTCCAGTTACTGTTCCCTGTAATATTTACAGATTGACACATATTGTCCATGACAAAACCCAGAGATTTGTGTTCATAATTTGGAGTATGAACCTTATTTCTTTCTCACCAAATGCTCTACCCTGAAGGAAACTGAAGGGAAACAGATGTATGTTCATATTTAGACACATAAGAGAGCCTCAACTGCAAACCTCCTGTGCTGGGGATGATCACTCTGACCAGTGCACACTGGGCTGAAATCCCTCTCTACTTGCAGACCTGGCCAATCCAAACTGTATGGACTTGTCTAGGGACTTAAGTTAAAAGCAAAAGGAGCGAAAGGCAGCTTCTGGAAAGACAGAAAAAACAACAGACTTCTATGGAACATAGTAAACCTATTAAGACAGGGTAAATTACACACCATGCCTGATTTAATTGTATTTCCATGGGTGTTGCACTGTATTTCTGTGTTTTCACTAGCAAAATCTGTTGATAATTTCTCTTAATGACAAATTCCTGCGATCGGCTCCACACCTAAGTAATACTCATCACAAGAAAAACAAGTGCCATAGCAAATTGTAAAGAAGCCTACTGCTACTAAAGCCCACTCAATTTATTCACAGAAGATTCTGAGATGAAAGGGACACACAAGGATCACTGAAGTCCAACTCTTGACCCTGCACAGGACAGTCCCAAGAATCACACCATGATTTGTCTTTTCAAGAAATATTTCTATTTCAGAATCCACACATGTCCAAATTTCATGCTGATGATGGTGACAGAAGCTAAAGGAACTGGAAAAAGATGCATAGGGCAACTTGAAGATGCAGCTACTGATAAAGAGCCTTCATTGTTCTAGTCAGCAAACCCCAAGTGCAACCTTGATGTCTTCCCTTTGTTCTCAGGCTTTTTGGAGAGCACTGCAGTGCAGGCAGGATTAACACTGGTTAGTCAGCATCATGTTTGAAGGAAGGACTTTTTTTTCAAACAGCGTGTGTACACACTGCCATGCACAAACAGCTTGTAATTCCTGACAAGCTCTTCACAGTACTACCATGCCACAAATCATTACCAATTTAAGAACACTACTTTGCTGCCTTAACCATCCTTGTCCCTGGCTTGGTTTTTATGCACATGAAGACAGTATTTGTATAACTCTTTCTTGACCTATTGAATCATAATTTGAAACTAAGATTCCACAGTTCAGGAGATGCTTTGGAAAGCATCTCAATGCTTGAAAGACAGACAGCCCACAAGAACAAGCAACCTGTGCATCATGACCACATATACCCAACTATTCAAGTCAGGTACTCTTTCTCATGAACATGTTTCTTTCTATTTAAATATTTTTTACCAGGCAGTTATCCACAAACTGCAATTTACAGCACTCCGACAGCTGTATTTTGGAAAACTAGACTAACAAACAGGTGTATTATGCTTAATGTTCAACACTAAATTAGGAGAGAAATACAACTCTGCATGTTCTCCATCAGAGCACGCAGAGACTTGCAGCTACACCTCATTAAAAGATCAGCAATGTGTTTATGTGTTGATTACCAATGGCTTATATCCAATTTAAGCTATAACATTTACATCTCTGACAATCCAGTTTGCAACTACATCTTGCTCTACTCTACACGTCTCAAACTGTTGTGCTTATGAAATCCCATGTTAGTGCATCCTGCCCACAGAACCCAGGGATTCCTATGAAGATACTATGAAGCTCTTTGAATTTTAGGTAAGGACAAAACAATAGAACCTGTTTCTGTGCTGCTTATGCTGACATGCAAACACCCTGCAAAGGCAGCACCTCTCCAAGCCTAAACCACTAAAACACACCAAGCCCACTGTTATCAATACTGTGGTTGAAAGTGTTTGCTGCATCTACAACACCCCCATACATGCACACCTAGAAATCTTCCTCTTTAAGGATAAATATACAATGCGGACATGTTCCAATAACAAAAATATGTAATTTTTTTCCCCTTAAAACTGTCACTGTCAAAAATATACCTTTTCCATACTCTTCCAAACAAGCTTCTAAGAGCTCATCACAACCTTACTGACTCAAAGCACGTTTTCTTCAGAAATTTTTAATTATCACAATACTCAATCTTGCTGTTATGAGTAGGCATTTTTCTGTAACAAATATTTCAGGATTTTCATTATTACAAGCATCTCTTCACACAACTGTGATTAAAACAATTTCAAGAATCTGTTGTTTCAATACTTTTCAAATGCTTTTAGAATCATGAGTTGTTTTTGCCATAATAACATAATTTCTTCTCTAGTCTAAATGTAACATCATTTTTCGGTGGGAGAAAGTGTGAACTGGATATTTAGCTTGATTACATAGTTTTTTCCAGCCTACAAGAGTTCTTGGCTAAGTTTAGCACTTCCATCACAGATTACAATCAGGAATTCCATATAATGATTTAATCCATTCTAGTAGAAAACATGGGGGTCTGTTCCATGTTGTAGTATTAAATTCCTACACACTCTGCACCGCTTACTACTCCCATAAAGATACTATTTAATTTTGTGCAACTTAAACCTCACATTTATCCACAAGGGGAAACGAAAAGTTTAGTTAAGCATATAAATATAGCTCTTACACAGCTGACTGTAACTGATGCTTCCGAGGCTGTACTGCCTCCATGACTGTCACAACATCTGGCTAACCTTACTTTAATCCAGGCTTTTCTGTTAAAGGAAAAGCAGAACAGAGGAAGTCTGTTCTTAAGTAAAAAGCTGGAGAATTTCAGTTAATACAACATCTCACTCATCTATTTCTTTAAGAAAAAACAATTGCAAGCGTGTTGTCGGCTGTTGCTGCGGGTACTGCAGGAAGCCAGCAGCTGGCACACGGCAAACTCAGCGGAAACCTGTCTGTCGTTACATGGCAGAGCTCACCCACCAGGAGCTATCATTAACACACGGTACAGTTTCAGCAGCCAAAACCTAGATGAAAGCTAACTGCAGCTGAAAGAATCAGCAGCGCTGCAGCATCACCAAAACAGCAACCTCTGACCTTGCACTAGCACTCTGGGACCTCCCTCACCTTTATCCCAAGCCAGGATCTTGAGCCATCCCTTTTCTCTCCATGTCAAAAGCCATTTTCTGTATGCCTCAGTGAAACCAGACCTCCACATGGACAGAGGAGTACTGAGGAAGCACCTTGCAAGAAGGGGCAGGTGGCTGTCAGACTGACTGCCCTTCAAAATTACACTGGGCTCTCTGCTGCTAAACCAGCCTAAATTCAGGCTGTCACAGGCCAACCATCCTAAGCTGATCTCAGCTGAACTGTCTATAAATGTTCTGTAACACAGCCAGCCAGTTTGGGGAACTATTCTGATTTTATTTTTACAGGTTATCAGAATAAATTAGTTGCCTGAAAAAATTAACACAAGCAAAGAGCAAAATACTGAAGGATTTTAGATTTGTTGTAGTTGCTTGTTCATATTTTAGTTCAGAATTTAAACAGCAAAACCATAAAATAATATTTACAGATAATATTCAAATATTTAACATCAAGTTTTTAAAAGATTCACTATATATTCACTATTCAAGCACAATTCAGAATGAGACTTGTGCTGAAACAACTCTCGTCCTCAGCATTCTTTTAATGCCAGGTAAGTGTCCAGAAAAATGATTATGCAGAAATAATAAACTGGTCATCCCACAGAACTACATACAACCTTAATAATCTGTATCTGTGAGATTCTGAATATAAGTTGATTCTATATATATTTAATTTTTCATACATATGTATTTTTGTGTACATAACTAACAATGACTATTAATTCAATGGCAGTAATAACTGGCTAGGCAGAAGCACAAACTGAAACAAACAGTGGACTTCATCCAGATTTTGATGCAAATTTGAACACTTGCAAAAAAGCTCATCAATCTCAGGAAAAAGATAACTTCAACCTTAAAAGACTTTTTAATAAAAATAATCAAAACCAAAACCACCCAGACACGTCAGAAAGTATTTCATAAAAAGAAGTCCTGGCCTGAACAATCTGCCTATTCATACACTTCTGCTGCTTTCCAGAGCAGGATTTTAAGCCTGGAGTCCACAAGCTGCTTATAAGAGCACTGCAAAAGATAATAAAAGATGTGGCTTCTTATAGTAGCCAAGTACATCTACCAGTTTGCTACTAGTGAAACCCAGGAAACAGCTCTACTCCTCCAAACCCTAAAATTCCCCACTTTGCACCCTTTATCTCTCTGGTGCCAACTGCGGATGATACTTTCACCTCTTAGCTGTGTCAGTGGAACAAGCTGAGCAATAACAGCCTGCTGAGTGATTTCTCACCTGATCTAGCAAGTTAAGATGGATTACTCAAGTCAGAAGAGCACTGAAGCAGGCACGAGCAGATGCTGTGAGGTTCCACAGCAGTTTATGCCAACCTATCTCTGGAGTGGCACAATGCCACACGCTCTCGCTATGAGTTGCAGGTTTTCCCGTTCCTGCCCAGACTCTGAAGCACATCTGTTGCAATGCATGTGGTCTTCCAGATGCAACAGCTGATCTAACGGAAAACTAACTTTTTGCCAAGCAATTTTTCAACCAGAACAGTTATTTTAATAATTAAATGTATAGCACTATAACTTCCACAGCTGATGCAAGCAAGATGGCAAAACTGCACAGCTACAGGGAGGAGGGACAGGTGACACCTACAGCTGGTATAAATTGCTGCAGAACCACATTCCTGTGAAAATGAAACACAATTTTAGTTAAATTCATGGTTCAAAAGCCACTGGAACATTTTACAAACCATGAAATTCAGGTAAATTTGAAAACCAATTGTCTGCTGCAGAGTTTTGAGTTACTAATGAGTGAGCTCTTTTTTTTTTTTTTAATTCTGCAGAGACATAGCATTAAAATTGCTTCCAGCTACAAGCAAATGTTAATCATATTAAACACATATATTCATTTAGAAAGCAAAACTGCATTGTGAATTGTGCACCAAAAATCGAGAGTATCTGTGCAAACTCTTTTATTACTACCCAAACTGGACAGCTGGCAATGGTAAAAATGCTGGCAGCAATCTTACACAGTATGGCTACTCCTTAAACCTGAAGTTGTTTTTCACTGAAGTGACATATCTGTAACATGGCTGTGTAACGTTTTAGTTTAGCCTTTGAAAACTTATGTAAACAACATGTGTAGTGGAGGGAGTTACCACATACATAGGAAAAAAATGTTTATTGCTGTTTAATGATTTTATGATGCATATTTAACAACCTATAGCTGATATGTACAGCATGTTCTTCCAAAAAAGGAAATTTGCTGTTTCCTTTCTTATGCTCAAGTCCACACCCAGAAAAAATTACACTGAAGTTCTTGTACATTAATTTCTCACACTGATTTGTATTTGCATAGAAGGAACAAAACAACACAAAAAATCACTCCCCATTTTTGAACTGCACAGTAAAAGCAAAGAACAAGTGTTATTTTCTAAAATGCTATACTTTCAGATGTTTTGGGAATGCACATAAATTATATTCACGTGTGACAGAAAGACAGATTTTTAATCTGTTCTGACACAAAAGCAGCAAATTGACAATTCAAAAACTGTCAAACCTTGTATTTTATGCAGATGGGATATAGCATGCCTTTCAGCTTTGGGACAATCTCCACCTGGCATCACAAAGTCAGCACAATAATACATACTAAATACAACCTTGCAGAAGCGCATAAGGAACCTCTGAGAAGGTAATTCTTGACTTTATCCTCAGCTCACTAAAACTAATTTCCTAATACACAAGCAAATAAAACATCAGTGTAATAAGAAAAAAGACCAGCCAGAACTCACTGGCAGTACATCAACCATGCTCACCCTAGCCAACCTTGCAGATAATGATAGCAAAGATTTCCTCATTTCTCCTTTTCATTAACAGAAGAGGGAGCATTTCACTTGCTGACTGGACAAGCCTTCAGCCACTTCATTCTCACATAATATTGCTAACATATCCAAAGATGTGTTAGCAATATTAGAAGTCATCCCGATACAAAATTTATTCCAAATTTATTGATAACAAACTACTAAAATCTGTCATCTTTTGACACCTGGAAGAGTGCTTTAACACCAAAAATATTATGTTCTTTCATATTTATCTCCACCTCAGAAACAGGCCTTCCTTTTAGGTGAACTCATCATTATAAAACCTCTTTACCTGAGAGGTGGAAAACCAAACAGCTGAGGCAGAGCTGGATGCTGCCAATTTAATACTTAAGCTGCTGTATTTCTGCAGGGTGCTGGCCAAGCTACTAGAATGCCAGGTCTTTCAAATGACCTCCCATGGTCACCAGGATGCTCTGGTTACCCCACTGCTCACTGGGAGAGCATCCTCTGCTTTGTGGAAGATCATTCTCAGCAGGTCTTGCCAGCCTACAAGGACCCAGAGCAGATGAGGACAGAACAGATGGACAGATCTAGCTTTGTAGAGCAGCTTCCTGCACAGGGGGAAGATGTGACTCTTGGTGCCATTGCCCAAGGTTAGCACATGTTAAGACACATTAAAAAACAATGTCACCAAAGAAAATTAAGAAACACCAGAATGACAGCTTATCTCCCTTTTCCCCCTGCAGAATGGGCACATCCTTATCTCAATATTTACTTCAAGGGCAAGATTATGCCAAACTACACATCCCAGTCTCAGGTTTGTTTTCCAGAGACCAAGTATGCACCGATATCCAAAATACCACCTTTGACTCATCACCATTTCCTAAGTGAAATACCGACTCTTTCTAAATTAATCTAATACAATTATTTTTCTTCTCTTCTAAGTAACCACAAATCACTCATCTTTGAATGAGAGTAAGTTCAGTGTTTCAGTTCAGCCCAATATATAATTACTGTTTTTCATTCTACCACAAAGGATGAGAAAAGAAAGATTTCTCTTTCTCTGTTTAGCTTCCATATAAAAAATGCTTCTTCTTGTCTATCTATGAAGTTAAAAAAATATTAATAGCTATAACAGGAAATTAACTACATGTAAATATTTTTTTGTAGTATAAATGCTACAGAGAAATTTATAGTTTAAAACAACAAGAATTCACATAAACACCCCTTCTTCCTGCTTTTGCACTAGAATATATCAAGAGCAGAAGTTAAAACTAAGTAAGTAAGTTAAGTATAAGTAAATGATCTCATACAAAACACAAAGCAGAAATAAGAGAACTACAGATATGATGACAATCATTTTGGGGGCAGAAATACTGGGATTAGATATTGTATATGCTGCAGTTTATGACCATTATAAAGAGGAGTCTGCACTTAAACATGGTCTTACTGATGAGAATATTTGAGAAAGCAACTTTCATAGTCTAATGATTTGCTGACAAAATGTGAGAACTGCATTAATTTAACAAAGATTCTCAAAACATTTTTCTGTGATATAAAGGAATGAAAAGGACGGTGAGAGAAGATCAGTATCCTCTTAGCTCTTACAAGCAATAACAAAGTTAAGATTCCAGCCTCAGCTTTGTTACTCAAAACTTTCCCCTCTAATAAAACCACAAGAATAATAGTGGCATTTTGTTGCTGCTGTTGGAAAAGAAAAAAAAAACACATGAAACTGCTTTTAAGATAGAAAGCATGTTTCATAACCCATTTTGCAGCTGACTGTAAAGAGAAATGAGAAAGATATAGCAAAAAAAAAATCACTGATATATTAAAGAGCCTCTGCTCAGTGACACCCCAAAGATGTTTCCAAGTAGGAGTTTACCTTTTGCAAAAGAAAACATTAATATTATAATCTCATCAGGCTAATTCCCCTACCATGTGCTTGGTTATATGCAAATTTTGTTATAGAGCAGAGACTCTACCATCTCTCTGAACATATCCAATCCATTAATGAGAGAATACAATAGCTCAGGAAGTCCACTAATCACGCTGATTAGTTTATGAATAAAAAAGTAAGAGAAGGGGGTTATTACAAAAATACAAGATGTTTAATAACAACATTCTGCTAAAGAGAGCACCTTGAGTACTGACAATCACGTTATTTAGTGATGTATAACAAACTTCCTAGTGTCTCATTTTTCATTCACAGAAATTAGAATTTTCGTTTTCTGTGTAATATTCCCAAGATAATCTTTTCAGCAAGCTTACATGTCTTAAACTGGGCTAGAAACTCACACAGCTAAAGCACACAAAAATTTCTTACAATGAAGCTGTAAGAAGCTGTACTTTTTACTGGTACATACACTAATAATTCATATGGTGGGAGAGAAAAAAGTTCAGAGAAAAAGTCTTCTCATAAATTTATTCTGACTTTCAATTTTAGGAGTTCAGGTTACTGGACCACACCTACACAGAACAAGTTAGAAAAGAAAAAAAAAAAAAGAAATAGAATTTGTCTTCCTATTTGTGGGTAAACACAAAAATGGCTTTGTAGGCTACCCCAGAAATGCCATAACCACAACAACTGACAGATACTGGTCAATACTGTGGTCCCCTCTGGTTACCGCATGACAAGGAACAGCATCCTTTTTAGAAAATTTGCAACACAATACACCACAGAACAGAGCAAGGAGGAACTACACAGAAAAAAGGAGAACATATCTGCCACCATAAATTACAATATTCAGTAGCATTAGAACTATCCAACATATTTAAATTTTCTAACATAAAAGGAGCATTAAATCAGACACAGATATTGCCAGTATCTATCCAGGAGACAGAACCGCAGAATTTGTTCATCTATACATTTGTTCTCAAATCTGATACCCCCTCCCTCTTGAAAAGCAAACAAACTTCCTCTTCAGAAAAAAAAAAGCTAATGCTCCCCTACAAAAAAAACTTATTGTCATGTACAGCTTTGAGATGTGTTTTGTCTAAAAAACATCCCTGCACTCCTACACCAGAGTAAAAAGCCTTGAGTTTCAAACCAGCAATGTTAAAACTGGCAGTGAGAACGCTGCTATTAGAACATGACTTCAAAGCAAGGTGAGTGGGGCAAGTGAAACAATTTGTAGAATCAGCAATATAAAGACAGATGGGAGATGAGAGGCAGGAAAACACAGACTGAACTCTGAGTTTTCTGCTGCAGGGAGACCGGAAATTTTCTACTGGGCACAGAATATAGCAGCTGACTTAAAAATCTAGTCATGGGGGAACAGTACATATACTGGCAAGTACTTTTTAATGACACTTCCAAAATAAATCTAACTACATATTGCCTTAATTACATTTTTAGGATTGATTTAATTTATGTAATTGCTTTATGAGCTCTACCAATAGAAGCAGCTTAAAAGGCAAAGAAAAAAAAAAAGTAGAAAAAAGGCACTCACAACAAGCATTCCCTCTCAGAGGGCTGCCGGCAGCTCCCAAGAATTAAAAGGATGCCAAAGGGATTGGCCATCCAAAACAAAAGTTGGAAAAAATAAATCATATGATGTTCTAAAAAAACCAAAGGAGGCAGAATAGGCTCTGCTCTTGTAAAGTATGGATTCTGTCTTTTTCCAGATCTGTCAAATCAACGTCTTTTCCAAGTGTCACATGAGGTGGCATGAACAACCTTAAAGCTCATTAAAATTAATACTGATTGAACGTCATTTGTGCAATGTCTCACTGATTACAATAGTCTGTCTTACATGGAAGGGGTACCAAACACATCTGTAAAGGAATGAGGAGGAAGAGGAAGGTCAGGTATACCAATGGCCACCAAGTTCCATCCAGCCTTCCTCCACAAAACTCACCCCCCACACCATGTGAGAATTACCAGAGAAAGCAGCAGAGCCCACACATCCACGTCCTGTGCAGCAGTGACAGGTGACATGAGCAAAGGCTGCACCAGGCATCATGAGCAGGTCCACAATGAAGAAACCCAAGCCCCTGGACCCCGTGCAGGAGAGGAACAACAGGGACTCTGCATGGCTGTCCACTAGAAGGAAAGGGAGCCCGATGCAGAACGAGAGCCTTTGCTTACTAAAAGGGTCCCATCAAGAGAAGGTACTTAACAGCCTGTTGAGCCATCACAGCTGCTGTACCATGTTTCAGTACCAAGAGCCATTGCCAACCACGAAGCCTGTAGAAGATGAGAAGCTGGGAGAACCACAAGCTAAGTGTGCATCACTCAACTAAATCGAGACTGGGTGGAAAGGTAGGCATGACAACTATTTACAAACAACTGACGGGCACTCATACCAGCAGCAGCAAGGGAATTACATTCAGGGCAAGGGAGACCACAGCACGTGCCCAGGCCATGTGTGCATGGCTCTCCCCAAGTTTGCCTTTCTGCTACCCAAATTATCTAGTTCCTGAGCTGCTGCTATAGCAAATATGCTTTTTTCAAATCTGACCTACAGCATAACTACCCAATGAGAGTTATAGAGAGGATGGTTTAGAGAGAGGAATGAAATCATGAATCAGGAAGAAAGAACAGCAGGAAAAGTTCTCAGAGTTTTTTCTCAGCTTTGGGAATCACTTCCCAAAGGAAGTGGTGTAAGGCTAACCACTTGAGTAATTTAAAACACTCAAGACAAAATTCTGCACTCCCATCAGAAATGCATGCATATTCTCAGAGAAACAAGCATCCCTCCAAATCAGTCTTTCACAAGGGTGGGCATTACTAGGGACATGGACAGCAGACTCCTGAACACAGAGTGCAGCATGAACTCCCTGGCTGCATCCACAAAGAACACCAGTTTTAACTGCTGACATTTAATTTTGAAATAAATATGGTTCATTTATCATGTGGCTGGCAAACAGATACAGCACTTACCAGCTCAAACTTTGATTCAGGTAATACTATGCATGCCTGTCAGCTTTTCACCTTTCAGCTTAAATATCTTTGAAAAGGACAAAAGTTGAAGGTGTTCACATCTTAAACTTGTCTTGTCTTGCCAACCTATTGCCAATGGCTCACTGTTTTTGCAACCCTTATAAATAGAGCCTTAGGCAAGCTTGCAAAATGCTACTTAATCATTCCCCAGAGGCGAGTAATATTTTTTGTGACAGGAGAATGAATCATTGGTTTCGTCGCTGGGATGGATGTGGACAATGAATGTCTTTGCTATTCTTAGTCTTGTTCAATTTAGCCTAACTTACATCTTACTAGTAGTATAATACTACTTAAAAACCCTACATACAACCAGGAACTACAAAGCCCTCACTGCTACCAAGCTGTCACATTTCTCAAAACTAATTTTTCTCACACTACCACCATCACCTGCCAAATGATCTGTGTGCCAGGAGTACAAGTTATTTAAATCTGTTTCCACAAACATAAAATCCTGCTTCATTTCAACACCTTAGCACACAAGTAGCATTAGCCGTGAGTGGTTCCACTAATCTAAATGGAGACAATCCTTACTCCTAAAGGCTTGTGTATCTTGGCATGAATGGGACTGTAGCAGCAATGGCAAATCTACCAGAAAAATCAACATTTTCACCCAACAAGTATGTGCACATGTGCTGGCATGAATGGACTGTTGTATTCTATCAAGGACAAATGAAGAAACAAACATGAATGCTGATCAACGTTTTTTCATCAACAGTCACAAAGACTATCTCCTGAGTTTAACAGGCAGTCTGATACTTATTCCATAACATAAAGACATCTGACATGGGCCTAAACAGTGAGTCAGAATTAATTTCTCATCACTTTTTTTACCACCAGTAAATAAAGGCATTAGGAGACAAAGCACTGCGCTCCTTTTCTGCAAGACTTTTCAGAAATGCCCATGCTGGACATGGCATAGAGGCCTCACATCCCGACACAAGTTTATAGCAAGCTATAGAGGCTCAGAGCCAGTTTGGACGGATGGAGCAGCCAAACGCTGCAGTGCGACCATCCCGTCATTCAAACTGCACACAGCCCGCTCTCAGCGCTCTCCTTCTGCAGATACGGGCAGGTCAAAACCCTGGGTGCTCAAGGTCCTGCACTGCCTCACTCCTTTCGTTCCCATTCCTGTACCTTCAGCGCCCGCTTCCCGCGGAAGGCACCTTCCCCCTCTGGACACCCGCCCTCGCCCGCACTGCCGGGAAGCCGCCCGAAACTTTCCCAGCCGAGTGCTGCCCCTTCCCCGGGCACCACCGGCGGGAGGCGGCGGCCGGCACAGGCTACGGCACAGGGCACGGCCTCCGTCCCTCTGACAGAGCGGGGCCGGGGCGCTGCCAGGGTAGGGCCGGCGCCGAGCGGACAAAGGCCCGGCCGGCCCCGGCGGCACGGGAGGCCCGAGGCCGCCGTCCCGCCGCCACAGGAAGCCGCAGGCTGGGCCCGACACCTTCCCGCCCACAGCGCCGGGCGGGCACGGCGGGAGGCGGCGCCCCGTCCTCCGCCCGGGACCGGCGCCGAGCGACCCGCACACGGGGCGGCGGCGGCTCCCGGCGCGGGAAGCGGCGCTCGCAGTCCCGCGCCGCCCGCCGCAGCTCGCCCGAGGCGCTGAGCCCCGGGCCGGCCACAGGCACCGCTCCTCTCGCTCCCGGCCGGCTGCGACCCCCGCCGTCCTCCCGTTACCTCGGCCATGGCTCTGGGCAGCGGGCGCGCTCCGGCCCGCCCGGCTCGCTGCGGCTCTCTCTGCCCCGGCGTCCTGGGCTGGGCTGGGCAGGGCTGGGCGCGGCGGGACGCCCGGGCTCGCTCCTCGCTGGCTGCCCGCCGCCGCCTGCTCCGAGCTGCTGCGGGAGCCCGGCCCGCGGGGGAGGGGAGGGGAGGGCCGCACTCCGCTTTACCCGCCCCGGAAACACATTCCTCCCCGCTGCCGTCAAGCGGGCCGGGGAGGCGTCTGCAGCGCGGCGGGCAGGGACGGGAGAGCCGTGCTTGAGGCGGGGCTCGGTGCCCGCTTCCTTCCCGCTCCCATCCGTGCCGCCCGCCAGCGCCTTATTTGGCGGGGTCTGCCAGCGGCCCGGCCCCAGCGCTGCAGCCCCTGGGCTGGGCCGGTGCCTGCGGACGGGGCTGGGGCTGCCCCCGCCGGTGTCGAAAGGCTGATCTACCCCAGCCCTTCTCCTGAGGTCTCCTGCTCCCCTCCCTGCCTGGCTCCAGATACAGCGGGTGATCTGGGCGAAGGGCGATCGCCGTCCCTCTCGCTGGCAGCTGTTTCCAAAAGCAGTCACTAAGTGAATGATGGATGTGGAAGTCACTAAGCGATAAGTGGGCTTGTCTGATGCTAACACATGCTCCGAGCTAAAAAGTGGTTTTCTCCAAGTCCCATAGCCGGAGCCTGCTGGTGTTCGGAGCACGCCCTTGGTATTTTGAAGTGCCCCTTAAAGTAGGTACTTGAGAAATTACCGATTAAAAAAAATTTAAACCGTGCCATTCAACACCGTTTTGAAGGTAAGGTGTTGGGAAACTCAAGCTATGAACTCACAGCTTAGAGCTCGAAGCACTGTGCCTTTATGTGTGGCTGCTGGAGCTTGCGTCAGTTCTTGTTTCTATATGCTTAGCTTAACCAGCAATGCTGCAGCTTGTTCATAGTTTAAATCACTTTTCCACTGCTTGCTTTCTAGCTGCATTCGGAAATAACAAAGGAATTATGTTTCTGCTTTACTAAGTGTGGCCTGTGATTGAACCCTGTGTTCCACTTGGGCAGTGCGGTGGTTTAGGGTGCAGGCTCATAACACCTGTTTTAGCAGAAGCTTTTAACGCTGGTACAGCTGTAATTGCAAAACTGTTTTGGGGTGTTGGAAAAAGAGATTGAAATGGCAGACTGCTGCTCCTAGCAGTTCCATCAAAAGAAAACACTGGACAAATGAAATAGTAGATAAATAACTTTTGCGTTCAGAGATAAGGACAGCAGGGACTATATGTTTTTATAGGTAAATCAATATATAATATTAATACTACCAGGAAAGAAGAAAGCCACCAAAAAGCCAAAGTTTTAGAAATGGTAGAAATTAATGCCATGCAAAGTAAAAGCAAACGCTGGAGGGATAGTGATCTGCCAAAAATGTGACAAATTTAATTATTGGAAGATAAAAAATACTTTTATCCAAGGTATTCTTCTCTGCTTTATTGCAGGGGAAAAAAGCACATGTAGTGCTAGTTACAACAAGGTTGTGGATTTTGATCCTTGTATGGGCCATTTACTTAAAAGATGGAGTTGATGATCCTTGTGGGTTCCCTCTAACTCAGAATATTCTGTGATTTTACTAGAATATGCAAACAGTGAGCAGCTGACCACTATAGCGTACCACAAAGAAGCGGTGGTAAAAATGTATTACCAAGACCACTGGGGCTCTGAGGAGTAAATAAAACTGCTCAACAGACTGGCTCAAGTGCTACCAAATGCTCAGCTCAGATCTTATTGTGTCAAATAGCCAGTGGCTGGCTGTGCTGAGCAATAGGAAATTGACAGGAAAAAGTCTCACAAAAAAAAAAAGTGAAAAAAAAAAATCACTGAATTATTTGGCTGCTTTCTGGACTCCTTTGGAGAGCACAGATGGGTATGAAAATCATTTGTTTTTTTCCAACACTTCTGAAGTACTAAAGATGTCAGAAGAAAAAAAAAAAGTGCTGGAGGAGTCTGAGCCAGGAGACACAATTGTAGGTGATGTCAAAATGTTTAATGTAGCATCTCTGTACTGCAGTGTACATGACATCTGGGAGAGTGAGTGAACAGTTTTGCACAGGAGGGCTCAAGAAAAGATGGGTTTTCATGGATAGAGTGGGAAGCTGGGAAGTGTTTGGTTCACTGTTAGCTTATCTTGCAGATACAGATTTTATTATAACTTTTACACAAACATGAATCCCAAACCAGGTTTTGGTGTGTCCAGTGCTGCTTTAGTAAAAAAGCCAGCTCTGTAAATCAGGGGTGCCCAGCTGCAACTCCAGGGCTGGAGCTGAGTATCCCTATGCCAGGCAGCTCTACTGCAATCCTTCCCAGGACCTGGCTGGGAACCTCTGGGGTGAGGGGTCACTTGGGTGCCTCGGGAGTCACTGCCTCCAGAGAAGCAGGAACTGGTTGGGAGGAGAAGCTGCAGCAGGGTATTTCCTTGGCTGCAGTTTCCAGTTTGCCACATGTTGCTGCCAAGCCACTGAACTCTGTCTTACTAAAGCCCACACAGCCAGGGAGCTGTCACCTTGTTCTCCGGCATCTACTCCACTTCTGCAGCTTCCAAAGGGTTTAGAGGGAGATATTTTTCAGCTGGGGCCTCAGTGATAACAAGCACAGGAGTGCCATGGTTAAGTACACATTAATACCTTAAAGCAAATGCCTCCCATCAAGGGCACCCATTAGGCAGCTTCATAATCTCACCAGCCACTAACACTTCCACCTTTACTTCTTCATACTGTATTGGATATCTTGCTCACCTCTGCCCCAGGGAGTGATAATTTATCTGTACTGCTCCACTTTCCCAACAAACTTTGTTACTGAGATTTTTCCCTTTCCACCCCTCTTCTTTTCATTCCCTGACTTTTCAAAATGCTCCTGCCCTACTTAAGGTATTTTTTTCTTTCCAAACTAAAGAAGACCACATTATAAACCTGCGGTAAAAAAATCATGCTCTAATCACAAAACATAGGTAAAGGGTGGGAGAGAAAACAGAAAGTCAAAGTCATTTTGCCAAGGATAGCAATTTAGCCAGGAAAAGAAAGCAGGTCTCCTGGGAATGCATCGGACCGCAGCCACCTGGGCTGAGCTGGCTGTGGGAGCACCCAGTTTTCCTGGCCTGACCTTGGAGTAGAGCAGCAGCAGCAGCTTGCATAAAAACTTGCTGTTTTATTCCAGCTGCAGCTGCTGTGCAGTCACCAAGGGGCACAGTGAGCACTGAGACCTCGCTGGCAGCTGGTCAGCACTGGGCTCTGGCTTCTAGTGTGGAGGATGGAGGAGGTGTTAGGGCTTGGACACAAGATTCATAGAGAAAGTATTATTAGAAGGGTCACTTAGTGCAGGAAGTGATGGTGCTAAGTGTTTGTGGTCATTGCTTTTGATAACAGCCTCCTTTTGACTCCTCATGAGGAGCGAGCAGCACTTCTCTGAGGCAGGCAGGGAGCAAGTCTGGCAGCCTGTCAGCCATGTACAGCGTGCCCAGGATATGGAATGCTGTGTTTACACTGGAGCCATGTTCTCCTGCCCCACACAAGGAGTGAAGTGAGTCACAAATGTTCAGCCAGGAGATTGCCATAGTTTGTATCCTGCGGGCAAAGGTTGGCTGTGCAAGGTTGTCTGCCTGTTGCTCACGGGAGCAATGGGCAGCACTTAGGTGCAGTAACACTGATATATTAACACCGGGTTTATGATCAATGCTTAGATCTCTGCTTTGTTCAGTCGACAGTCCTGTGTTTAACAGGAGCCTGAAAAGGTCAGAGTCCACCAAGCCCTTCCTTCAGCTCTCCAGCATTTGAAAAGCAACTTGTGGCTGTCAGACAAGAAGAAAGGAGAGGTCACCAGGGCACATGGCCCTTCTGGTGGGACTGTGCCCTTGCTGGCACAGAGCAGGCTGTTGGAGTAGAAGGGCTGGGGGACAGCTTTTGTTACAGCTGCACTGTGCCTTCTGACCCTTCCTCTGACTCGTTTTCTGTACTTCCTTCAGCTGAAGAGCGTCTCTCCCCTCTGTGCGTATGTTTAGGTAGGCTGAGCTGTTGCTGTTAAAATCCCTGCTGCCATTAGCACACACATTCCTTTTTGTTTGTCACATGGACTTATATCTTCCAAAGCACTTTTGTGGGATTCCTATGTCATTGTGAAGATTGTTTGTTTTATGTAGAAATTCTGTAAGATATTTTGATCTTCAATAAGCAAGGCAGGAATCCTTTTTCATCCTTAGGCATGAACCACATGCCTAAGGATGCCTCCTGTGTTCCAAAGTAAAGAAGTGAGCAGGAATTAAGTGAAGAGACTAAAGTCTTTGAGATTTGTGTTCAAGCACTCATACTCATGATAACACAGGGCAGAGAACTTCTGCACCAACTCCTTATGTTGCTTGAAATAAAGCATATTTTCTAGAGAACTAGATTTAAAAACTTAGAGCTTGAAGATATTTTAGTGTTTAATTACCCAAGAAAAGATGCCTATGGGAGATTAAAAATATCCCCAAAGGATGATAATTCTGAATGCATAGTAAATTTCTGAGATTCAGCAGTTAGCTAATTCTTACCATGTGCTGCTTTTATTCTGTGAGACACTGAGATCAAATGCCTACATATTCTGTTCCCTCCTTCTCAGGGGATTCCCACTGTTTAGACAAGCAGCTCATGCTCATTCGGGGGAAAAATGAATTCCATTGCTCCCAAAGAAATGAACAAGGATGATTACAAGAGCTTTCCTTGAAGAATTCTTCTGCTTTGGTTTTGCCCAGAGGGACATCCTGAAATATTTTAAGTTCAATGCAGTAGTTATTAGTGCATAAAATTACTGAAATTTAGATTTTTGCAGAGGAGAGGAAGGATAGAAATGAGAAAGGGAGATTTTGGTATCATCAGCTGCAGGAAAAGTAGGAGATGGTAGCAATCAGTTAGTACTGAGAGTCTGTTGTGAGAGCGGGAGAAAGGACAGATTTCATCTTCATTGATATACTGGGGAAAGAGGAGCCATGTGGAAAACAGAATATTTTAAGCAAGATTAGTAGGCAAGAATGAAGACAGAAATAGTCTAAAGGAAATAGATAGTAATGGTACCACTGGGAAAAGAGATTTGGGCAAATAGAATTACTATTGTAAAAGGTGATTGGCTGTTGTAGTAAAAAACAATGGCAAAAATGCAGAACAGAATATTTTTCTATTTCTATTTCTGTCAAGTTGAAGAGTCCTATATTGAAATTGTTTTGAAACCCCCATATTATCCTCCCCGTTATTACACACCTAAAGTTATTTTCATGATTGTGTTTCTTCAAATGATTTCATTGACTTTTTGAAAAAGTTTTTTTTTTTAAGGCTCATGTCTAAAATGCTTTGGCAGTAACGATGTTTGGATGAAGATACCAGAGATTTACAGCCAGAATCTCTCACTTGTGCACTCTCAATGATCCCCATACGATGTCATTTTTCTAGAACAAGTGTCATCAGTATTCTTTTTCTTAAGAGGTTATGCGTGGATGTTAATAGCAGTTTTGCTTGAATATTGATTTATCCCACTACCTTGTCATCTAAGCAGAGTCTGTACAAAGCAATTCTGACTTTCTGTTGTCTATTCACCCAGCTTTTATTGCCTTCTTTATGATTCTGACAGCAGTTGCAGTTATTTTGCAGCAGTAAGCTGTGTAACTCACAGGACGCATCAAGCAAATAACTTAGTTTCTCAGTCTACAGGTGCAGGCTCTTAAACGAAATTCATCAGCAAGTAGGGAGTGTTGTAGTTTGCTAGTATCCTTGGCAGCAGGATATTCTGGCCACAGCTGATGTATTTAAAAACGCAAAGTTCTGATTTTAGCTGGGTGTAATGAACCAACAAGGAATGAAAGTGAAAAGATAGTTGTTGATGAACTTATATACAACAGAGATTCACAAGCAATTTTGAGAAAAGCTCACAAAGAAGAAAGTTGAACATTGCAAAGAGGTGAATTGATCACTCTAGTAGAGGTTAAAATGTATTTTAAAGTTACTATGATTCTAATGCACATGTAGGCCATCCTGGATGTCCCATTGCTCAGGTGGTAGAAAGGCATTTGGCTTTCAGCCTCTTGCTTCACAGCTTACTTGGGATTTGTGGTATTTCCTGTAACCACATATTTGAGTATGTGGCATCAGCTTTCTGCTGTAGCTGAGGTTTAGCTAAAATTAAACTGTCTTCAGACTAGTAAACATAAATCTTAATTCTTTTTGCTTGTCTGGTATCTGTATCACAAAAAATCTTATAACCTATATGATCCATCCTCTATCTTCCCCTGTCCTTTGTTTTTATTCTCCCCATTTTCATCTGTGGTCCTTTAGATTTCCTCACCTGCTTTGAACAGTCCTCTTTTTCTGGTCTGCACTGTGGGCTCTGGGCTGCTCCTTTTGCCAGTGGCATGTACAATCTCATGCTTACACATTCCTGCTGCCCTGATCTGTCCCTGGTCCCATTCAGAAAAGATGAATTCCAAGAGCTGTTGAGACACACAGTGTCCTCTGAAAATGAACCTGCAGTTTCCAAGAAAACTCCACCAAGCTGCTTTCCTGATTGGAGTCTGTGTGCTATAAACAGAACTTTGGAAAATGTCAAATTCTAGTTTCTATCAAATTTATGTGTCCAGTCTCATAAAGCAGCCTGATTTACAAAGCTGTCATAAGAAAGGCCAGGGATGTCTCTAATGGTTTTAAAACCTTTGCCCTGAGGATGGGAGGTTGCAGGAATTATTTTAACTTCATTTTTTGTATCTCAGTTCTACACTATTGAAAGTGGCAGGCTTTTACTTTCCAAAGGAAAACACACAACTACAGGAGAATTTACTTAGATGACTTCAGCCAGATGCATGAATATAGAAAAGCTGTATAATAGGTAAAATGGGGTTATAAACAGAAATTTGGCCTTGACTGAAGGCAGTAATACTTACACACTAGTTTTGTACATTTGCAGAGACATTGCTGAAGTCATATTAATGAATTTCCTGGAACTGAGATTTGTAAAAGGCTGTAAAATAAAAAAGAATATGCTGTTCAATTTAAATATTCTCTTAGGTGACATACCTGTGAGATAACCTGTAAATCCCAAATTAAAATTGGTCTGTGTTGTGTCATTTCATTGTCTAAGCAGATCTGACAGAGTAAGTTTAAAAGCCATTATTAATAGCATATATTAAATTAGCTTTGAAACATATCCATTTTGATAGTTTATCTTTTGACAGCATAAGTCCTTAAAAAAAAAAAAAAGTTGTGGCATTTTTGTCCCAACCCCCCTCCTTTTAGTTTTTTTCTTTGTGAAAACATCGTGAAAAGCTAACACCTTATTTTAAATTAATTTACTTTCTTTTATTATTTTTCAAATACCTAAGCAGAAATGTTATACTGGTGTAAATATCTATTTGTGGACTATAAAACTATTCTGCAAGGCATCCTGAAGAGCAGATCTGGTGTATTCAGGCCAGTGGATTCTCAGCTTGTTAAAGACAAGAGCAGCTCTTCACCTCTGCTGGTTTCCACAGCTCCACTGGCCCCATCGCTATTGGCAGCTTGACAAGGAAGCCCACGATCCATCCTGCGATCAGCCAGCACCAAACCTTCCCTGAGATCTCTCTCAGCCAGAGGCAGCTCCTTGGATTCTAGGCTGACACCAGCCAGTGGACAGAGTGATTCATGCTGCCTGAAGATGAGTGCCTGAAAAGTCTTGCATCTCTCTCCCTTGAGTGTAACAACCAGTTTGTACTTGTCACTTAACTTTCCATGGGCAAAGTGAAGTGTGGAGAGCCCTCCCTCCCTTTTATGTTCCACAGCTAAGGATAACGGATCTGAGTACTGGGAGAAATGTGTGTGTGCCCAGAGCAAGCAGCTGCAGGAAGTTGTGAGCTCTCTGCTAAGTAGATTAGAGACTGTAACCACGTCCTGAAGTTTTATAAACTTCTTACTCAGTTCTTATTCGGCAGAACTCTCTGTGAAACTTCCACTTAGTCACTGGCTGTTCATCGCAAATGATTGATCAGAAGCATTCCTCTAATGTAAATCAGCCTTATCATGTTTAAACACTAATATAACTTTTACCAGCCAGGATGTTATGCAGACTGGGAGTGGGAGGGATGCAAACAGCTGGAAGCATTCCCTATTTACTGAGTCCACATTGCCATAGTGCTGCTTTGCACAGTTGGAGAATCGCTGTGCAGAAGGAGCAGTTCACAAAGAGTTTAAAATTGTTTGGCCTCAAGAACACATGATTTTCTTTTCATTTCATGCTTTGATTTCAGTCCTCTGGGCTAAAAGTAAGGAGACAGAAATATTAAGTATGCTGGCATTTTATTTATTCCACTAATTTCACTGCCATCTTATAGTAGGGAATACCTTCCCACCAAGTACTTGTTTCACATTGCAGAGATTTCTTTCATGCTGCTGGGAAATGTATTTTCTGTCTTTGAAAGTACCATAAAAGTACAGTGAACTGTCTCAAGCTGACTCATGATTGGGGCAGATGATTCTTACAGCTCAGCTGATTCTGGATAGCATCAGATTGGTTATTTATGGCTTTCAAGTGACTTGTTTGTTCTTCCTTATTTAAAATCTAATTTTATACCGGGCAGGCCTTGGCTATTTATGTAACAATTTTATCTGCTACCCCTCATCTTTTACTGGAGGTAAACTGAATACAAGTGGTATAATTTTTGTTTGGAGGCTTTTTTATTTTCTGTTGGGAAAGGATGGGACTGAAGTGAAAATGAAGGTTGTCATTCTTGTCGTCTGGACATCTTTGCTTTAGTCATACTCTCAGCCTTGACTTCTAAGTGCAAACAGGAACTTGAGTCACTTGTGGGAAAAGGTGCAGACCTGCTCATGACATTTCACCTGCAGTGGAAGGATTGTCCTTCACTCTAATTCAGTTGTTAAAGTAAAACCAAATGACACAGCACTGATAAATCCATATACTGAACTACTTGTATCACCTTGCTCCCTTTATCTTACTGGACTTACTGTCTTAAGGGCACTAAATTATTTCTGGAAATAAGCTTTTTTCCTGGGATACAAAAAAGTGAGCTAATTAAAAAGATATTTTTTTTTCACTTGGTCATTTTAATAACATTTTCTTCTCACAGATGTCATTGAATCATCTACTAAAAGAAATACTCAATTATGAGATAATTTACATCTACAGAAAAATCCCAGGATGGTTATATTAAATGTCTTGCTGTATGACAGAGATCTCATCCACCAACTACACAATATGCAGTTAATTTCATATAGGAGTTCATTGACAGTTTTCTCACATGGCACTCTCATGTGGTATTTAGGGTTTCATATCCTTAAACTTATATCCAGTGGTAGAGTGTCCCGTCAATGATACAGAGTGCTTTCCTGGCTGAGTAAGGAAGGGGAATTCTGGTATCTGGCTACTTAAATTTTAAATGTCACCCCCTGTCATCTTTCTTTCCAGTACTGGTAAATAAAGGTCAAAAATTTATGTTGTTATATATTACATTTCGTGAAGTGAGGGAAGAATTAATTATTGTGTAAGTGGAATTTGAATCTTGGTCTATTTATGTCTGTACATATATATGCATACACACAGATACATATACATATGTGTGTATGATCATCAGATACATTCTGGGTATGTGTACAAGGTTTATTTATAAAGGTTTTTCCCTTCTGCACTAAAAATCTTTTTAAAAAACTGTATCAGTGTGGCAACTCTCTATACTGTTTGGTCTTAATACTGATGAGAACATTTAAATAACTCATCTAGATGAAGTAGCTACTTACTGATTTCTTTAAACTTTATAGGCTAAATTAAGAATAAAAATAGTTCTGCTTTTGCTTTCTTTAGCAGTGTTATTACAATATTCTCTGAGAAGAGTAACAAGTTTCATATTAGCATTTAAATTCTCATGTTTCATTCTCCCACTAGTGTACCTATTCTTCTAGAAATAAGTAAGATTTGTTGCTCTTTATTTTGGATGTGTAATTGCTCTAACTTCTGCTGCTATATGACCCTGAGATGCTACTGCTGCTCACGATTTTTCTAGGGAAAATATGAAACTTAGTGAGCACATGAGTTCATGAGAAACTAGTGGATCCTCTTCTAAGTGCTTGTAAGTTTATGATTTCCTTGCTTTTTAAGTGAGCTATGGTAACATTTCAATTTGATATCAAAATTTATTGTGTGACTAAACTGTTCTTCCCATCTCCTGTGGGGTGTTTGGGCAGTAGCATGCAGACTGCAGTACTTATGGTTGCAGCACCCTGTTCCTGACAGCATGAAGGATGGTGCTGTGCTGCTGGCATGGCTCAGCAGCCCTGGGCTTATGCCATTTGCTTCATTTTAGGCCCCTGGTTTGAGTTATCTCAGCAAGGAAATGTCCCATGGTAACTGCCAAAGCTTTTTGTTTCACAACCCTTTTTCTATGGGTGCCCCAAGTCCCCACCCCAGGTCAGCCTCCCCACAAACCCTCATCCCAGGCTGCTGCTCTCAGCCTTGGTGCTGCTCTAAGCATTGTGCCTGTCCTTGAGTGTTTTTCCAGATGCTCAGCTGCTGCAGTACTTTTGGCTACTGGGGCTGCTGGCCAACTCCAGTTTAAAATACATTCTTCTGTTAAAAATATTCCCCAGGCAACCAAAAATATTCACATCTCATCTCTTTCTGCATTTGCTGGAGATCCACTAGTGGGGGTCCAAACACTATGGGGCACACACAGACACACCTGTTTCTAATGATGTGATGAAAAACCTTTCATGTTTCTATGTTAACTGGGCTAAAAAAATGAGCCAGTAGTGTAAAAATATAATCTGGCTGTGCAAAATTGAGATACTGCATATATAGTACTTTCTAATATACTACCACCCACTTGAAATTATTATTCAATGTGCAGATTGGGTAACACAAAAGAAAAGCCCAGCCACCTGTTCTTTGTGGCCTGCTTATTCTGTTGTTCCACCATCCTTTGAAAATTATTTTCTTGAAAACACTTTTGCGATCTGGCTGGCTGTTTTCCTGGAAAATAGCTTCTGAATAAATAATAGGATGTGGTGGAAACTCCATGGAAACGGTGGGGTTGTTAGCTCTGTTTCCAGCTGTTGTCCTCATCCACATCTCCATTGTAACCAGTGGATCTATTAAAGTGTAAATCTTGTGGTTTCCTCCCTGACAGACTTCCAAGTCATTTCCTTCACATTTCTACTGTGTGGACAATTTTCTGTAGGTCTTTTACTAGTCCATGAATTTTATCCAGAAGGGATGACCATCAGTAATTACCAATTTGGTTGTAATGGTTTGGTAAAGCTGTTAATCTAGAGTCCATTGGCCTCATAGCCTCACTTAAATTGCAATACTAAAAAGGGAAATTTGTCAAAATCAAGCATGGTTTTGAGTTTTGCAAGATGTCCTGTGCAGCTGTTTTTGCAAGTGATGGGCTCATTTTATTCTGAGCTGAATCTAGAGTTGCCTGTGAGGTTTGGTATCTTAGTCAGAGTATGTATTTAATATAATACCTATATAAAGAAAAAAAAGGGAAATGTGAGTACTTTAAAACAATTCTATTTCCCATGACAAACCTGACTTTTTTTCTACTACCTTAAATACATTATTCTGTGTTACATTTTGTTTTGAGTTTCTATTTGCATAACATAGAACTAGTTTCTTATTTTTTATGTTCCTCAGTTCTATAGACAGTGAGAGAAAATAACAGCCTGAAGGTCCTGGCAGAGGCTTCTGAAGATACAAACTGTACAATAGGTGTGGTGTGTTTTTCCTCTGGGTAATGATTCTGCAAGGCAGGGCAGCGTTGCTTCATGTGGGATTGTCTCATTTTAAGGCTTAAAAGAGTGGTTACATTATCATTTATTTTCCCACTAAATCTTGCCAAAAATATTTTTAAAATGGGATTTCATTAAAACAGGTCAGACTTTGTCGCACACAAATAATTAGAAAAATAAGGCAGCAGCTTTTTGAAGAGAATTAAAAGTACTTGAGTTTAGTATACAAAGGCACTAATCTTCCACTGGAGAATAGGGAAAAGGCATGGCTGGCATGGACTGTCCTCCTGTCTCATGTTTTCTTGAGCAAGAAGAAAGGAAAGAAGTTTTTCTCATAGTTTTCTAATAAAACTATGGAAGAAAATTGAAATAGTGCCAACAGACCTGAAACTAGTATTCTTCTTCATTGCTGCATTAAATTGAGTCCAGTAATGGAGAAATGTACCTCAGGGCTGAGCATCAACTGAGTTTACTTCAACTTATTAAAAAAAAAGACTTTCCATTTGCAATGCATTTATATATATATATGTATATATAAAAAAAAGGTCATTCTTTCTCCCCAGCTTAATCTGGAAACATTTTTGTGAGCCAGCAGTTGCTGGACCTGCCTGTCTCCCAGCTCAGAGCTGATCTCAGGGCTGTAAAGCTCTGCTGTCTCTGGTGCTGTCCGGCCCACAACTGCTGGGCTTCCTCAGAAGCTGCTGCTCTGCTGAACATCTGCCAAGTCAGTGATATTCCAGACTGACCATTTCATATTCAACAATACAGATTTTTTTTGGACAAAATTTGGTTGCAGAAGTGATCTTATAAATAGCTTGGTTTTATCTTTGGCTATGACACCAATCATGCAGATAGGAGATACTATCTTTTAGTGTGAGCTTGGACTAGTTTTCGCTTAAATAATACTTTTAATGGAGCTTGTAAGCAGAGTTTCACTTTTCTGACCCTTCATAAAATTTGTGATGCAGGTATCAGCTTGCTGGAACTTGCTAGCATCCTTTCCCTGGCAGGAGTAGGGACAGGAGCTGTGACCCTGGGCTGGATGGCTCTGGAACAGGACTTTGAGGGAAGTGACAGTGCCTGTTTGCTCTGGTTCTTCCCAAGGCTGTTGATCATTGCTGGAGATACAAATAGATCAAGTGGCTGTGCTATGATCATTCTTAACTTTTTTAGTGTACAAGATGTACAAGCCTCGCTGAAGCCTCTTCTGCTATTGAGCAATGAAGTATTCCCTCTTCCTGTAGACTTTCTTCCAGATACGTTTTCTGCTGCTTACCATGACATCAGCTTGTTTTGGAGCCTTTGTGTCTGTGAAGGCATTTGACAGATTTCTCTTCTCTGCACATTTTTATAGGTGTTTAATTTTCTGAAGAAATTTCTGTCTCTCTGCTATTTTTTTTTTTTTTTTATAATCTGTATAAGAAAATTAAACAAACTAAATATGCAGAATTTGGTTGGCAAATGGAGGGAGGAGTATTAACCTCTCCAAGTATTCAAAGGACACTGACATCAAGGAGAAGAATTTGTTTGGAATATCCAAGACCTTATACTAGACTCAAGAATAACTAAAACCAGAGCAAAAATGTATTTTTGGACAAGTACAAGATAAAAACCTCCAAGGTTTACTGCTTTGTGGAAGAGACTCCAGAAATAAAACCCTTTTGTTTAATTTATAATGTTTTCTGGAATTCTGTGGATAGAAGCATGCAGTAGAAGGATGGAAAGGGTGACCCAAGAGTCATGATTGAAGTTCTCTCAGAGGAAACAAATTTGTTATTGGTGTCATTTACATGGTGGCAGTCTACAGACAGAAAATAAGACTAAAGTGGAAGGCTTACCCATACTCTGAGAGAATTGTAGATTAGAGCTCTGATCTGCAAGTGGGTCTGTAGAGAAGAACCCTGGAGACACAGAACTGTGGGATTCCAGTGCCTGGAGGGCTCTGCAGAGCCACATATCTGGCTGCAGGGTAACATCTGTGTCAAGAGACCCAGCTTCTGCTTGTATCCGCTGAGTGTGCAGATAGCCCCATCCTGGGTGTTCAGGTGTTTGATCTGGAGCTCTGGGACACTTAATTGCTGATGAAAAGCAGCCATCTGCTTCATCTTTCCCATTCAATGTCTTTGTCCTGTTCTAAAAAATGTCAGAGATGCCTCTTTGCTGGTAAAGAGTCCCAGAAATTTCAGAGAGTGCTTCTCAGCTCGGGATCAGGTACACAAGTTTCTGGTACGTGTTCAGACATCCTCACATGATACTAGAATGGACTTGTCTGCCTGACTAATCTGATCTGTGAGTAGAGAAGAAACTGCCCTTCCCCTTAATTTTTTCAAGTAACTTGTCTGAAAATGGTTGGCGCTTGAAAGTGTTTGTGGCTTGGCCTCTAAGTCCCTTTCTAGGAAAATGAGAAACTTTTGCAAACCAGATGATTACAGGACAATGCAAAACAAGTTCCAAACCTATGTTTGTTGTCTTGTTGTAGGATTTATGTACAGAGGCTGTACAGAAAGATGCCCGGAGGCACTTTATTTTAGTTTTGGACATTTATTTTCTTGTGTACAAAAAATATTGGATTTCTATTTTTAAAAATTTTAACTGGAATTTCTCAACCCTGTAACTTAGGGAATGTATTTGAAATTATATGAAGTCTGCACTGTTGAGATGAAGGTATGAGATCAGTAGCAGTCTCTGTACTGCTTTCTGAGGCAATGTTACATGAATTTTAGTAGATTACGCATTAAATTTTTTTTCACTGGGGGACCAGAAATGCACACAGAGTTGGAAATGCAGCCACACCATTAAATTATCTACTTTTAAGACATGAAATTCTATCTAATGAAGCTTTCTCAAGAGCTGCACTCACAGTTACTCATTAAACCCACCTTAGAGCCTCCTCATACAGAGGGACATATTTTCTTCCCTGTTTCCATACCTTCCTTCACATCTCTTTCTCTCTTGCTTCCTTTTCTATTCTTGCACATCAGTTCCTCCATCATCCATTCAGTTCAGTGCATTCTTCCAGCCTGAGTGGAAACATTTTAAAAATCCTGGAGGAGGCTTACAGGATAGAAGCAGCAGGAAATGAGGGTGCAGAAACAAAAAGGAAGCTCTTGCTCATGAAATGGTGTGGCACTCTCAACAGGAGGGGAAAAAATGTGGTGAAGAGAGAAGGAATGTACATGCTTAAAATCCAGCCTGAACTAAGGCCATTCTTCTTCTGCTTCTTCCTAGCTTCTGCCTTGCTGGACTGAGGGCTTTGGCCTTTATCCCTACAGTTAATGAACAGATGAAACACAAACCCCCATGAAGCTACCCTATACCAAAAAGGATGTCTATAATATGCTTATTTTTGAGGCACATCAAGAAGTAACCTTTGAACTGAAGTTTACTCCAGTAAACAAGACAAGAACTTGAGTTCTGAGAGTGGATTGTGAGAGTAAATATTTCTGCTTGAAATATTTTTTACATTCCAGAAATAGCTAGTGTTTTATATGAGCTGTAGATATGCAACCCGTTCCAAACCAGTATAATTTTCCTTTCAAAATGAAGTGTTTATCCCTTTTCTAAATCTTTAACAAATATTTTAAATAAGACTTATGACAATTTTCCCGTTGGATATGTACTGTTCTTTCTTTTTTCAGCTCACAATTATTTTATTCAGAATTATTTTTCATCACCAGCTACTCTGAGTATATCTGTCTTTTGCTTACTGCTGTAACTAGTGTTAAATGAAAAATGATCTGAACTGGCTTCCAGTAGAAATTAGCTTAGTTACTGATGGCTCTATAGCAATGGCCAAATGAAACACAGAAAGGCGTCCAGGAAGGCTGGGAAGGCTCTGTGGTTAACTGGAGATGAGCTCTGTGGTGTCATGGTTATGTTCCTTGTAATATCTGAAGTAGCTGGGGAAGAGCTTGTTTATGCATTTCTGCACATCAGCCAAAATTACTGCAGAAGCTACAGTCAAGCTTCTGGGGTTTCTTCAAGCCAAATACCATTTAAGATATCATAGTTACTGTTTCAAATCCTTTCTAAAATCAAGTTGTTGCAGATTATATCCATGAAATTGTTTTCTTTTTTATACTAAGAAACAAAGTGTCTTTGTTTGTCAGATGTAATTCCTTTTTATAACCCAGTTCTTCCATTGTCTAGACCTTATTACTGATAGCTTCTATTAGTGGAGCAAATTGTTTCTAATTTGGAATTCAGAGTGGACAACCTGTCAGTATTTCTATTTTACTCTTTGAAAAAAACAAATAGCTTTTCTGATCAGCTTTTGAGTGTGAAAGATTCTCTCATAAAACACATTCAATTCTGTTCTGAACTGCTCTTTTTCCCTCCGAACAGTAATGATCACATAATATGGCAACACAGAAGACCTGTATGTCTCTCACCAATCACCAAAGACTTCATGTTTGTGCTGCCATAATATCAAATTTAATGGGTCTGTGGATATGTCAGTGAAAAAGATTCATAATGTGAGAAGTAAGATACTGTAATTCTTTACTCAGCCCAGCTTTGTGCTCAAACAACTGACCTGATGGGGCACTGAAAGGACTTCTTTCACACTCTTGTCCCCCATTGTGTTCTGCAGGGGCCTTCACAGCATTAGAAGTATCTGACACAATTCCTGCTTTGTAGCAGTCCTGCTTACACCAAGTTGGGTCCAAAGTAGCTGAAATACTGAGTCTCTCACAGTGAAAGAGACTCTTTATTCATAGACTGTAAAGCCATAAGGGATCCTTGAGATCAAACTAGATGATCTCCTACATAACACAAGCCTTGCATAAATGCCTATTTGAATAAAGTATATCTTTCAGAGAGATTTTCACTTTTTGCTTGAAAGCCTCCGTTGATGAGGAATCCACCACAACCAGCTCTTGCATGTTCTTTTACTGTTTGCAATTTACAGCCTGAAGTCTGTTGCCAGTGTACAGCCTAGATTACACTGCTCCTGTTTCCAATCTGCTCTTTTTTCCTCTGGACTGTGACCAACTCACATTTTTTACTTTTTCTTGCACAGTAGATAAAACAAAATGTAGAGTAGAATAATACCATATGTTTAGAGAAAAAATGTTAGTAAAAATATTAACATTCAATTTCTCTGCAGTTTTATTAAAATACATGCTCCTAAGTTCCTATTATCAATTTTCAATTGATAATTTATTTCATTACCATATAATGTTAGTGAGAAATATTTAGCTGTGCATGTTACAGATGCAGGTAAACCCCAAGGGCATTTTCAGACAGCCTGGTGGGAATTTGGCTCTGAGAACTCAATGCCTTTGTAGAGGAATGCCTTTGAAAAGTAACCAGTCACTCCCATCAGTCCAGTACAATTGGAACAGGTCAACATCAAGTGCAGGTATTAGTGTGGCTCTGAAAGTGGTGGAGCTGGATTGGCATTCAACTGGTCCCAGGCCAGATTCTGGTGCCTGAAGTTGCTTCTCACTGTCTGTCCTTCTGTATGAGACAGGTGTGTTCAAGCACTCCCATGCTGTTGGGAAGCTTGCAATCACTCTTCATTAATTTGATGTGATTAATGGTGTGATGAGTTTAAAAAGCCATTTCAAACAACTAATGGAAAATTGGCAACTACAGTTCCAAGTAACATAAAAAAATATGAGTCTTTGCAAAAAACGGGAGAATTGTTTATATGCTTCCATTAATTATATGCAGCTCTTACAGCAAACTATCAGCACACACAACTTTGCAGCAGTATTTTTGGCAGTGTATTTCCTGTAAGCCAGAATGTGGATTTACACAGTTTTAAAATTTTTTCATTGGTTTGCTTACCATGGCATCCTTGAAATAGATATTACTTAGCTCAAACTGGCTGGAATGTCTGGTAGGACAGGAATTTAACTTGAAACTGAAAAATAAGATACCAGTAAGTGCTGTTTCATGTCCCTTAAAGAGCCCATTAATTTATCTGTTCTTCCTCCCCTCTTTTTTACTTAAAAAATGGAAGAATTTTCTAGGTTAATGATACTTCCAGGCATAAATTCTTCTCTCAAGGCATCTACTTTTCCACCTCAAACTAGTCCCTGAAACTATGTGGAAACATGCCTTGTTATCTGTGGCAAAGAGGAGAAGCAGGGGACAGGTATCCAGAACTCTGTTGTTTTAGGATGGCCATCATGGAGGACTGGAATACCATAAAGTTCAGCCAGTTACTCAGAAGTTATTCTTGACACAAACAGGAGCAAGTTAAAAACAAATAAAACTACTTATTTACATAGTTGGCAAAAAAACCCATGAAATGCAGAGCACGCAAAAATAAATGAATGGAAATGAAAGTAGAAAAAAAACCCCAACACTCATATCTGGCAGAGGCTCTGGTTAGCACTGAATGTCCTTTTACCCTAGATGAGTCATCTCTCAACATGGTGGGTGCTTTACACTGGTCTTGATTCTACAGCTTGAGATTGCTTTCTTAGAAAAGTCCCCTCCTAGGGGGCCCCTAGGTCTCTTCCTAGCCCCATTCTGAGTCAAGGTTCCCCTCCCCACCCCCATGTCAGCTAGTTAATACAGGCAAGGAAGGATTTACACCCTTCTGCCAGTAAACTGGTGTTTACAGCTTCTTTCTTAGGTGAATTTCGGATGGAACCTCAATTGTGTAATCATGTACATGGTTCTCTTTTCCAAAGAAGCCGTGCCAATTACTAGCAGTAAGCAGGAAATTGAAAGTTCGTATTTATTCAGTTAAATAGTAATTTCACACATTCACAGAAGCTAGAGCCATAGAATCATAGAATCATTAAAGTTGGGAAAGACCTCTAAGATCATCAAGTCCAGTCATTAACCCAGCACTGCCAAGTCTACCACAAAACCAAGTCCCTAAGTGCCACACCTATGCATTTTGTAAACACCTCCAGAGATGGTGGCTCACCACTTCCCTCAGAGACTTGTTCCAATGCTTCACAATTCTTTTTAAGGCACTTTTCCTAATATCCAATTTGAACCTCAAACTCAAATTGAGGTCATTGGTGCAAATTGAAGATATTTCCTTTTGTCCTGTCACTGGTTGCTTGGAAGAAGACGCCAACCCCAACCTGGCTGCACCCTCTTTTAAGGCAGTTGTAGGGATTTCCAATGAGCCTCCTTTTCTCCAGGCTAAACATCCTCAGCTCCATCAACCACTTCTCATAAGATGTGCTCCAGACCCTTCATCACTTTATGCTTGTTGAATCTGTGAAGTAGCATCAGAAGCTGATTGCTTACAATATTTTGGAAATAAAGTATGAAGATTTTTGCAGTAAATGCTTTCCTTTGTTCCCCCCCAAAATAAAGCATACCCATGGTAAGCATAGATCCGATAAAGCATATAAAGTTGTAGTAGCAAAATTTCTGTTTCTAGACTTCTAGATCTCTTGGGACAGGAAAAAAAAATACTTATGGCTACATAAAGAGTGAAAGTGAGTACTTAATTTAGCTTGCAAAGTGACACACAGGTCCTTTAACAGAATCCCTGTGATAGGTAATTATATCACTTGGATCTTACCCCAGCAGTTATATTTTGAACTGTGGAGGTTGCTGGGCTTTACTTTGCATGCCACTCTGTTATTTCACATTGCACCAAAATGAGCATCCCCTTGCCTGTCAACAAGCCACTAAATAAAGTATCTGTTTACTTTCTGAGGCTGCCAAGTTAGGCAGAGTTATAAATAGAAAAATAACTCTGACAGAGTAAGGCGGGTGAAATTTTGTTGGAAAGGTTATCTGCGCAGTGGGGTTTAATAGCGTACTTAGGCTCATGTTTTGCCCGGTCCTTTTAGCCACATTCCAGGCAGATGCTTTGAAACAAATTTTTGGCTTGGGAACCAAAAAAGCAGCAATACAGCGGTTGTTGTGTGCCATCTAGTGTTCCCCATAAGAAGCAGATTGCTGAGCAGGTTGGCGGGTGCTGCACGGGAAGGATGTCCCGCATCCTGCCCCTGAAGGACCACTGCATCCCTGCCTTCCCCGCCCAGCGCTGCTGCTGGCTCCAGGGCTGGAAAAGGGATGGGGAAAGAGAACCGTGGGAGGGGAAAGCACTGAAATAACTCTTTCAGTTATAGATAGATATCACAGTATAACAACCACTAGATCACAGCCACCATGCATTGGAATACAGCACATCAGTGCTGTGACAGTCCCTGAACGGGAAGAAGAGAAATTTGCCTGAAAGCAAATGGTCTGAATGTCCCTGTGCTGGTTATAGTGTAAATCTAATACAGACTCAGATCCTGTTTTGGTATTGCATGGGCCTCGCCTCCAGGGCCCCTGCAGGGGATCCCATGCTCAGAACGAGAAAAGCAGTTTACACACTTCATCTCTAAACTATTTGGGTTTAGTCTGTGGCTCTTCCAGTACGTCTGTTTTTATTGATCCCAAAATAACTCCATCGAATACCTTGAGATGGGTGTTCTAGTAAGTGACTAATTTTAAGTGATGTAAAAAAAGTATGTCTGGAGAGCTGAGAAACCTGCTGGAACTGCAGCAACTCCAAGGTGATTTGAACCTTGCCAAGATTATTATGAAAAGTCTATGAAAATTCAAAAAAACTGAATCCACCCAGCCCAAGTCTCCGACAAGTAATCCATGGAGAATTAAAGGTCATGTAGCTGTAGATGTTATGTAGCTCTGGCACTGCTTATGTGAGTTTTGTGGATGACCACAGGGCAAACATTTGAAACCACACATTGTTCTGGGAATTAATGAGGAAGTGAGGTGTTGAGAAGGAGAATATTAAACGGAATTGAAACCATTTGGATTGGAGAAAAAAATACTACTGGGTGTGGAGAGGGAAGGAAGCAGACCTGGGCATCAAGTCTAAGTTCAAGGTGGATTTTGGCAGGACGTACTTTTGTCAGGACCCTTTGTTCCAGTTTAGGTAAATGTAAATTATTTTGGAGAGATAATTCTTTACAAACAAAGGTCAGCATAAGCAACTGTAGATGAACCACATTAAAAGAAAGATTGTACTGGCAACTAATATTCTGGATATCCTATGGTTGCAGGTGAAATTCAGAAGGAATATGCGTTTTAGTAGAATGCTTATTATTAGAATGCTTATTTTTATGAAAAGAAAATCAGTTCAAGAAGAGCACTTGATAGAATCTCTAGGAAGAGTTGAACTGTCTGACATTAAGAGGGTGTGTTAATCTTATTTTTGGGATCCTTCAGAAATCTGGAGCAGTCCACTGTGTGCATGCAATAAATACTTGATAAAAACAGTAACTGAAAATAATTGTGGTGATGACCACATGGGAGAATGTTGCAGATTTAGAAGCTGTCCTCATATGCAGTACAAAGTCCAAAATAGGCAATTTTACACCTTCACAGTGATGTTATCTTTTAATTCAATTGCTTTTGGCCCCTAAAACCTCTGTTCTTCCTCCTTTTAATATTAGAATAAACATTTTTTTTTATCCCAGTACTTACTGCTTTCAGTAGTTATAGCCAAAAGTTAAACAGACTTTGCAAAAATTGATTAAAAAAATGCACTTGAACTAGCCCAGCAGATATCTCTTGTAGACAAATAAGCATGTGCCTCTTTTTACTAACCACTTGTGCATTCTTTGGATTTAAGTCAAAATCCTATCGGAAATTCAGGATTCTTTTTCTCTTAAACATAGGTTCTCTAAATCATAGGCTTGTCTCTGACTTTTCCAATTACTTTGTTATTGACCATTCAGAGATTCACATGCAACCCAGGTCACCTTTGCTGCTTTCAAGATCCATTGGGTGAGTCACTGCTTAGTGATGTCTCCCAGGGAATTCAAACAGAGGAAAACCTGGGAAGGAGTTATTTCTAGAAGGACTCCAGATGCATAGATGATCATTTTTAGGTCTGTACAAAGGGCAAGAAGCTTTTTTTTTGGTCACATCCTGTGGATTTTGATTGAAAAATGGAACTTAAGGACAGCAGATACCAGCAAACTCTGCATCAAGATAGCGTGTGAAGGATATAAAAACACACGGACAGGGTCACCCAGAGGTTGTCTCCAATATCACTGAGAATCTGTGAACTGTGTGTGTTCACAAATTTCTCCAAACTTTTACACTATGTATTCCCATTTATTTTGTGTGTGCTTGTGTATGGTATGCACAATACAGCTACCAGCTGATGGGGCTGGGCACTTCCTCCTATACAATGTTAATAATGGGGGAAAAATAAACATTGTACACAGCAGTATAAAATGATAATGCAGCCAGTTTCCTAAATGAAAGATGAGATAAAGCTTGAGTCTGTAACTCAGGAAGCACATCAGCATTTTCATCACACACAGCCTGGAATTCTAGCAATAAACAATAGGCTGGACATGTAAGGGGAGGAAAGGAGAGAATTACTTAGTCTAAACAATTTATCTAAGAGGAGTTTAATGAGCTACTTCTGGGTTTCAGTACAAACAGAGGGCTTTAGCTCAAATTAGCAGATTCTTTAAGACAACATCTATATCTATCTATAGGATTGTTAACAGCACTGGAAGGAAGGGAGAATGACAAGAGGGCTATACCAAGGAGCATTGTTGTCACTTTGAAGAGGGGAGCTGCTCCATCCTGTGAAAGGTCTGGAGAGATAAATGTTTATGAGGCTATTTACACTCTCCCCTAACCTTCTACATTGTTTGATCTCAGTGTTTCTTCATTTCCTATTTTATTCTGTCCAGCTCTGAAGATGCTTCCAGAGAAGACAGTGCACCATATTAAAATGGAGAACTTTTCCAAGGAAAAGAGCACTAAATGTCTGAGAATGAGTTATAGTCACCAGTCACATTTGTGTGACAAGTCTCTGTTGGACGAACACACATAAACGAAATCATATGGTGAAGATCTTCTGAGCTCTGTAATGTGAGATGGGACAAGACTGCCCAGAGTCTCATTTATTTGTTTTTATCATGATGGAGCTTAGTAGCCTTCATCTTGGACCAGTTCCTGTCAGAGCAGCTCCAGCATGAAATGAATGTCCTGCCCCAAAGTCTGCAAAAGCTGGGTAGGACACAGCAAAGGTGTATATAACCAAGCAGTGAGTAGAGCACCTCAGCCAAGATGACAGCCAGCCCTTCATCCATCATCAGGGTTTCATTTGAAGTGAGGTAACAGGCCTGGAGAGACAGATATTCTAAGAAGTGATGGTGAAAAAGATAAATCAGGGTAAATCTCTCAAGGTCTGCCATGGCTTCCTGGGCTTCCCTTTACCTTGAAATCAAGCTTCCACAGTGAGGACTGTGAAGCAGAAATCCACAGTAAACACAGTATAATCACTATGGCAATCTTGTGGGCCTGTCAGAGACACCCTGACGAAGCTTCCTGTTAAAAGACTGTGGTTGTAGGGCTCCTAACTAGCTGATTCAATAGGAACTTGCATCCTCCAGGCAGCAGAGAGTGGAGAGAGGCACTTCTTCCCCAGTGAGAATTGAGGGCACTCACATGACAACACTGAAACCAAGCACAGTTCTTCGCTTTGAAAGTTTTCAGAATATATAAATGGAGTTGTCTTTATACCAGCTGTCTTTCCTCCTTGGAAGGCTGGTCTCAGTTCTCAGTGCCTATCAGGGGAGCTGGAGAAATTCAGAACTATGACAATACTTGAATAGCTGGCAACCTTCCCATAGTTTCAGATGACTTTTAAAACATAATGCTTTCGATGCACGCATTGCTAGGTAACACTGAGGCTGAAACTTCAATTTCAAGGTAATTAAGTTATCTGTTCCTCGCCATCAGGATTTTACTGTCAAGGGCTAAAGGCCCCTGAGAACCAGAGATCACAGCAGAACAATGGAATTGTGAGGCTGGAAATTTCTGGAGTTCTGTGCATATTTATACACTCACTGTGCACCAGCTATTTGTTTTAAAGAAGTGGAGTCTGGAACTGAAACAATGGGTCTCATTAAATTGCCAGAAGGTCGGTAGTCCCTGCCAATTCACAGGCCCTAGCCAGGTGGTTTGAAAAATATCACGAAACTGTGAGCAAGCTGAAGGATTAAAGAGCTTTCCACAGGGCTTTTCCCAGACCCCTGCAAAGCTGCCCTACCCCTCTATGGGCAGCAGCCTCTTCCCTGCAGGAAAACCAGTCGTGGCTGTCCTCATCCCAGCTGGAGCCTTCACACAGACTCTGCTGGCTTCTCTGGGGAGCATTCACAGGCTGCTTGTACGCTCTTAAACTGACTTATTGTAGGATTCAAGGCTTTTCTTTAGGTGTGTTTAGAGGAGGTTGGAGTGAAAGAAATAGCTCTTTGGAGATGAAGTAATGGCAAATATCCTGGAGATGGAAAAGGGAGGTCAAGATTTAGACCTTGACAACCTTGGCAGTGGAATAACCTCTTCTATGCAGGATTTGAATAAATGCATAATGCTATTTTATGATCCCTTGAAAGAGGAAAACTGTCTTGCCAGCACAAGAATTCTCCTATCAACAGTATTGAATGTTTCAACAGAAAAGCCTTGATGAAGTGAAAGCCAAGAGCATTAAGGATGTTGAGGCCTATTTCCCCCTGCTTTTAGAAGCAGCATGAGTTAGTAAAAAGAGACACTTTGTACCAAAGTTTTTATGGCTGTAAATATCTAAGGAAATATTTTCTAGCTTGTAAAGAGAATTCATACTTTGGGACAAAGGCTTTGCCAAAAAAACATACCAAGAAAGCTTAGAATTATGTTCTAATTTGCAAAGTTTTGATTGTTCTGCCAGATGGTAGGGGAGGACTTTTTACTGAGCTGTAAGGTAGGTTAAATAACAAATACAGGAAAATTGGAATGTGGCTTACAGATCAAGTATTATGAAAATTTATCAGATCAAAATTGCTTAAAAGTTTTATTAAAATTATTACTATCTCTCAAGAAGTGACTAGTGACCTGATTTAGGTTTTAGCAAACGATGAATCTGTAATTCTGACCATATGACATTAAAGATGGAAGTACTTTTAGAATGTGAAACATATGGAAATATTTCACCAAGGTTCTTCTCCTTAGAGAACCTCCAAAGAACAGTTCTGCCTTCTCCTGCCTCTCCATAAGCCCTCCCCAGGCCCTGTTCCCACCACATACACTCCCATGTACGAATTTGTAGCAAGATGTCACAACCACTCTATTACTCTGCTGCAGTGTGAGAATTTTCTGTGGAAAAATAATTAAAGCCATATATTGCCAGTGTGGTCTAATGGAGCTTGTGATTATTCTCAGATGAGCTTAATGAGATAGTAAACAACACTTATATGTCTAAATACAATACAACACAATATTCTGTGCCTAAATACAAAGGTGGGGGGGCAGGAAGGAAAAGCATGGAAAGACATAGAAAAATTAACACCAAATATTAGAGAAGAAACAAGTAAAATGTATAGCTGCAACCACTTCACTCCAGAAAGGGTAATCATGAGCAGTCACTTTTCCTACCAGGAAATTAAACTGAATACATTTTGGGGAATGATTCACCTCCAAGGACTTTTATGTGGTATTAAGTCAGATTCTGATCACCTATCATCATTACTTAGGCAGTGAAAAACTGTGAGTGTTTAGTCTTGGCAGGGGGAATTCACACTGCTGAAATTAGGTGCACAGAGCTCTGCAGTCACTGCAGGGACTGAGTCCCTCTGCAGACCTATGCAGAGAACATGAATGAAATGCTTTTTCCTTTTCTTAAGCAGGGAGCTTACTCTCTTATGTAGGTTGATGTAAGGCTCCCATATGTGGAACAAAGTGCTCTGGGACCAGCCAAGATCAAACACTACTTCTTTGGGTGTATCTGATGTGCCTGGTGCTTGGCTCCATTTGGAATTGGGGTCTTGATGATTTGGAATTAACTGCATCTGCTTTTTTCAGGGTAGGTGCCCACTTGCTGTGGAGGATGTGATGGCATTTGTTTACCTTGGAGTTGATCAGGAGCAGGTATGTGAGTAGAAGGGTAATTCATAAGAAACTTTTACACCCTCCAGGCGAGTGGTTTTACCATAAATTCCAAGACACCAATGAATAAAAGGTTTTGGAGCCAAACCCAGAAGTCCCTGAGGTTGATGCAGATGCTTTCTTTAGGGTCAGGAGATTGCAAAGTGAACCTTTTTCACTTGGAAGGAAGGCAAGAATGGAAGGTGTTGAAGGAACAGTGCATTGCTTTCTTGTATAAAGGGAAGACACAGCTGAAAGCTTTTCCTTTGTAATTGTGTTTCAAGTGGCTTTAAGAGTGTATCTTTCTAGCCATCTAACCTCTTACTGTCATAGCATCTGAATGGCTAATATGAATTTATTGCAATGGTGGCATATTTGTGGTTGAGTTTATTATTTAAAGCCTTATTTTAAAGGCCTTAGACTGTCATTAAGATGAGATGTGTGTGAATGAAGCCAGCAGGATTTGTCTAGTAACGGTGTGTGGTACTGTAATGATTTGTTTTCTGTGTTCCAGCTTTAACTGAGAAAAGTTGGAATGACTTGGGAGAAAGGACAAAGGAAATGATAATACATTAAAGCCAGTTTTGAAGAGATTCAATTTACATTGACCACTTTAGAGATTTTTGTAATTTGTATTGTGAGGAGGAGTTGGTTTCTGTGACAGTCTCGTCCTACATCTCCACGGTCTCTGCTCCTGTCTGTCTGCCAACTGGACACTTAATTGTATGTGAATATTTTAACAGGAAAACATAGTGTATGGCTAAAGCGGGTCAAAGAAGATTTATGCAGCTCTCCCATATGATTTACAGGAAGAGCCTGTGAAAAGAAATTATTTCTTGTTTTCCTGCTGCTAAGTGGATGAAATGTATGTCTTTCTTGCTCCTGTTTTATTCAGAATATTTATGGATATGTTTACTTATTAATGAAATTTCTTAGAAGCAGATAGAAGAACTACTTCCATTCTCCAAACCACTTACAGTAACTATATCAACTTTCTGGATCTGTTACTTACTCAGAGACTGTGAGTTCCAGGAAAACCTGTGTGGGTGTTAGCAGGGAGAATTATTTCCTTAGTATACATAAGGTGATGCTCTTTCAAAAAACTTTTGGTCTTGAAAGATGGATAGCATGGCTCTCCATATAGTCCTGTGCCCCTCCAAGGCCTCTTTCTGCAGTACAAGAGTTAGTGGTGTGTCAGACTGTGACATGGGACACGTGTGGCACACCGAGCAGGGAGGACTGGGGCAGCTCCATTGCATCTGCACAAATCCACAACCATTCACAACTGGCACATTTGGTCATGGAGCTGGACGGGGAATATGAGATTGTGTTGAATGAGCCATGAAAAAATACATTTAAATGCAGGATTGTGCTTTGCTGTAGCCGAACAGGTGAGTGTGCTGTGAAACTGAAGGTGTTGTGGGCGCTGCTTCACGAGCAGCTCTGTACGCGATGCAGTGCGGTCAGACAGACCTCGGCTTTCGTGGATTAGTGCTGAAATTTTCAGAATATTCTAGGGAATTTGAATAACTACTCCCAAAGTACTCATGAGAGACTTTCCATGTTTTTCCTGCCAGCATGAATGGAAAATGTTCTTCTTTTCTGTGTTCTGGTTTACACAGAAGTAAACCTCTTTAGAGTTGGTGAGTGTGATGACAAGGCTTCCATGGAAGCATGAACTTCAGATGAGCTCCTTGGGGGCACAAGGTAACTGAAACATATAAGCAGTGCACAGGCATTTGGTAAGTGAAAACTGAACTTTGTAGCTCAGATAATTTCCACAGGAATGAGCAGAGGGACTAAAACTTTAGTGAGAGAGAAAACATCATGGAAATACGGAGAGGGGAAAAAAACAGAGAGAAAAACCAGATTATAGTGTAGGGGAAAAAAAGCTGATGGAAAGCTTTCCAGGCAGAGACTTGGCTGAAAGGAGGTTTGGAGCTGTGACAGAAGAATCTAATTCCTCTTTGACTCTTATTCTATCCAGGAAGACAGGCAGTTATAAATTATTTCTAAATGGGGAGGTTTGCGTCATAGAAATATTTTATTTTCTCCTCAGAAAAGAAAAGAAAAAGACTCCAGTTTGGCTCAAATAACTCAGGTCAAATAGATAAAAAATATTTATCAAGACTTTGCTACTCGTGTCTTTACAGTGTGCCCTTGCTGGGGTTTATCAATGCCAAGAGCATGTCATAATTCTAGAAGAAGGGAGGCAAGGGAGACCTAATAAATAAGTTACAGGGAAATTTATGCTTCCAGCCACCTGCTACCCAGTCAACTGTGTTAATGCCTGGCAAAATCGAAGTCCCTGTGAGATTTCCTGTCTCCTGAATATTAGTTTCCCCTGTAGTAGGTAGATACCTCTCTAATGGGTTTCTGGCCACCTGCAGACCTGTCCAGCTGGGTAAATTGCATTGCATTGTAATGAACCTGCTTAAGCAACCAGGAGGAAAGTTGCTTCAAAATTATTTCCATAATGGGAAAACAACCTCCTTAATTAAAATATTATGCTCTTAAGTATCAAAGAGAACATTTAGAAACCCAAAAACACTTAATAGGAGCTTGCCTTTTTGTCCTATTTTAAATGGTAATGAGTGTAGCTGATGATACCATTGCAGCTCATATATTACCAGGACATACTAAGTTGTGTGATCTGTGTGGTGAGACATATGGGGACATTGCAAGCATTATCTGGACATGCTGTTGGGGTATTTTATTAAAATGTATTTTCTAGACACTATGTTATGCACCTGGAGCCTAATGTATTCATAGTTAATAAATTCTAACGGATATATAAATGTGCAAAGAAAGTAAGGTCAGTGAGAAGGTAGATGTCTCCCATAAATAGCACACTCCAGAGTTTTTTGTCTGTGTGATGACAAATCTCACCCTCCTTTTATTTTCACCTTCCCCACACTAAAATACTCCTCCTGAGAAAATAGCAGAGGGATACGATGAATATGTGATTCATGGAATCAAGGAGGAATGGAAAGGATAATCTAGTGACTTGTGACTTGTCACAGAGAATGCTGTCACTGGAAAATCCTGACAGAAAAGGAGGTTTTTCAAGCATGGCAAAGGTGAGAGACAGGGACAGACATGTCTCACTAGAACAGCTGAGAAGGTTCTGGCCTTACTGGAAAAACCCTGCGTTGTAGTTTTCTGTCACAATTTTATTATTGCAGATCTCTGTTTTAATCTGTGTCTTACAAAATGAAACGGTCTTTATCTTTCATCCCCATCATGTAGGGATAGAACTGAGCTGCTGTTACCAGGCAGACACTGGATACTGTAGTTGCAGTCACTGGAGCTGTGGGATTTCTCCTCGAGCACCACACACTGTATGGTCACAAGTCCCAGCAGAGTCTGTTAGGGAGCATCCATTTATCTGCAAATACATGCTGTAAACTGGTAAGTTTGACTTTCCAAAATTAAGGGGAGGCAAGTTTTCCAGAGGCTTGATCTGGGCATCACTTCATTTGCCTTGTGATGCCTCAGAGGGGCTGGGATCCTCATCTGCTCTGCCAGCTTTCCTGACAGCCCAGATTGTGGGGTGGCTTTGGGTGGCAGAAATGGCTTGTGAGGTAAAAAGGGTCTCATATTTGCAAAGAGGAAGATACTTTGCCACTTATTTTTCTTAATCATAAGAGAGTGAGAAGAAAGATTGTAAGTATGAACTTTGCTGACCCTTAGGTGTGACAAAATCTTATCAGGGCCATACTTTATGGCCCTGATAAAAACCTGCCTCCTCTGTGTGTTATGTCACTGCACTGGAGCTGGTGCTTTTGCTTTTGTCTCTGGTTGAGTAAATATCATGATTCTGTCTGGCCTTGCCATCCTTCTACTTTCTCTTGAGTTTCTGAAAGAACCTCTGTGCTGAGGCATTTCTCACATACTGCTGAATCCCAGCATAAAACAGTCAGTAGTTAGTGACAGCAACTACAAACAAAATCCATGCCAATTCCAGCTTTGAAAGTTAAAATATATGTTTTTTACCATAATTTCTGAGATTCTGCCCATTTTGTGATCTTTCTAGGCCTACATGAAATGTGGATAATTAACTTGCCATCACCTTCTTTTCTGTGAATCCACAGCCACATTATCTACTTGGTATGCTGAAGCTTTACAGTGATGTATGTTCTTCCTTGTGCAGACATTTTATTTAAACTCTTGGTAATCTACTAAGTTAATTCAGTTTTGCATGATTTGTTTTGGATTTTTTATTTTTTATTTTTTCTGTGTGCTGGTTTTTCTAGTCTTAGTGGTCTTACTATTAATTTTGAAGCAGAAAAGCCACATTACTGTAAGGTGCTCTGGATGGTTGCTCAGTTTTATTCTTAGCCATGGTCTGGACTTGCCCAAGCTTTTGTGGAAGGAAAGGCTTCTCTGTCTTTTCAGAACATGCCTTAAAATACCTCACTAACCAGCAATTTTCTTAGATCTTAGGGATTTTTTGTCTGTTGTCCTACATTTTCAGTAAAAAGGAAAACTACATAAAGAAAAAATTTGTATTTAATGAAGAGGCTATGAAAAATTGAAGCTTGAAAACGTCCTCCTACTTGAGGGAACCTTAGGATAGTGAAATAAATAGGTAAAATTTAGATAAAATGGAGAAAGATAGCTACCACTGCAATGCAGTGAAATGGAATTAAGGAGTCTGAGTGATTCTTTCTTGTAAAGGTCAACATCATTGACTGAATTTTTGTGAACCTAATAAATTCTAAGATATGCTATAAATAGGAGCATCTCAAGGGCAATACTTAAGTCATTCAATTGAAAAATGGGACAAAATAAATAGTAAAATGATAATGAGAAATGGCAAATCAAGTTAAAATGGTACGTTTAGACCTGGCTCTCTTGATAATACAATTTTAAAATGTTACCAAATCAATTCTTATTTAGAATGCATTTTGGAAAGAGATTAATTGACTTTGGATGCAAACAAAGTTTCTATACAGGTTTTCAATGATGCCAACCATATGTATATTTGGTTATTTCTAAAGGATGTCAAAATGGTGGAAATCTCTATTTACGTATTTGCAATTTGATATGAATTTTAACCTGTAAATTTAACATTTTATAAGAAAAGGAACTGATGTATTCTGACACTACATTCACTGTAGAATGACAGTATTTTATTTTCAGTTTCACTGATAAAAGTACAATTTATTAGTAGGGAGGATAATTAGTAACAGGCTTGTAATAAATACTGTCAAACTATTTTTTAAAATCAAGAATTCACAGAATTCATATAGTTAATACCTTGTAGGAAATCTAAACAAATTGTCATAGTAATCTATTCCAGTTTTAAATTATATTCATAGCTTTATAGAAAATGGTCACCAATTTTATATTCATGTATAATGTTTATTTTTATTCTATGAATCAGACTTGAGGCTTGTCTTTTTTCAGGAAGAAGAGTGTCAGTTCTCAGCATCCAAAAATTTTCTGTTCCCAGATCCTGTAAAAGCTCCTGTTGTGTGTTTCATCCTGACTAAAAATTTCATAGTCCCAATATCACGTCATGATTCAGAGATCAAGTTTGTCTTTGATGAAGCTGGGGCTTGATCAGGTTATATAATTATATTATCAGGAGATGAAGAGGAGCTGGAGAAGGGATTTGAGCTGGTGGCTGCTCTTGGCATCAATGCAGATGATGCCAGCTGCCTCCTGGCCTGGCTGGCTCCTCGCCGTGTTCTGCCTCCACTGATGATGCTCCAGCTTCCCCAGCCAGCCAGGAACACCCTGCCCCCAGCAGAACACAGGCTTTGACAGCCATCCCTCAGATGGAGAGTGAAAATTCAAACAAACGGGCAGCCCTAAGTCTGTAGGTGTATATTTTACAAAGCTGCCTCTGGTAATAGTTTATGTAATATTTAGCCACTTTTCTGGGGTAGTGCTCACTGGTCAGAGTGGTGAAGGCCAGATCATCCCTGTAAGCTGAACTGTCATGTTAAACTGCCTCAGAAGAAAAAAGGGAAGTTGTGGACATTCTTTCTGTTGTATAATCCACTTCCTTGGTTTTGAGATCTTTTTCATTGCCCTGTCCCTCAGATAGATATGCTATACTTCCAAATTAATGCATTTAGACTACAGCTTCAGCCTTTTTCCACTTGTTTGTCTGCTGGGAGCTCATGCAGCAGATCAAGGTAAAGCAATAACAGGAGAGCATCTAAGCTTAGAAGCACAATAACCAGAGGCACTCTCACAGAGCAAGTGGTAAGGTCATGGAGAAGTCACAGGGAGGGCAGGACCTAAAAGAAAAAAGGACTGAAACAGGATATGTACACAGAAATAATGCTGATAACATCTTTGTATTGTGTTCAAAGCACTCTGGCCCCTAACAAACAAGAGCAGTGTGACTCGATGGGTAGGAAATAAAGGATGGAAGAGTAGCAGGTGGCTCTGGGCATCTGTAATTCTTGTCTAGCAGAAGTCAGGGTGGTGACAGAGACTTGCTTACTCATGTCAAAATGATTCAGGATGCCAGCAGATGTGCAAGGGGTAGCAAAATGCCTGAGAGCACTGGGGGTAAAAGCTGAAGCAGCTGCTGGTGTTGAAGTAGCCTAGGACAGGGATGAGCATCTGGCAAACATCAGGCCAGGAGAGGAGCCATCCCTGCAGCAAATGATACCAGTTAAACTGGCTCTTGCTCCCCACACTTTAGTCAAGCAAATAGCGCTCATCTAACTTCGTGAGTGAGTTTTACTTTATTTCTGTGTACTGAAGGTCTTATGAGGTCAACCAATAATGATTTGGGTTCTTAAGCTTTGTAACATGAAGCTAAGGCTGACTAAGACAGAAAAAAATGTGGAATAAGTTGTTTCAGGTTAACCTTGGTAGGTAGCTCAGCCTCACACAGGCCCTGGCTCACTCCCCCAGAGCAGCTGGGTGAGGGCACCAGAAGGGCAACAGTGAGAAAACTCATACACTGCTATGTCAGCACAACAGACCCCAGATACATCCAGACCCCAGTGGAGTTTGCCTGTTATATATATCTTGTACAGTCCTCCCACTAAAAATGGGCTTTTTTGCTTTTGAAAACCATTAGGAAAACTTGTGGATTTTTTATCTTTAGGACAATTGCAATGAGGTACTTCAAAAGAGAAAATAAATACTCAAACTACTACTTTTCGACTTGTTTTGAGGAACCTAACCACCAGCCAGAATGGTGCTCTATAATTATGGTATCCAAGATAGATGAACCTAAATAGTTTTTGTATAGATTTCTGAAAGATCAATATTGCTGCTTCTTTTTTAAGCCTCTCCTGTGACATAGATAGATACATAGCTAGAAAAGTTGTATATTTGGCTGCTGCAGATGTGGGAGAATTTTTGACAGGTTCCCTAATATACTGAAAGAAACAATTAGAGCTTTCATTATATTCTCTGACATGGAAAAGTTTAAGATGCTACCTATAAATGTAATGCACTGATTTCTTCTATAAAATGGTCGTGCTTTTGGAGGAAAGAAGGTCTTCTAAGTGTATAGTATTTAGATACCTAAACTTGTAACTAGTAATTTGAAGGGGTGTTGGTAATGATGGGTGATTTCCTTTCTCTTGCACAAACCCCAGGGACAACAGAAGTGGAGGTCATCATGGCTACTACCAAGACCAGCTTTTGTTTCTGAGTCCTGTTATATATTTTCCTGGGATCTAAATTTTAACAACAAACTAAAATGCAGCTTGATCCCACTGTTCTTTTTCCTTCATAGGGGGAATACAGAGGACCAGAAAACAATGTCAGGAAACCCTTGCATTTATTTTTAGGCCTATTCGTTAGCGGTTTTTCCTCCTCCCCTCCAGACAAACTCCTGTTGAAGCTGATGACTAAGGATTGCAAAACCTGCCCGTTTCTTGTCGTGTGTTCTGCTCTTGGCTGATCTGAAGGCCTGGTGAAGTTCAACAGTTCAACGAAGCAAATAGGAACCCCCTCCCCACAAGGGCACTGCACTGCCCACATGAAACTGTGATTGTGATTAAAACAGAAAAGTGGTAGCTGGAAAGAATCTAAATGCACATTTCCTCCTGTCACTGTGTGGTTTTTGCACATACCAGATGGCAGTTTCATACTAGCTGTGAATCCTCCTGTGTGCCCTGTGGGCAAAAAAGGCAGTCCCGCCTTTCTCCCTCTCTGCTCATCTCCTTGCTGGCTCCCTTGGGCATGATCTGGCAGAAAATTTAGCTCCCAAAACAGGCACAGAGAGCTGAAAGAGCAGGTGTGCCTGTGTGGTTGCACAAGTGGCAATGCCAGTGCCAGCAGCGGCGTGGGAACATGTGCCCAGGGATCCTGGGATGGTAGGATAACACTTGGTTGGTGGCCCTGCAGCCTTCAGGTGGCTTAAACAATTTTTAATATATATATATATGTGATATATAGTCAGGTAGGGTGGCTTAGGAGTTGGTAATGTGAATTACTGGGAGGTCTGTAGCCCCACAGGAATTCAGCAGTAGATGCCAATTAAAGGATCAAAGGAACAAAGATCCAAATGCCAAAATTAGGTGGTGATATTTGCAACAGAGGATGATTAGAATAGTGACGTGCTAATTTATGCAGCTGGAAGAGAACTTTAGAGAACTAGCAGATATGGGTGAAGTAAAAATAATTGAAGTTATATTTAATGAGAGAAGTAGGAAAGCAGGTTAGCAATGTTTGCTCTCTAAGGAAATGAGAAGGAAGATAAATGAGAGTGAATAGAGAAGATAAATAAGAAAAAAAGTAGTTAATGGAGGAAAAATGAAAATTGCTAATTTTTTCCATTGTCTAATGATACTGTAGAAAGAAATAAGAAAAATATAATTGTGACATTGGGGGAATTTCATATTCCTTGATGATAAACCCATCTCAGCTCCTACAGTATTTGATCATCTGGATAGACATCAGTAGGTAAGTCCTCTGTCAAAATTTATCAGTTTCAAGGAAGCAAGATTAAAAAAGCTGTTTTGTAGATGTTCATCTGTAGTTAAGGTAAAATTTGCTTTTTCTGGCTATATAGCAGCATATTTCTGCCAGTAGGTTATGGAAAAGCATCTGGCTTATTCTTGCTCACAGAAAAGGACATTACAATGCATTGTATTGTATGGTGAAGCTACTGACTTGAGCATCTGTTGCAATTAGGGAGGAATCTATTGATATATTGATATCAATCCCATACCGCTTATAGAGAGTTTCTTGCTCTTAAAATTCCTGCTATTTGTATAGGGCTGGTCAAATATAACCAGCAAGTTCCTCCAGTTGTGGAAGCATTACAGTATTTTGTGGGCACTGGGAGGGTGAGAGCTCTGAGAAAATGCTGATGGCATGGAGGGAGGCAGTGCCAGAACCGGGGACAGAAAAAACCCCTCTTGATTTCCTGACTACATCATTTTGCATTAACCTAATATCTTTCTCTAAAACAATATGATCCAAAGAAAACTGGAAAGTTAAAATAGCAAAATCAGTGTCCTCTGCTAAATTAAAATTTTTTACCAGGAGAAGCCAGTGGGAAAAATGTCAGCAAGGTCCAAGTGCTCAGCTGTTTGCTTGGCATTTCTTGATTTTCTTTCAAGAAAATGCTTTTCTTGAATTTCTTCTTTGCAGAGCCACAAAGGTGCCCCAGTAGTTGCAGGCACCCTTCCATATCTAATCCCTGTGTTCCCAGTAACTCCTCATACCCTGAATCTTTGTCTCTGAATACCATCTGAAGAAGGAATCTTGTCCTTTAGAGGGGACAGTGAGTTTCAGGCAGTGTCTGGCAATTGCTTGGCCACAGGTAGTGTAATTCATTTATTGATATGTGCACATGATTGCTCACTACAAACCCTTAGATCCTGAATCCTGGTTTTTCTGATAGGCTCTGTCCTTATCTCCTGGGCACCAGGAGGCTCCGCAGCTCAGACTTCCAGCATCACAAGCTGCCAGTTCTGCCTGCCAGCCTGTGCAAGGACTTCTTGCTGTTTTATTCCTCAAGTCTCTTTGGAGGTGGCCTTCTCACACTCTGGTGGGAGCAGTCCCTGGTGCAGACGCCTCTCTGAGGCTGTGTCTGATGTCTCCAGACTTTGGTGCTTCTGGGCAAAGAACCTGTGTGTACCCAAAATGTGCTCAGCCACACTGGTCTCTCTGTCCATTAAGAAGCAGTGTGTGTGTGAGGAGGGAGGGTAATAAACATGGAACACAAGACACTTTCCTTGAGCTCTAAGTATGTATTTACCTGATGGTTTCCTGTCAGTGAGTTCTCTCATATCTCTTAGGGAGAACAGAGACCACTGCAACATCCTCCTAACCCTCTTAGGTTCTAAAGCATTATACAGAATTTATACTTTGCATGTTTTAAAACACAATTAAAGGTACAATTTGATCTGTCTATGGTCTGTCTAGAATTGCTGTCTGCCACAGCATATTCTTATTAATGTATAATTAATATTAATTAACATGGGTTGCAAAGAACCAGAAAGGCTTTAATAGTGTGTTTAGGGAATTCTGGAGACACAGAATGCTTGCAAAGAGAAATTTATTATTGTCTTTCCTGATAAAGTGATTTTTCAGGTGTGAACACATATTGTCATACAGAAATACAAGTTAACAACAAATATTGTGTTGTGCTTTCACCCGAGCCACTAAGCACCATGCAGCTACTCACTCACACACCTCTGACCCTGGGTAGGGAGCACTGGAAAAAAAATTAAAATGGGTGGGTTGAGATGCAAACTGTTCAATAATTGAAACAAAGTAAAATATAATGCTACTAATAACACAAATTAAAACAACAACAACAACAATATCTGTAATGGAAAAGAGGGAGAGAGAGGAAAAGACTTAAAAACAGTATGTGATGCACAGTGCAATTCCTCACCACCCACTGATAAATGCCCAGCCCATCCCTGAGCAGCAACCTGTGGTTCCTGGACAACTCCCTCAAGTGTGTGTATATATATATATATATACATATATATATATATATATGAAACATCTCTGTAGCCAGTTTGGATCACACATCCTGGCTGTGATCTTCCTGCACACTTGCTTGCTGGCAGAGCATGAAAAACTGAGAAGTCCTTGATATAGACTGAGCACCACAAGCAACAACTAAACCATCAGTGTGTTATTGACATTATTCTCTACTAAATTCAAAACACAGCACTGTACCAATTACTAAGAAGAAAATTAATTCCATCCCGATCTTAATCAGGTATGCATATGTACACATAGGTGTGAACCTTATCAGAGATCTTAGAACTCTACAGTGTAATTTCCTGTTTAGGAGAGAACTTAGAGATTATCAGTCATATATATGAACACAAATACATAGAATTAAAAGAAATAAAACATTAGCAAACTAAAATAAAATGTTTGTTAGTTTCAGCCAAATTTTAAGGAAAAGTTAAACTATATTAGCACTGTGAGTTGGGCTGTGTACAACAACATTATGATGTTGGCACACTGATGGATTTCTATAGTTTTAGCTGAGATCTTATATTTGTTTCTCCTCAATTTTAACCATACAGGAGTATTTATTCTTTCTTATAGCTCACAGCTGAATTTACCTTGATAGTTTAAATAACCTTACATTTGCCATGTTCAGAAACTAGCTAGAGAGAGCTGACAGCTTGTGGATAAGGTGGTTGTTTCTGGGTACAGTTCTACAGCTGCTAAAGGTCCATGATGCTGTTAGTGATAAAGCAAAGATTTCCTGATTGTTAACATATATGAGTTGTAACTACTATGCTGTTATTGCATATGGGATATTTGTTAAAAAGCTGAGCTAATTTGTTTTCAGTAATCAATAATTTGCTGTGAGAGGTTTCATTTCTTGTTGGTTGAAGCTGTTAGTGTAAGTATTTCTCTGAGGCAGGATGCTAGACTCGATAGAACACAGAAACCGCCAGGTCAGTTCAGCCTGCAAACTTTGCAAAATACCATAGCTCTATTTTTAACTGAGCTTCAGCACAACCCTCATGACTGCACCCATGATACTGTGTGACAAAAATAAGGCTTGATTGCAGTTTCTTTTTATCGTGGTATAGTTTTTCATCTGCCACAGTAACTGTTTTTCCAGTGTGAATGATGAACATGGAATAATGTTCACTTCTAAATATGTTTGTTCAGTGAGAGAGACAGAGAGAGAGAGAGAGATAGAGAGAGGTTGTGCTCCATTTGGCTCAATTGAAGTCATCCCATGAGCCCTCAGCAGTTCTCTGCCTTTCTTATGTCTTTTTTTCATGTTCCCTCTGGTTCCCATAGAAAACCAGCAGAAACTAAACCATCTTTTTACTGAGTCTCTGGCTTCCATGTAAAGCTCATTCATGATCCTGCTGATGTATTTATTGGCCTTTGGAGATTAAATAGCACATATAGCTTTTGGAAATGAATTCCTTTATTCTGGCTATGTCTGGACCAGAGTTTAAACAGTTGAGCTCTCACTAGTTCAACTTATTAGTACTGGTATTAAATCAGAACCTCTATTGTCATTGCATGGCTTGATTGGTTTAAAAACTCAAGAGGCTTGTTTTTAACTAATACTTTTATTGATGCTCTTCTGAGTCTCTAGGTGCAAAACCTTTGACTTTGATTGTGTTTCTTCTCAGCAAAGAGAGCTGGAAGTGTCTCTCTGCAGTGTCCTGAGGCCAGCAGCAGAGCTCCTGGGAGTAATGCCAAATAAATGAGGCATGGAAAAAATCATGAATTGAAAATAGTACTAACTAGGCCAATCTAATTAATATCTTCTAAACCCAGGAGTTTACAAAATGAAGGATGTAATTAGGAATAATGCAAGTCCTTTGCAATCCTGGCCTTGAGACACATGGATGTTACATGGTATAGGAAACTATAGGAAACTAGGAAACAGGTTTGGGATCATTAATAATATTCCTAAAAGAAAAAGCAAGGCAGTGAATGGAAAAGACCAGGCTCAGGAGTCTGATGGGTGGGCGTGGAAGTGCTTAATGGTCAGGACTCCTCAACTCCTGTGGCTGTGCTCAGTGAGTTGTGCAAACTGAGTGTGGCAGACAGTATGAGACAGAGCCTTGGGCTCCTCTTTTACTATTTAAACTATGAACATTCAGCCTAAAAAAATACAAGTCCCAGTTCACAGGGAATCTGTGGTCTTTGGGTTTTTTTCTGGAAGGTGAAATAGGTATTGCTGGTAGGAAGATGTGGCATCGTTTATAGCTTCACTGTGATTTAATGGAGATGGAGATTCCTTCTTGGGCTGCAGAGGCTCAGACTATGAGTGCTTGAGAAGCAGTGAATTGAGATTTTCCTTCTGAGGGAGAAAGCCTGTTGGTAGGATAATTCAGAGCGGAAATCACTGGTGCGATGATATTTTCTTTTTGATGTAGCCTGTGCATGGATTCAATTTCCTTGAACTTGCACAGTTATAACCCATGGACAGGAAAGCCCTGTCTTTGGCTATCTTTGCTGCAGCATCCTCTGTTTCCAGGATGCATGGAAAATACAAGAAAATTCAAATGACCACGAGCTTTTTCTCCCCTGTTAACTGTTGTCATTTCCATACCAGATTGACTCAGTTCAAAGACCTCCTCTACCTGTCTGGTCCAAAAGGAGAGCTTTGCCATTAACCTTCCATGTGCAGTTGCTTGGCAACACGAGGTAAAGATCTAAACAAAAGGACAAAGAAAAATGATTTAATTCTCAAGACAGCCTGAACAGCTTTGGAGGTAGTTTCTGGTAGTAGTCTTTCTGTTGTTTGCCTTATGCTACAAAATTTTGCTCACAAAGCAGTGTGACACCCTCAGTTATCACCGATATGCTGAAAAAAATCCTTGTTGCAGACACACATATGGCTGCAGAAAAGAGTGTTTCCTGGCTTGGCTCTTGCTGTCGAGGGAGGAGGTGTAAATAGAACAACAGAAAACTGCAGCTTGGTGGCATATGTTCCTCCTCACCTGGGAGCCCTGACAGCAGAGTCCCCTTCTCCTCTGGGCAGAGGAGTACCCCAAGCATGTGTCTGCTGTGACCCTTGTGTCCCTGCTCCTCTCATCCCTGGCCGGGAGGAAGCACTGGGGGCTGATTCATGCCCGTCTCCTTGCTGTCCCCAGCGCCGGGTGACATGGCTCATTATGTACCGCACTGGCAATTGGCACTTCCACTCAGTGCTGGAATGAGATGAGTCCTCGCAAGGCGTGTAATGTATGCGCTATCCGTGCCAAAGTGGAGCCTATCTCTTGTAAAATGGCTTTGATACATCGATAAATGGAGCTAGCTGACAAAAATTCCTTAACAATGAAGTATCATTTCAAAGCCAATATTTTTTTAGAGTGCTGAAGGTACAAGGAGCCCTAATGACTAACACAGGATCGTTATGTATGCAGGTGAAAAAGAAAGATGACAAGGATTTTAAATCAATCTATCACATTATGCAGTTACCTGCCAGCAGTGAGTTTTTCACCCCTTTCATTTTCCGCTGCCAAATACCACATATTCAGGCTGGTAAGCAGAACATTTGGGGGCAGAATTTACATTAAAAATGAACCTTTTACATAAATTATGACCTCTTTTGTTTCCCTCCTGACTGATGCACTTTAGCTGTCACATGCCCATTGTAGAGGGACTATTCTTTCCCTGATGTGTGCATGTAATTCTCATTAACATCAAGGCGACTTACAAGTACTCATTTGGGAAAGACAGAACCCAAAGTGCCTCTAAATGCTTATGACAGGGGTGCCCAGATTGCCAGGTCCTGCACAAGCAACAATCCAACATGTTCATCTGGCTGAGAGCCCTTCCCTCCCCAGTGAGTCTCTCAGCCATCCTGTGAGTCCCACCACCGAACCCAGATGTCCCCCCAGACACTGACAAAATCCCCCTCTGCTTCCCTCAACCCCCCCAAACAACTTGAATCCTTCACTGCCTCCTGCAAACTCCCACATCTCCAAACAGCCTGGGCCATCACACCTTGCTGCTGCTAGCCCATCTTTGCTGTGTGTCCCTGCTGGTCCCCGCTAGGGCCAGCAGCAGCACTAACAGATGGCAGAACCAGGCAGCAGCAGCATCTCCAGCACCTGCAATGCCACAAGCTGCTCCCTCTGAGCCCCACATGGCACAGGTGTGTTCTGCAATCTGCTGGCTCCTTACACATCATGGAGCTTCCAGAACTGGAAAGAGACAAGCATGAGTGAATCACCCACCCCTCCGGCCTCCAGCAGGCCTCCATGAACAAAGCAGCCTTACCTGCCACACATCTCCTGCCCTCTAGTTTGACCTGCTGTTTTCTCTAGGTCTGGTACATCTGGTGAAAGAAAATGAGAGCGTGCTGGTAATGGTAATCCAAACTGTGTGTGGATCACACACCCTGGTGTGGTCACCACGTGCTGGGACTGTAAAGTGAAGGTGCCACTGCAGGAGGTTACCTCTGAAAGTGAGGAGCTATTTGTACTTTAAGAAACACTTTCAGCTTCACACCCAGCTGACAGGGTCCCCATGTTAGGCACAGGCAAGGAAATTTGGCTGCCTGAAGTTTCACTTATTCCCAGATGCTCTTGGAGCATTAGTACTGCCACAGAAGGTATGAGACCAAAACTGAGTCTCCTGCAGACCGGTGGATTGGTAGGTGAGGGAGAGGAAAAACTACAGTTATTACAAGGGGAAGAGGAAGGGGAAGATGACTGATGAAAGTTTGATAGGACTTTTGTTTAGTGCCTGTAACTTGTCTCAGTAAAAGAACATGAGAATGAGCATAAAATGAGAATGAGTAAAAGAACATAAAATGAGCCTTAGTTTCTCATTTGAATGGGGCTAACATCTCCTCCTCTGTAATACCTCCTTCCATCAGTGTGAAATGAAAACCAGCCCAAGTAATAGCCTAACGTGTAGGGGAGCTTAGAGAATAAAACCACTACTATATCACTGATTCCTAAGGGCAGTCAGTCCCTATTCCACCCTTTGAAGAAGCTGAAAGTTAATCACAACAATAAAGTAACTAAAAAAATAACAAGATAACTGCAACCTTAGACAGAGAGGAGAGAACAGCTTCATGGAGGAACATTCCCTGACAGTGGCATTGGCATAATCTTAAAAGTACAAGTCAGAAAGAGAGAAGTATGGCAAAACTGTAGATATGTATCATGGTTTCACTTTTGGGAAGAAGTAGCTCTGTGCAGAGGAAAAGAGAGGGTGAGCTGCTCTCTGGACCACCTGTTTGAGTACTGAGGCTGGGGTGATTTTTAAAATCACAGGGATATTGGGCACTTGAAGTTTAGATGAGTTTAGAAAGCACTTTTTAATCTCCAGAATTTGCCCAGTATGAAGTTTTTGTGGAACTATCCTAAATTAAAACAACAGAACAAAACATGCCTCTGGTTATCTTATAATTCTCTATAAAGATAATCTGGGGATATGTAACTTTGAGTTAGACATTTGCCTCCTGCCAAGTAAGTGAAGGAATTCAGTTTCATAATATGTTGCAGTCAAGTAAGTTCAACAGGCCTAACAATGCACATTGTGATATTTAATTATGCAGTTATTTTCAGTAAGAAATGTAACACTGTTACACATTCCCCTTCCCCCTTAATATCTCCTTCTTTATCACTAAAATTATTTGGCAAATAGTCTTCTTTTTAGTGGCAGAATGGATGGTCAAACCAAGAGTGGCAAAATGCTCTTTTCAGAGAGTGAAACTGGCAAGTGCTTAACAGATTGTAATTGTATTATTCAGGCTGGTAAAAATGTGCAATTCTCAGTATTTGCTTTCATGTGGGGAGGAGGTGTAGTCTCAGTATTTCACATATGTCACCTCAGGGGAAACAGAGCCATCATACTGGTACAGACCAGGTGTACTGGTGTCTGTGCTGAGACCAGTGTGCTTTTCAGTAGTTCTAAAATATAGCGAATCTCACTGACTCTAAAAGTTCAAGTATCTTGCAAGAATTGCTTCCTATGTCTGAAGGAGGGATTAAAAGGACGAGCTATGGAAGTTAGATGTGAGAGAAGATCAAGGCTGTGGGAGTGAGGAATGCATATATTGACATTTCAAGCCTCAATGAACCAAGCAGCCTTGATTCAGAGGCGGATGTAGCTACATGGCTGCTGGAACACCAGGGGTTAGTCTTTTACCCAGACAGACACCTGAGAGTTGTGAGCTGAATTGCCATGTGGAGGTGCCCAACTCTTCCCCCAGAAGGAAATTAGATGGCTGGTTTAGACTTCACTTTGAATGACTAGAGAGGATGAAGATGAATCCCAGTGCTGCGACTCAGCCTTTGATCTCTTTTTTTGGTGTTTTGCAGGAGGATGTTAACTCACTCCTTTCAGGTTTCTTGCTTCCATGTCCCTTTTTTTGCTTCTTTCCACCCTTGTTCTTTCTTCTTCCTCATGATATGCCTGAGTAGTTCTTTGTCTAGAGACAACAAATAGAATCATGGAATAGGATCATAGAATATTCTGAGTTGAAATGTTTCAGTATCAGGTTTTAAAATTTGTTGTGTGAAGTGGAACAAAATGAGACCTCCACTTTGTGTTGCTTTGTTTTCTTTTTGGTGACTGGCTGATAGACAGCCTGGTGACTATACTTACCTACAGGATTTAGAACCCTTTCTGCCCTAAGATCAACTGAACTGTGACCTTGGGTTGTACTGGGTTCCTCTCCACTTCTAGGAAATCTGCTGCCTGTGGACAGCTAACATCAGAGTTTAAATAGCAGAAGTTTTGTAGCTTCCTTGTTACAACCTTGCCTCCAAGAAACCTACTCTGAAAGCTTTCGTGTTTCACTAGTTAGGACTTTCAAAGATGGGTAAAATGAAGCTGCCCACTGTCAATACATTTGAGATTTTGGTTTAACCCACTCTGATCCTGTGTGGGAAATCTCTCTCCCCTTTGTGACATTATGAAGTCACTGCCCCTTGTATAAGTGTTTACCTTGTCCAGTATAATTTTGAAGTGATAACTTGGGTTTTGATACCAGGACAGATGATGCCTGATTTCAGACAGATGATTTCTGAACTAATTTTAGTTGTCTGCTGAGCTCCATGTTGTGGCTACACCATCACACTCAGTATGGGGTCAGAGTGTGAACACAGCTGCCTTCCTCAGACAATTGAACATGTAAACAGTGTAATGCTTTAGTTTTAAGTAGTAGCTTTATGTTACATCCCTTTTGTGCAGGAGACTCTGTATTCTAGGACTGCCTTTATATGTGTTCAGCTGCAAAGGGAGAATCACTGCAGCAATTCAATGGGGGCAGGCAACGGTAATGTCTGAACAAGAAGTAAAGAACTATATCCAATTGAATCCAGACAGGTGGATTTGTGCCAAGCTAGAACTCAATTAAAACACTGGGATTAAATCCACTTTTCTAGTAGCACCCTCTTTAATTAAGTGCTGAAGGCAGTAATATGACTAAGCTGTGTATCTTCTTGTTAGCCTTTCAGTGCAAAATCTTCAGAAAAGAGACAGATGAACCTGTATGTTGAATAGTTAGAAAAACTGGACAATTTGCCACAGCCAAATGCTCTGTTTTCTGAAAAGACAGCAGTGTTGGTGACAGCTGGTTCTATTTCACAAGCTAAAGAAAACAATAGAAACCATTGTCTGTACAGAGATGAAGACATATGTTAGGAAACTGCAGTTACACTCATTGCTTAATGAACTATTTCTCTTCACTTATATTTAATTATTCTATTCATGTAGAATCGAGGGTCACACATAAAATATATAGTATTTTAACTACTCCTCAGTAACTCTTTCAATATACTCCAGCTTGTGTTCAAGCAGGTTTCAAAGCAAGCTTTAAAAATGTTATCACAGTGCCAAATCCCTGCTTCGGGGGATCATTTTATCTTGATTGGCTGACAAGGTATGTTTTTATTCACTCCATGGGGGTAGTTTGTTTTAAAGGTCTAAAAATATCCATGGTCTTTGGAATATTAATTCTCAGAGCTGGACCTGCATTGCTCTTCAGTGTTTGGAAAAGAGTGAAGTCTTTGCAGTCAAATAATAATGATTTATTGGAAGGTGAAACTCAAGTTTCTAAGATCTGAACTGTGGTGCAAATAGAGTTCAATTTCTCTAGAGATGAGATGTAATTTAAAAAGACAAATCCTGTCACTACCAATGGCCATCAAATAGATTCTACAGTCATATAGTTTTCTTGTGTGTGGAATATTGAGATGATGCCAAACCTTACAGATATACTTTAAAGTATTCTTGCTGATGCACACTATGGCCATCAGATTCTTGGGTCAAAAATCTTGTATAGATCCTATGTCCATGTTAATCAACCTCCTCTGTTTTTATCTTTTCCAGTGAAATAAAGAGCAGAAGAGTTTAAAAAAACCTGAAAAACTGCTGAATGATTGTGATGTGCTTGCCAATAACAAACAAGCCAGCAAGTTCTCGAGACTTTGGCTTGTACTGAATAGTAATTTACAGCAGGAGCTGAGCACTGGAACTGATTTGGGGGAGAGGAGAAGATGAGACTCGTCTTCTAAAGTTTCTTTTCTATTGAGAGAAATAAGCTCTCACAAACTGTAATTCAGAGCAGCTAAATTGGATGTTTAATGAGTTCTGTGAGTTATGTGCCTGAAGTGAACCCATATCTGCTGCAGTCATGCACCAAACAGCATGTCTAGGGAGCAGAAGTTATTTCAACTGCTTGAGGAATGAGGAGCTGATAACCTTAGAGAAAGATGTAAAAACTGGCTTTGTATATTTGTTAGCATCAGGAGTTGTTTGAAACTTGCCATCTGGGGGCTTCTTACATTCAAATGTACATTACAATCTTACAGATCCTGGTTTTCATACAGTAAAGTCAACAAATACACTGCATTGAATGTAAAAATAGGTTCAGTGCTAGGAACTATAGCTAAGCTGTTATGATAAAAGGCTGAAATTGTGATCTGTGCAAACAGTTATAATGATTACTTCATATATGAAAGCCTGTGTGAATTGCTAATGACCAGTCTTCTCTGATTCTCCAGTTGGCTAACATTAACTTTGCATTTTCAATTTCTTTCATGGTCTTTTTACCATGGCACTTACTGCTTCTCTCTGGTAGTCCTCTGAGACACTGACACTGTTTCAGCTGGCAAGAGTGAACAGCAGCCCTGAACATTTCTCCAAAAAAGCTCCATCTTTCTGTGTTGTTTTACTTGAGAAAACCCATTGAACTGGGTCTGGCAGCACCATTAGCAGGAAAAGCAGTGACATCTTGATTGCTCTGTACTTTCTCCAGCTTCAACATAGTTCAGCAGATTTGGGGACATCTGATTACTCTGATTTAAAGGGTTTGGAAATGACTAACCATTTTCCATTTCTCTATCATCTGTGCATTTTGTTTGTACAATATCTTCCAGACATTTGATAACATGTGCACCTAAGAGATCACAGATGTCTCCTGTACACACTAATATTTGTTTTAGAACATGCACCAACTTGAGATAATAATCATAAAATGTGGGTTTTTTAGAATGATTAAAGAGAGGCTCAGAAAACCTTGACCTTCATTCTGCATACTGAAGATGGAGAAACAGAAACTGTGCTTGGAAATGACTAATATGAACCATAGAGATTTGCAAGTATATTGAAAAGTAACATGAAAAGAATATGAACGCCTCTGTTTCTTTAGTGTACCAAGCACCAAAACATCAGAACAAGCTTTTTCAATATGGTGATTCATAGGGCATCTACTGGGCCCTGTCCTGTTTGCCCACCTAAATGCAAAAAGAAAGAAGACATGTCATGGCCCTTTTGTTAAAATGTATATTCAGATAATAAATGTAATTTTTCTTAATAAGAAACAATCAGAAAAGAACTCGAGGTTTGCTGCAAGCACAGTGGTGTCAATAATAATAACTGTAATAATTTTTACTAACACTTCTGATGGTAATTTCTTCCAGCTCATTTCAGGGTTCTGTCAGGTTTTATTAATGTACTCACTAAGCCTTCTTCTGTATTAAAAGCAGACAATGATTTTGGGTCACCCTTCATGCTGCCTGTCATGGACATAAGTCTGCTTGTTGCTGAGAAAAATACTTAACAAACCATCTAAAGTAATGGTTAGAAATGTGTGTGAAGTTTTAAAATAAAGCTGTAAGTTTCAGAAGTTTGAGACTTCCTGGAGAGAATTAAGAGCTACACTTCTGAAATAGATGCTTTTTATTCACAGTCACAAGAGAATAAAACTGTAGGTAGAGCAAATCTCTAAGAAGAAAACCCTCAACTTTATGTGAAGTTACACACATAGATCAGAACAAAACCAAAACACAAAAAGAAGTGAGAAAATGAATAGATGATTGTGAGGTAAGTGACTATAGGTCTGAACTGCAGCACTGTAGGAAACCCTATAATTACCTTGTAGAACCAGAGCAAAACCAATTTAAGAAGCAAATTTAGCAGGCCTATAAAAAACCTGGTTGAATTCTTAGTTCTAGACTCTGAATAATGACTAGACCCAAGGCTACCTAAGTATGAGGGTAGGATAAAGCTTCCTCAAGGCATATCATAAATCTGGAGGTAGCAGTGGCTGGCACAGTGATGAAGGATCCACTGTTCTGCCTACCTTCAAAGTACACATTGCATCCAGTACTGAACCAGAGCCACTGGGTTTTGAGCCTCCTACTATAGCCTAAGTGATTAAATTTTGCTTGTGGTTGCTGACTAGCAGGTGGAAAATGCTTCCAGAGTTGAAAACAAGCAGAGAGAACAGCCTGAAAATACTTCTGTGTGTAGAGAAGCTCTTTGCATTTCTAAATGCATTACACCATCAGAAGGAATCCATAAGCCTGACTAAAACCTTATGATATTTAATAACTGCACACACCTTTACTTTTAGGCAGACACTCCATTCTAGTGCTTCTAGTGCTCCTTCACTTTCTGATGTAGGACCATGGCTGTATCTCAGCAGATATGTGCAATGTTTAATACATGAACAATGTGACATTGGGTAAAATGTATATATTGTTAATCAGCAGCAGCTCTGAAGAAAGTTGGCAACAAGGTTGAGAGTTCTATCGCCACTGATGTCTAATGAAGTGCCTTTAGCAGGTATGTGTCCGTATGAAACCACAAAGGTCAGGCTTGTGTTGAGCTGTACACTGTATTTGAAACCCAGAAGAAGCAGAAATCTATATTAGAGTTCACAGATTGTGTGAAATGAGACTTGATTAAAATTATACAAGTTGTTAGCTCTGAATTGGTTCTTCATGTGAAAGGAACAAAACTCACCACACATAACTGTTCAGTGAAAAAAGCAGTGAAATATTCTTGTGCATTTAAAGCAGTGCTTAGCATTGTAATAAAACGCATGGTTCAGTTATAATGTGGGGTCAGTAATGCAAGGAGCAAGAAGTATAGCGTTAAATTAAAGAAATGAGAGCTCTGACTGACTATCAGTTTAGCGCTATTACTCATGATGAGAAGCAAAATGAAGTTCATGACCCCATCAACTCTGCCTCTACTCTCTGTTCCTTCGTGTCCTTCATCAGGAGGCACTTCCTCAAGGAGATTCATAAATCCATAGTTTCCTCCAAAGAATTGGCAGACACAAATTCTAACTCTTCTAACCACCATATTTCTGTAAACAGAGAAAGAAAAGCTGCTACTCTATGGCAAGTTACTACATCTTCTAGTTGTGAGATGTTTGGTATTTTTGTCTTAAACCATATGGTGACATCCTCACAGCATTTTTTTAGTCTGTCTATCTAGTGCTGCATGCATTTGCCTGCAGTTCGTAGCACAGAAGAACCAAATAGTCGTCATATTAAGTTATAATGACTATTATAATGCATGTAACCTATTTATTACCCATAGCAATCAACTGGTAATGGTTTATTTCACTTGGAGAGCAACCTGATCTTTTCCAGAAAGCAGCTACAATTTAAGTTTTCATAAGAGGACTACTAACAGGATCTTTGGTAAGACACTTACCCTATCGAGAAATCCATCTTTTGCAATAATGGCTATTAAGAGCCATAAACTAATTGTAGATAATGGCCTCCCATTCAGCAGCAGTAATTCAGCCACTTTATCAAGATATATGGCTTTAAGTTGACCACTTTAAGACCTCAGTACGCATGAAGAAAAGGGTATAGATTATGAAAAGACTTGTTAAAAGTAGCAAAGATGATCCTTAGTCACCTAGAGACTATGGCAGTGAAATAATAGTCTAGATTTCAGGTGAACTTTCGGTGACCTCCTCTTGCAAACAAGATAGTGACGCAAAACAACCATCAAGCCAGGAGAGGCTCCATCAGTGGGGCAGCATCAGATGAAAGAATGGGAGATCTGGTCCTACACTGGGCTTCCCAAGCTGGCAAATGGGAGCTGGGGTGCCCTGCACCATACAAGACAGAGCCTGGGGAAATGTGGCTTAATTGGCAGCCGTCATCTTAAGAAGAGGAAAGGCCAAAGAAATGTGAAAGGAAGATTAAGTAGTGTAGGGCATGAAAAATGCATTTAAAAAGCATGTTATGAGTACAAGGTGGTACCACTTCCTGCATATAGTTGTTTGGAGAACATGCAAAGGGCTTGGTGTTGAGGGCCAGTGGTCTTTCACAGGAAGAGTCATGGTACCGACTTCTTCTTGCCTCAGTCTCAGAGATGCATGGTTGTGAGGAGAGGGTCTGAAGTGATGCAAGGTCCCCAGGTACAAAGGAGAGCCACTTTATTCCAAAACACCAGCCTTTTAAAGCAATTAGCCACTTACCAGTTACATAGTTTTAGAACATAACAAACATAATTCAACCAACCACCCTACACCACGATGTGAACATTTGGTTCACATAACTTGTTTTTCTACCTCCAATTCAGCTCAGCCACTTTCCCACAGTCCTTTTCTTCGCAGAAGTAACAGGCCTGAGCTGTGATTTTACAAGGCCTTCCCTTTGTAAGGTTTTACCTATATTCAACACATGGTAACTCTATAGAAATAAGATAGAATAAATAGAACATGGATTTAGTCCATGTGAGCTGTAGGTGGGACTGAGTTGCATTTCAGTTAATTCCTTATTTTGAATCCCATCTTCTGGAGACTGATTAAAAGAGAAACTAATAGAACCAAGAATAAGAAGGTCCTTTCTGATTTACTCTTAAAACAAAGTATTTTTCTGCTTTTCTTCCATTTTATCAGCCATGCTTGGGGTAAAACCAATACTTGCCTACTTTGATATTCCTGTGTTCTCATCACTTTGCAGACTTCCAGATGTTACAGGTGGATTTTCAGGAGGTTCCAGTGGCTGTCTCCTTACTGCTTCACAGACATCTCAAATACTACCTTCAACCAGTCTGTTGACTTTCCTCTTCACTCCACAAAAACACATTTTAAAATAAAAATAAATTTGTATTTCTGTACATATTAAATTGATTTTTTTTTTCAGTTGTGTAAATAGAAGCTGGATAGAGCTATTTTTCTTTTGTGTTGTTTGTTTTGTTTTTCTTGACGATAGAGCTATGAGAAACATAGATCTAGCAGGTTAAAAGTAGAGAAAGATGAAACACTGTGGTCTGCTTAGTAGTCTCAAAAGGCAAAATGAGAATGACCAAATGACCTGCTCTGGTGTGCTCACAGTTATAAAGCTAGTAAGTAAATATTTATTAAGAATATTAATATAAATATTTAATTAATGCAAAGATATCAAGCATGATGTTGAATGCATTGAGGCTCCCTGAAAGGTAGATTATTTATTAAAGATGTAGTGTCTGGGTCTCTGACATGGAGTACACATCTCTGGTATGGATGTGGAAGAGGAGGTGTGGAATAAAGTGGGTTCTTCTCTCTTCTGACAACATGGTATTTGTGGCATTGGGTGGCTTATTTCATGCTATCCATTCCTTAGTAGTGCATAAGGAAGTGTTATAAAAGTATCTATGCAGTGAAGGAAGCATAAATTGCACTACAGAAAAATATATTAATAGTAGAAAACCACACAAGCCAGTAGTTCAGCCCAGGCAATTTAGTTTGTAAAAAGTGGTGTAAACCAACATGTTGCAGAGGAAAGGGAATAAAGGTGAAAAGATTTCAAGATGAAAATGATGCATGAAGAATGCCAGTCTTACAGCCCTGAGATGCTGCCTGGATCTTCAAAGCCACATCCACGCCCATTGACTCTGAGTTTAGTAATCCACCATTTGGGTTCAGCTAACAGATGGGTTGGTACCCCCACTCCCTTCTTCCATGCCTGTGGATTTAAAAAGTGCCTGGCAGATGCCAGAGATATTTTTATATTGCAGATTTTTTTTTTTTTTTAGAATTGTGAGGTTGGTTTTTATATTCTGTCAGGGAAAAATGAAGTAATTGAAATGAAGGGAGTTTCCTGGTAATTCTCTTAGCAGCTCCTGTCACCAGAATTATTTGTTTCCTCAGGCAACTCCTTTATCCTCCAGACTCTCAACATTGAATCCCTCAGTCTTTGTCATGGCAGCACCTGCCAAACCCTGCCAAACCTTGTCCTTACCTTCTGCCCTTGAGATAAACACCTGACCTGTCTCTCTCTCTGGTACCAGCAGTGCCCCAGTAAGACTGCAATTCCTTTTTCAGTTCAGACCCACCTCACCCATTATGGAAACACAACTGTCTGTAATAAAATACAGTACATGGTGCACAGTGATGCAGCACGATGACAGGGACATGAATCAAATGTCTGAGAGATGAGTAAAAACAATGTAAATTTAAATAGGAGAATATGATTATTGAAGATGGAATTAAGTTTGAACACATGATAAGACTCCATCCATCTGTGAAAAATGCCAGAAGATTTTTTAATGAGATTTTCGGTTATAAACGTTGAGACAGCATCAGTCCTGAGGTGATAAGATTAGAGCTTGATTGTCTGTAGCTATGAGAATGGAAATGTATATAGAGAACTGACCTACTGTGGAAAAGCAATTAGAGACTACAGGGGGACTAATCAGCAAATAAAACATCTATACAACATATCCCATGGCAAAAAAAAAAGAAAATAAAAAACCCTCCAGGCATACTCTGTTATAATTTAACAGACACTTGTAGATAAAATTGTGGTTATGGTGACTTGAGGCATAAAATGATATAAAATAGGGAATTAAAGCTTTAATAGATTAATGTTGCTTGAACCAATATGCTGTTAGGCATAATGTATTGCAATGGACAGGACAATTAAGGAATGAGAAGGGAATTACTTCTGGGATGTAATGTCCAGATGCTACAATCTGAAAACTCAACCCAACTTTGACATTTGACTTCGGCAAAGCAGCTTAGAAGAACTGACTTGGGAACAGACTAATTGTACATATGAAAAGAATTGCGAGGGTCAAAATTATAGCTGTGTTAGCTTGCACCTGTCAGGTCCTGGTATGCCCCAGAAAAGGTAGGTTCTGAGGCTGGAGGAGCTTCATCCCCACCAAGAGTGGCAGCTTTGCTCCAGAGGACAGGTTGGCACATGTGGGCACTGCTGGTGTTTCCATGCTGCTCATGGGCCTCACCCAACCTTACACCAGCAGTGCTGCCCCCACCCTCTCCTCTGCATCTGCCTTTTGCTTTGCAATTGTACTTTATGTGCTGCCAAAAGCAAAGGAAATGGCTACGTGGCTGCTGGATCTGGGATGGATGGTACATCTGATTGGTGAAATGAAAAAGGGGTTTGCTTTCACTACCTGCCAAGGACCCCTCTTACAGACCATGACCCTCATAGCTGTGCACTTCTGGCACTGTTTGCAGCTGACCCATCTGTTATTTCCATCTGCTCTGACTTTTCCTCAAGTTTACAAGATATGTGCTGAAAAGTAATTCAGCTCCCATTGCACCATTTTTGTTCTTGCTTTATGCAGCCTATTTAGTGTGCAAAACTGAAGGTTTAGTGCCAAGCACTTGTTAGCTTCTAGGCAAATTAATTTTCCCTGAATGAAAGAAAGAATTTTCTTAACTTTAAATACTTGTCTCTCTTTCCTGATCTTCATCCTCAATAGATTCACTTTATAGATTTCCCTTTTTCACTGATCAATTCAATTGCCATTTATTTTCCCTTGAAGAGCCCTGTGGCTGGTTATCACAGAACAAACAGAGTGCTATGAAGTACACCTCTAAGGAATTTGAGTGTAGTGGCTCTATGGACAGCAACTTTCACAACCACCTTTTGGGAGCAATCCCTACTCTGAGCAGGGACTTTGCTCAGGTGCTTGCTGGAGTTACCTCTTATATTTTAAACAGGTATACACAATGCTGCTCTTTTGAGGAGACAAGATTCAATACATTCTTTTCAAGTGTTAGAAATGATCAAGTATATGGTAATAAGTACAGTATTTTTCCCATGAGTAGTGAAGTAGCTGAAGGAAAATGTTTATACTCCATCTAATGACATACTGACAGTCTGTGCTTTGTTCATGTGTGCAATGTAAAGAAAAGATTTGTCAAACTTAACACACAGAGTGCTGAGTATTTAAAGGAAACAAAATAGGTAAGTGTTGCTTAAAGCAGGAAATATTAAATCTAAAGATTCTGATCTGGATGCAAGCTTTGTCAAGCTCTCTCTGCACATGACCATGTGTTCCACAGGTAAGCCTGGCACCCACCTGATTCCCAACCAGGCCCAATAGGCTCCCCTGGCTGCACTTGCTCCCATCTTCACCTTGTTCTCTGCCTTGGGGAATTTGGCCACAGTTGAATAAGTCCTGATGACTCCATGGGACATTTGCAGGGAGCTTATCAGTGCAAACCTTACCACAGGAGCAGAGACTCAGAGGAGTAACACATCAGAAACAGGCAGTACTTGGCAGTAAATCTCAGCCCTGCCCAAGGGAGGTGTAACTCCTGCACAGGGTGTTACACTGGGTGGCCCATGGCAAGGGGCAGTGGTGGCAAATTTGTCCCCTTCAGTCCCAGCAGTTCGGCTAAAAAAGCAGGTTGTGGGAGAGCATTCCAGCAAGGAAAGAGAATGGGTTAGGCAAAGGTGGATGCCTCTGTCCTAAACAATGAACAAAACCACCAAGGTATCTGTTGGAGCTGCCTGCTAAGAAATACAATTGTGATTGAAACTCTGTGCTTGTTGCAAGATGCTAAATAAAACCATCCATTTAATAATACCAGTCCATTTTAGTATAATAAAATACATCAGCTATGGGATATTTTATGAAAATGTTTAATTCAACTGTTTCTTTGGAATGTAGTAGTCATAGTTTGGAAATTTAAGTTACAGTTCAGTTCTATGTGTTTTTTTATGCTACTCAGTGTCTGAGAATACAAATGTCATTTAAAGTTAAGGCTTCGCTGTTCATTTTGAAACAACAATTTACAAGTGTCATATTGTCATAGAAAATAAAAATTTCTGTAAAAAAAATTTGCACAAAGTTTTATGATGGTACAAAACATGAAGCAATAATATACCAGTAAAATGAAATCATTTTACTACCGAAGATTTTTATAGTTTTTCAATAAAGAAAAAAATATGTTATTTTACACTTTAAAAATTATGAAACAATCTAAAACAATATAAACTGAACATTTTGTAACACTGCCTTTACAAATTAATAACTTTATAAACATATAATTTTTTTAAATATATTTATCAGTGCAAGATACTTTTCAATGTAAAGTTGCAGTATCATTTTTCCTTTATTGAAGGGCAACTTTAATTCTATTACCTTTAGAGAAATCAAATCTTCAGTGCTAGATCCTCATTATCATAGTAATGTCTGAAGACCACAAAGGAGATAAATTCTTTTTAATGTTCACTATTCTCAGTATGTTAAAAGAAGGAAAGAAACCCACCAACTACCAGTTTTTCTGTTTAAATAGATCAAGACCCAGAGCTGTTCTGGAATCTATTGAAATCAGTGGGAATATTTCAAAAGGTTTTGGGCTTGGGCTCCCCAATGGGATTTTCTCTTCAAGGCAATATAAGCATGTAACTCTTAGTCAAGTTAGTGGACTAGAAGTTTTTTCAGCTAAGGAGAATAGACCCTTAATTCCTGACTCACACAGAGGTGGAGTGCTGAAAATAGTTTTGAAAAATCTTTTTCTTCTTTGGATTAATTAACTAGCTGCTGCAATGCCATTATGGTCAAATTACAGTGTTAGAAACCAATGAAAATTCTACCTCTGAAAAAGTGAGTCTGTCGCTTGGGACATCTCATGGACTAACTTTCAGGCAAAACTTTCAGACTTTAGGTGCACTGTTTCACCTTTTGGAGGACCCAAGGCTGAGAGGCTGGGGAGGTAGCTCTTCCATCAGTCTAAGGTTTGATGACCTGAAGTGGGTGCTTGGGTTTTCCTCATAGCCATTGCCTTTAGGACCCCTCTGAAGTAGCAACTGTCCGTGTATTTTTTCTACTGCATCTTCCTTTAAAATATTTTCAACTTCAAACCTCATTTTCACCTACTGTCTCCCTCCTTTTTCTTCAATTTCTGGGTTACTAGTGGGTTTTCTACATATTTTTCTATTTTATAGTTCATACTGGTGAAATTACACACTTCAAAACATTTGGTGCATAAATAGGGGTGGATTCTTTTCCTCCAAGTAATTCAAGGCTGAATCAGCCCTTCTTTGATCCTAATCCTGGACAGGATATTTCATTGCTCTTCTACAAAAGCAATTTTGGAAAAGACTAGCTCAGAAAGTCCCAATCATTTCCCCAACTCTACTCAGGAAATTCAATGAATTCAGCACTTGGTAGGTAGCACTTCCCCATGCTTGCACTGGTTTTCCCTGCTGGTTGGTGGATACCCAGGGGAAGGTTGAAGCTGCTCCCCAGTTATGGCTGTGGTGTGTGCAGGTCACTGCAGAAACCCAGGGGCACCCCTTGCACCTGCAGGAGAGGAGTGACCCCTCTGCTCCTTCGCTGCCTTGTATGGACCCCTGTGGGAAACATGCTCGTGTTTCTTTTTACCCTGTTGGACCCGCTGCATAGGCTGCTGAATATTATTTGACCTATAGTATTTGCCCTAAAATGTTAAAAAAATTGTCACATCATTGTCAAACACATTTTTCTGACAGCTCAGAGTACTCACTTCACTGCACTGGTCACTGCCTGCACTTGTGGTCAACAGAAACCTCCTGGTATGAAATGCCAATTGGATATAACATGATGGGAAGAACATATCCTACATACATTGTGGGATTTCATTCCGCCCTCACTACCCACTCTTAAGCCCAATTAGCATTGATTAGCATGAAAATACATGGTTACTGAGAGAACAGAACTCCGAGTTCAGGTAGGGGCAAGAGGAGGAAAGTTTCTTGTTCTAAAGGCAATCTTTTCTGTAAGGGAACATTTTCCCGAGTGTAATTAACAGGCAAGCTGTTCAGGATAAAAGGTATGTTTCATGACATCAGGAAAAAAGATACTGTCACTTTATGCTGTTAAGAAGAAACCCAAAGTTCGACTTTGGAGGATAAAATTAAGAATTTTCCCTTATTTTTAACACAAACTCTAATAAAATCCTTTGCCATTACCAGCAAGTTAAAGCTGAAGTTTTCTTTCCTTGGCAATGGCAAATGCTTATGCAACCTACTCAGAGAGACAAAGAGAGAGAGAGAAAGAGAAGAGAAAGGGAGAGAGATTTTACATTTGAAAATACATTCTATATGAAAGAACAATAAAAGGGGATATTGCAGCTTTATACAAAAGGGTCAAGAGACATGAAGTTGAAATACAGAAAGCAGAACAATCAAGCCAGGTGGTCAAATCTGATTAGCCCCTGCCTTGGCTAAGGCTGTTTTCTTACACTGAAATATACTTTTCTTTTAGTCAGTGAGCCATCAGGACATGATTAAAGACAAGGGCGTAACTGCAGAGAAGCTGTAGTTAATGTTAACACAATGAGAAGCAGTACAAACAAAAAGGCACTTGAGAGGACATACACTAGCCAGTGCCAAGGACTTTTTTTGTTTAGTTTTTAGGCAGTTCACTTGGTTACCAGTTGTGTCTGATGATGGCACATACTCTTTTATGGAGTTCACAAGCACAAAATTTAGTACAACACTGAAAAACATCAATAAAATTTGACTGTATTGCTTCGTAAACAGAGCTGACACGCTATATCGGTACTGATGCAGCAGTACTTTCAAAAACATCCTAACCCTTCTTTGCCTATGCACAACACGAGCAATTATACACAAATACAGGTGCAGAAGTCCACTAAATTGCTGTTACTCCAATATTTTCTGGGCACTGAGCTACAGACAGCATGTCCATCCAAAGGACCCCACGGAATACATTTTGTGACAGCATCTTGGATTTTGCACAGTAAAAACAAAATTATCCATTAAAGGTAAACAAAAGAGAGGGAGAGAAAGAAAGACAAAATGAACTATAAGTCAATCATACTTGGTCTCAACACCAGCATTCGATTATTTCAAATAAAACCAACAGAAAAAGCAGACTGTACATGATTCAGGTTGTTAACACAGATTGTTGTCCATGTTCATCGGTTACACACTCATTGAAGCTCCTGAGAAAAGCTTGGCTCAGTGTCATCAATGCACTTTTCAGCCTGTACAGTAAAAGATCAACAGTTCCCCAGCACGACCGAGCTATGTCCTTCCATCCCGATTCTCTGACTTCTCCAATTGCTTTACACCTTCATGCTTCCGAGTATGAATTCTGTGTGTTTAGTTTATCTTTTTTCAGTTTTACACCATCGACCAGTTCAAAGTTATAATTCTCCAGTGCAGACAAGTTCCTCTCTGACATCCCATTGTGCCAACAGGCACAGTACAGAACAACTCCACAGATGGCTCCTAAAAGCACCCCGAGTGCACTCATGGCTATGATGGTAATGAGGATTGGATCTAGGGTCTTCAGGACATTGCCTGGCTTCCTGGAGATGTTGTCATCATAGACGTCACCTGTACGGTATGGAGGTGTAAACCCTGAAATTGAATAAAGAATTGCAAAATTTTCAGAGCTGATCCTAGCTGGAACTCTGTTTAATGAATTGGAAAATTTGAGAAGACCATCAATTTTTTTAACCTAAGTTTTTTACATAATTTTAAAACCTAGCTTCTTCAAGGTGGTCATAAATAGCTGAGAACTGTAATGTCACCCAAATAGCTGCGGATTTTTTCCAGACTCCTCTCCAACCTTTAAATCTGCTGCTTGTTAGTAGAGCTCTGGTTCTGCCTTGGATTAAGTGAGAGTCTTGGGAGTGAATAATGAGGCCTTGTGATTATATTTTGCCATGTTGCAGTATATAGCTCAAAACTGTTGATCAGATCCTACTCAGCTCAGTGTGAGAGGTTAGAGCCTTAGACATTGATTGGGAAAATCTAGCCATTTTATTTCTACTCAATGACTTTAGGGCTGGATCTTGAAGTGCAAATAGTGACAGAAGTGACACAGAAGAGCACTCTGCCCTCTTGTGTAAAATATTCACTGGGTATCATAATGTTTTCCTTCAACTTTTTAGTTTATGAAAATGATCCAAAAGCAGCAAACGCTGTAATTGTTGCTGGAAAAGCCAAGAAGTATTTTTGGACAAACTCACTCTTTTTCACTGAAATCAATTATAGCAATCCTGTTGACTGTAACAGAAAAAAATTAAGCTCATTGCCTGAAAAATGCAAGCATATTTTATTATTGGAACAATATGACAATTATGATCCATTTAATGATCCATTTACCGTTATCATCATTGGAAATGATAATGCTTTGCTAGATTGGTCATAAAATGGCATTTTCAGCCAGGTCTGTAAAACATTTAACCTGGAGAGTTTTGAGCTTAATTACTGAGGCACAGTGCAAGTCATAAATTGTAAGATATAATGATAAAGCTTTCTTCAGCAGTGGACAAGCCTTCAATGTAACAAAATATTGAGGGGCTATAATGTGCTTGCAATATATGAATATAATGTAACAAATCAGGTATATGAAATTTGAAATGTTTGAGATAGGTACAAATAATAAAAAGTACTTATGTCCATAAGACATGGAAGACTAGAACTATTACAACCTTCAAATAAATGTAGGTCTTCTTATCATCTCATCCAGAAAAATCAAAATATCTTAATACAATATGTAGTTAGAGAACAAATCTATAAATAAATAAATAGAATGCAAAAATTCACATTAAAATACACATTAAAATTCATTCCCTTTTAAAAAAATAACACAATTTTTACCTGTTTGATTACTTTCTGGGTCTTCTTCTTCATCTATTTCATTCTCCACATCAGTTGATTCTAATGAAGCAAAAGAATTGACATTGATTATTAGGGTTACAAACACTGATTGACTATCATGCTGGCAATAATGGTATAGCAGATTTTCCTATGTCAGAGCATCATTATGGTGGCTTGACAGAGCTGTTCATTATAATGGGCTCAGAAAATTAATGGAGAAAAAAAAGAAAGATTAAAAAAACTCCTCTCCGCCCAGTCTTGGCACAGTTTTAGTTATCAGCAGGGGTTTTCCATACCTGGGAATGAGAAATCAGTGTGATAAATTTGCATCTCATTCACTGTATTTAAAATTTTGGAGCCCAAATCCATCACACTTCATCAGCATAGGCATAGTTAATCACAAGAATAGTTTCACTGACTGCAGCGAGACCACTTGTGTTTGGATTTCAGACTGTGCTTTTGGGTTTAGCTCCCTCAGGCAGAGTCTTTGCTCAACATTCAGTTTGAACAACCAAAACATGGAAGGAGGAAAGAAGTTATTTTCCATTCTCATGCTGGAGTCAATTAACTGCAGTCACCGTGGTCTCAGCACCTCTCTTGGCACTGGAGACACTGCAGGAGGACTAAGCAGTGCATCCTGCCTCCCTTCCTGCCCACTGCCACTCTGGTGCCATTTGATGAACCCCAGGGGTTGGAGCACATGGTAAAAAGAGATTGTACAGTTTCCTTGTTCTGCAGTGAAATTAACACGTAGCTGAAGATTGTCATGCTACCCTCAAAAGGATGTTAGCTACAAAAGGTGAGGAACACCCTCTATTATTGCTCTTAGCTGTATTGTCAACTCACACAGAATAAATTTATCTTCTTAATGCTAAGAGTTCTCATTTCTATTCCCTCTTTTATATGAAAGTAATTGTTTCATCTCCACTGTGAAGGACAGTGTTCTGTTGCTTGTGTTTATCTGGGGCTGCTGCTGCCAAATTACGTGCAGTATGCAATGTGCATATGATCAGCAGTGACTGGAATAACTCAAGACTGGCCAGGAATAAAAGGGCTCAAAGAGCATCTCAGGAATAGCCTGGCTCAGATGTGGGAAAGGCCATGTCCTAACACTGCTTTGTCCCACATATCTGGGAGCTGACGACTACAGCAAATGAACCACAGCAAACTCAGAATGACAGGACAGCAGAGGACAGAGCAGGGGCCTTTTCACCCTATCTGCTTCTCCTTTAAGGGTTTGATATGGTCCTTTAAAAAAACTTAAGAAGGCTTGGTAGTAAGTGATATAAAAAGGGTGAAGAAATAAAATTGGATTTTGTGCATTAGTTAAAACAGGGTCCTGCAATAGGAAAAACAGAGAAATTTAAAGAGGGCAGCAATATGAAATACAGGGAGAGACTTGAGAATGTGACTATGCTGTGACCCGTGTCAGTAGGATGCCAATTCTGATCCAAACTGCTGCCATACCAAGGTGACACCAAGTGGTACTTACTATGAATAAAGCTATGGGCTGAATCAGGATATTTTCAGTTAAAACATTGCTAATCATTATTATTAGCTATGTATAATAGATAATATATATGCATATTAAAGATTATTATTATTATTTATCTTTCACACAGATAAAACCAGCTATCAAAACAAAATAAACAATGTTTTGGATGAGAATTCTCTGTGCTCTTGCTTGTCACACTTACTTCGGCAATCCTCTTGTGCTATGTGATTGTCAATTTTAATATCATCCACAGCAATTCCTCCAGTGCCTTTTCCAATTTCTCCCTCAATAACCACCTGGAAAAACAAGATAGCGTTCACATTGTTTTAATGTTAGCACACAACTGCAGCAGGCAGGATTTCTTAATTAGTTTTTAACACACATCTTCATTTGCCATGATGTCACACTTGTGCTTCTATTGTGGCCTGAAAATCTGCATTGCCTGCCTTTATGAACCTATATAGACAAATGTAAATTATGTACTATCATGACTTTATGAAGGGCTTTTACATCAGAAAAACTGCGGCAAAGAGGCAGTTTTGTGACTGATGATAAATAATTTATAAAGTATTTATTTGGCCTCTGATAAGAAAGTGCTTGTATCACAGTAATCTGAGATACCATGAAATATTTCACTGTTATTAGTCACAGCGAGCGTACCTCATCTGTAGGTGGAATATTGTCTACATAAATCCTTCAGTGACATCTTTCACTGTGGTGTGTAAAACACGACCAGCAAGGTGCTGCTGGCTTTGGCCGTGGTAGCTCAGCCAGGAGCAGCCAAGCTCACCTGGTAGTGTTTCACAGACTTGTGGAGAAGAACACGTCCTTCCTTCCAGTAGTTTGCCTGGTGCCCGCTCAGGGTCCACAGCACCTGGTCGTACTCATCTGGCTTTTGGTAGCGCAGTTTGATCTTCAGGGTGCCGACGTGTGCTCCAGACATGTGGTACCAGAACGTCATGCAGTGGGCAGAGTTCTGCGAGTAAATCACGGGGCTCAGCAGCCGGGCGACTTTGCCTTTCTGGCTTTCATCAGCTTGTGAGTAAATGAAATTGCCATCTCCTACTGTGACAGAAGGACTGTGTTAGGAATAGCCACCAGCTTTAATTTTCTTTTTTAACATAAGAGTCCCCGACCACCCCATATCTTTTGCTTGCTTTCCATGCTGATGGGTCAAACATCATACACAAAAGAGTTGGAGGGTTGTTTTGGGAGCTCTAGGAAAGCTGATATGCTTTAAGAAGAAGGCCAGAAAGCTGACGAGAGGGCTGGGGTATCTCTCCTATGAGGAAAGGCTGAGAGTTGGGGTTGTTCAGCCTGAAGAAGAGAAGGCTCTGGGGACACCTTATTGCAGCCTTTCAGCCACTAAAGGGGACTTATAACAAAGATGAGGACAAACTTTTTAATAGGGCCCATAGTGACAGCCCAAAGGGTAATTGTTTTAAACTGAAAGAGATTCAGACTAGATATAAAGAAGAAATTTGGTAGGTGGTGAATCATTAACACAGGTTGTCCAGAGAGGAAGCAGATACCCCATCCCTAGAAACATTCAAGGTCAGGTTTGAAGATGTCCCTGGTCATTGCAGGGAGGTTAGACTAAATGACCTTTAAAGGTCCTGTCCAGTCCAAGCAATTCTGTTATTCTACACTTTCTTTTGGCCATCTCCTCTGCTGTTCACTGGGATGTTTCATGCCAAGAGTGAACCCTAACAACTTGCTCACCACATGAAACACACAAGGCATTTGCTTTTGCTAAGGGAAGGAGGCACAAGCATGTTTGGTGAGAGAGCATTATGTGCTCCATTAGTCAGTGTGCACCTCATGAAAACAGCCTGGTTCAGCAGGCTTAAGAGAAATCCCTGGGGCCTACTCGATGTTAATTGTGCAAAGAGCTATTAAAAAAAAATAAATCTCTGTTTGAAGTAACCTGTGCTCAAGGGGCAAGATTAGAATGGGAAGAATGCTGAAGGGTGAAATGGCTTTGAACAGCCATGGTCAGAGATCAGGAACTGAGATTTAAAGAATGTTCCCAAATAGAGGCTGAGCATTGACACAGATGGTGACAGAGTTATGCCCTTGATTTTTGTAACAAAATATTGGGCTCTATATATTTGTGAGACCTTTCCTGAAAGAGTAAGGTTAGAGCTGGTACTTTCTCAAGGGCATAATGGATTTGTACATGTTGAAATCTGAACACTTAATACCTTTAACTTGGAAACTTACTTTTTTAATCATGTTGAGAGAGAAGCATGTGGTAGTGTGATTAGTTTGGTAACAGAAAATTGCTAAGTAAGATACTGACTATAGAGAAGTGCTTCTGAGTTACATCAGCCACACAACCATTTCAGTCAACTTTCGAACAGTGTCTTTGCAGAGTCCTGGTGGAAAAATACGAAGATCATCCTGGTGTGTGTATGAATAGATTGCATGTGCAATGTGCTCACACAAAAGGATAGAGTCAGCATTTATTGACATCATCCTTTTCAGAGTAGGAAGGATAAAATTAAGAAATACTATTTCTCAAATATTGCTGAAGTAAGTATAAATATCACTGTTTATACCAACACTTAAAAGAAAGAAAAGTAAAAAGAGGCAAAAGAAGGTGTTTTAGAAGGGTGGTGCTTTATCAGCATTGGTCTTTGCCTATACATAACATCCTTGAATTTCATGTGAAACAGTATAATTGAGACTCGCTGGATTGCAATGGCATAGACCTGCAGCAGTGAAGACAGGAAGATGAGCATTGCTACTCTGATGAGCATAACAAGGACAGAGTATGGAGATGGGAACCAGGAATGAAGAATGAAGAGGAGTGGGTTAAATCCAGTGGCTAGACCTAATAAATAAGAAAAAAAATTATTTATTCTAACATGAGACAAGGGGGTTTTATTTTCTTTGCATCTTTCTGTGAGCAGTAGAGGTATCCTGCCCAATATGCATGTTGAAGAATTTTATAGAATTTTATTGAAGATGATACCAAATTGTAAAAATAATTACATTATGTAATATGTAATTAATTACATATGCATATTACATATACATCATGAAATTTTTTTTCTGTCTTCCTGTAGTAACATCTTGTCCAGCTTTTTAAGGAATGCTTACGTCTATATGTTCTTTCCAACTTTGCTTCTGTGCAGAGCAGCACAACATGTGCAAATCTCATCAAAGAATGGTAATAGGGAAATCCAGAGGGAGGAAAAAAGGAAAATAATCACAGCATTAGGATAGCTGTCTGAGTTGGAAGACCTAACACTGGCCAGATTTCATCACAAGATATATAATTTGAAGTGACATCCAGTGTATCCTGCTGTTGAAGATTACTTCTGTGTATATTTTTCAGCTTTACACGTGTCTGAGAGAAAGATATGCCTGGGAGTTGCTCACTGTGGTTCTCCCAGCACAGAGAGTGGCCTTGTGCAGCTGAGGGTTTGTTTGGGACATCAGTGCCATTCAGACCCTCCCCATTCACTCTGTGCAAGCTGGCAGGTGAATTGTGAACCTGGCAGGTGAAGGTGCTCTTAGAGTTCAAGGAAAAATTTGGAAAATATTTAAAGTGCAGAAGAAGAAAAAGGGACTGCCTGTAAGATTCACTAAAGCTACAGCTCATGGAACAAATAAGTTTTCTGTACTAGCAGGGCCCAGTGGAAACAACAAAATCTCATTTGAAGAATATAATTTCTTCATCTCCTGATTGAAGACAGGTTCTCTCTCTATAATCCTTGATGGCAAAGTGCAGATAGCTCTCATTTTCAGAATATTATTGCAGTGCCAGGTCAGGAACTCTGTCTTCATTGTCTTAATTAGAGCTTTACTTATGCATGCCTTTTAGATTTTGTCAGTCTCTGGCTAACATAGCTTTTAACCTCCTTTCAATGTCAGATCCTACTGAGCCATTTCACTTTACTCTACATCAATTTTTCCACCATTACAGCCTTCACTTCAGCTAACTGCATTTAGTTAATTTGATGCCATTTATTTGTACAATGCCATTTATAGTCAAAGTATTACAAGTTTTTTTTCCCCTGAAACTACTGTACTTGTCTTAAGATTCAATTGAAAGTGTCTCAGAATTTAAAAAGTCCAATTTTGTCTAATTTCCTTGTCATTCTCATTAAGCAAAGGGTAGCAGAAGTGGGAAGGGGAATTCATCTCAACCCATTTGATTAATCTGCACGTATGCAAGCAAGAACACTAAAGTGAGAGGCTGTGCAGGTCACACAGTGCCCTCCCTTTTCCACTAGCCTGCAGCAAATTTATTGCCTAATTATGCTGAGCTATGAGTTAGTTACTACAAAACAAACCAATCAATTCCCCAGGGTGATATTTCTTGAAAAACTGCTTGTGAGCAGAGGATGGCTATGATCTCCAACTCCTGCTGGAAAGGTGAGGGGTGTGGTAATGCACCCATCTGGGAAGTTTCACTTACATACAATAATTTCCTGTGGTGGGTAGTCCCTGTAACTACAAACAGGAATAATGTGAGGTCATTAGCTGACTGACTGTATTAGTTGGTCAGTGATATTTGCAAAATATTTGGTCATTCAGGTATTTTTCTACCCCAGGTGATGATTACCCAAAGGCAAGTCAGGGGAAGTGAATATCTTCAGTCTTGACAAGAAACAATCTCTGCTTTCCCCAACAAAAAGGACAATTACATTCAGTTGTGATTACCTGTAATGGATTAGGTTTACTAGAGAACCATCTTTGTGACTTTATGTATTCTAGGTATAACCCCGTGATTTTGGAAGGTGATGGTATTACACAGAACAATCTCATCCCATGTGAAACAGCTACATCATGAACTCATGATTACCTGTGTGGTCTTGAATCGGCCCAGTTTTGCTGGTCAGGATTGCCCATCTTAAATCCACCTGGTTGTCATGCTCCCATTGGCACAAAGTCTTTTGGGATCCCCAGCCAAAGCCACAGTTGTATAGTGGCAGCTCTGCAAGGAAAGATAGAAAAGTGGGGATGAAATGTGATTATTAATTGCATAATTCAGATTTTGTACTTCAAAACAAATGCATACATTTGACCATCAACAGAACCATTCCTCCCTGAAACTCTGAGAAGCCATAGCAAGAATAGCTCTCCTGGGAAAGAGATGAAAAATCATTATTTTTTGAAAAAGATATGGTTGCTTCTTGTCTCTTTATGACCCATATTATGGGATTTTTTTTTTTCCTGTGGTTAGATTAATTCTTCTGATTTGCCCACATTATCTGATAACAGCATCACAGCATATCAGACTCATAAAGAAAGCTCTGGCCTACTTCTCAGATGCATTTTCTGGTTGTCAATATCTCTTTGCACTGTAATGGTGACACAATTTGAAATTCACAATGAGATTTGGACAAAAATAAGAACAACCAGAAACATTAATGGAATGTCCTTGGCAGGAAAGGATTTCTGGTGAAGTCTACAGTTCTTGGCTTCAATAAGGAATTTTTTCAGCATCTTCCAGACAGCTAAGTAGGCCCACAAGATGGCAGCATTGAAATGGACAAATTGAAAGGGAAAAGGGACAAATGTGGCTGATTGCCAAATAAACTCAAAATAAGCTTCAAAACAAGCTCTGCGTAAAATAAGGGAAGTCTGGTATTATGGTCAGGATGAGATCATATCTTGTTTTCAGCTTCTTTTCAATTCTGCCCAAAGGTTTAATACATTGTAGCTTATTTTCTTCAATAGAACTTGGAATTTCAATGGAAAGATTATACAAAGATAGCATACAAATCCTTTGCATTTCTTATTTTCAGAAGCAGTTTGAGATCTTTTGAGTATTTCATTCCTACCCCATTGGTATGAACTTTTATCTCACCTTGAGCAGTGACAATTCCCAGTAGACCAATACCCTCCCAACAGCAATGTGACCAAATCTTGGAGTATTTTCTCCGGCATGACTCACTCCTTATTAAAGGAATAACTTTGGTTTACTTTAATGAGATGCTTTTTGCAAGTATGAACTAAGAACAAAGGACTCTTCCATCAATATCAGCTCTGGGGGAAGAACTGTGTTTCTTGCCCATTATTAATAAAAAAAGCCAGAAAAGGTAACACAACCCTTAGAATGCGCTTGTTTATTGTGGGAAAATAATGAGGAAAATGGGAAGTGTGTTGAGACCTGCAGTTGGCCAGACCTTTGAAGTGGAGCTCTTCCAGTCTGAAGAGGCAAAGACCTCCTTCACGTACTGAGCTGCCAGGGAAGACTGGTAAGGCTTTTGAACTCACAACCCAAATTTTAATGGAAGGTAAACTAGAGTATTAATTTGAACAACACAAAACCTCAGGTGAGTAGGTTGAGACAGAAGGGATATAAAAAGGGTTCATCTATCATTCTCTCCTTGCTTGCTGTGTCCTTGTTTGGCAGGCCTTTGCTCGCAGACACAGTTTTTTCTCAACTCACTGGATTCCTGCATTGCAGCCACTGTGTCCTCTCCCCTCTGGGCCCTAGAAAATTTCATTCTGTCAGCAGAGACATCTGAGCCTATGGGAACTCCTGCCCCTGTGCTCTGCCTGTCAGTGCCTCGGCTGTGCTGTGGTGTCTCTCTGCACTGAGCCCTCATTCTTCACTCCTTTCTTTCATCCTCCCCATCCTGCCTGCCTCCCCCCTCTCTCCTGCTGGCCTCCAGAGGGGTCTACTCCACATTGGCACAAACGCAGCATCCTCGTTGGGAACAAATGAATTCAACAGATAATGTCTGGCACAGGAATTCAATGTGGAGGAAAGATGTTTCCTGGAGCACCCTCGTCCTTTCTAGGAAAAAAGCAGATTGTGGTGAATAATCTCTCTTTGGGCTCAAAATGTTGAAGAAGCAGAACTCAGTCTATGCACACGAGTGCAGAAAGGCAATCCATTATGTCTCTTTCTTCAGCATATGAGGTATTTTTTTTCTAGACAATGGGGCCATGATCAAAGACATCTTGCCCAAAAGGGGACATCTGAAAATCAAGGGGGATTTTAAAAGAAACAGAGTGACATTCCAATGAATTAAAGAGTTTTAAGATTGTGAAAAATCGCCTTTCATTGTCAAGGAGGTTCCTAGGGAGAGCTATATTGCATGGCTTTGACATCAGAGCCATGAGACAGAACTTCAGAAAATGTTTTAGAAAACGTAGAACAAAATTAATCTTATTAATCACGAAAGATTATATCATGCAAAGTAGTGATAGCCTGTGTGGTATTCAAACCACAAGAAAGGAGAACAGTGGTAGATAGATCACATCCATCTGAAGATACTACACAGTATAAATGAGCACATAGCACAAAGACATTGATAGGACTGGTATTGTTGAACTCGGAATAAAAATAAATAGCAGAATACATAGGAGAAGTATGTAAATGAGTGATGAATCCAGAGACACAGAGCAGAGCAATATTCTGGTTTCTCCATTTCACAGCCTAAGTAATGTGAGATATCCAGTGAAGCTCAATGTGGATCAAAGGAAAAAAATTCTCATATGATGTGAGTGGTACTTGCACCCTTGAATGCTGCTAAGATTGAACACAATTCAAAGAGAACTGGACACTGACATGGATAAGGAAAACATCCAGAATTTAATTGTTAATTCTAAAGTGCAGGAAGTGACAAAAGCCTTTTACTTCATGCTCTGATGACAGTTCTGAACACTGGGATCAAAAGGAGAGTTTCAAAACAGAGTTAGATTTCACAGCTCCATCTAATAAATACTTTCTTACACTTTCATTTGAAATATATAGTCCAGGAAATTGGCAAAGAGCCTAAGTCTGATATGCTTTGCCATGCCTGTGTTCCTTGGCTTCAGAATCATGGTGCAGCATAAAAATGAACTTGTTTTCCATGCAGAAGTAGAATCCACTGAAACTGAGGAGAATTTGACCAGTAACCTGCACACAGCTAGCTGTCTCTTGCTGGGTTCCTATTGCTTTCTCAAAAATTACTGTGTTACTACATTCCTTAGACAATCACAGCAATGGGATTGAAGGTCAAAGGCAAGGCATTTCAGAGTGCTCTTATTTTATGAGCTTCTTAAACATGCCATCTCTTATTGCCTATTCTTATGTCTCTTCCAGTGCTTCTCCCAGGGACCCATAAAAAAGGAAAAATAGGCCTGCTAGCCAATTAATAATGGACACTTGTAGCATCAGGATAGGTTCATTATGGTTCAGTATGGACAATGGATCTGCCCCAGAAAAGACAGACTAGTTCAGCCCTTCTATTAAAGGTCCCAGGGGGCTGATGCAGTAGCTCACAGCAAGCTACAGGCAATGTGTCCTCTTCTTTGTCCTTGAACCATAGCTTGGCAGCTCTGGTGGAAGGAAGGAAACTGGGGATGAGTAGCAATTGTTGGGCTCCCTCTGCAGCACTGGCCCATTCCCATGGTAGGATAATTCTCCTGCCAATAGGTGATTGATCTCTGAGTTTGTGTGTAATGAGAGGACAAAGAAAACCAGCTATTATGTAACCAAATAGCAGCAGCTCAGATGAGAATCTGGGAGGGAGGTGTGACGAAATCCCATATGCCTTTTGCAAAATGTAGGGTACGTGATACTGAATTAAAACAGATTTATCCTCTCAAAGAATAACCAACAGCTGTACTTTTTGACCACATCTTGCTCACAGCTGGGACCATTACTGCACATGAGCAAGAAAGTAATTTGAAAATCTAGCTGAGTGAGTTTCTTGCGAGTCCATTAATCTTTTGTGGCCCACAGACTTTGACATGTATTTATAACTCTTCCAACAAGAGGCAAGAAGAAGCATGATGGCATTAAAGATGATATGAAAGTGCTCTCTAAGATGCTCTTGCCAAAGGGTAAATCAACATTAAAATAGGAAATTGCAAACATAATTTGGACTACTTCAAAGTAGTATATTTGGTCTGATTTGAATTTGCATTTCACCTTTTTATACCATTTATGCTGGCAGCACAGAATTATCTTAAATGATAGTAAATGATAATTTAACAGCCTTAATATCCCTTTACTGATACAAAGTTGCTCCAGCATAAATGAGAGTTAGACCTATTCTACATTTAAATTATTTCTTAGCAGAGATTTTAACTTCAGGATTTTTTAGTTATATTTTTCTGAAATAGCTATTACGTGTGTGAAAAACAAGGTACTTCTCAGAACAGTCTGCTTTACAAAGGACTCAGATTACACACTGAGAGCACGTAATGTAAATGAACAGCTTGCTCTGTATGTAAATAGCTAAGAGACAAGCATTTCAAATAGTTCTTTAGAATTGAAAAATATGTGTTCAAAAAGATTAGATGTTGGAAGGTCTTAGGGCTGAGGACTGAGGTTTTTACCTTGACAGACAGATTTGTGAAAGGCATCTTTTTAAGTTTGAGGAGGAAAGTAGATCCTCTCTTAAAAAAAATAAAATATCCAAACCTTTAAACATTTTTTTCAGTTTGAAATCATCATTCAGTTTTATTTTCTTTTAATTCAGTCCCCTTGAAATGAACTGTAGAGGACTCCTTGATGGAACAGCTTGTTTACAAACAGAGGCTTTCCAGCTATTTGCTCTTTACTCTTTCTGTAGTGTATGAAAGCTGGTTGGAATAGGATAATCTCAGGCTTTGACACACACAAGCATGTCATTCTGGGATAACAAGATTAGGGATATTTGCAGGCTGGAACACAGGCAGCAGGACAGTGGGACGTGGTGCTGGCACCTATTGCAGAGTACTTGTGCCACGGCAGGCGCTGCTGCTGGGAGGGCTGGTCAGTCTGTCCCCAGCCACTGTGGCACAAGCTGCTGTGGCCACCACTGGCAGCATGTAGCTCATGCAGGGTCACCCTGGAATGGCTCCTTGGCTTGGAGCTCTTCATTTACCTCATGGTGCAATAACACGTTAAGGTAAACCAGGCCTTAAAGGGAATTAAGGCCAAAGCTGAAGGCTCAGACCTTTATGTGTTAGATTCCTACCTTGTTCAGCTTGAGAAACGCTGAAAGAGTGTACTTATTCTCAGGCAGCAGAGGGCCAGGGGCCCCCAAACAGCCGTGGAACATCAAGGGCAGTTTAAACCACATTATTTGTGGCTGACAGAGCAGACTCACTCCCAGCCTCAGGGTCCCTGCTCCGTGGGCTTCCCCGTGGCACCCGGGTCCAGCCACATCCCTTCAGCAGAAGGAAATGTTTCACCTCCATGCCAGGAGGGGTTTCCCCATGCTCAGGGAAATTTCTGTCTGCCCCTTTTTGGGAGTTTTTGGCTGGTTTTCAGTGAGGGATTATGAGGCAGCTGGAAACCTTTATGTCTTAAACTGGAAATTCTGGAAACCTTATTCTTATTTATTAGCGTCTGGCTGATCTCTATCTATGATCTTTGTAATGTGCTGCCATGTGGGAGCCTGGAGTTTGGGATGTGAACTCGTCCCTTATTCCCTGGAAGGAAACGGCTCCTACCAGCACAATGCAGGGAAGTAACATTGGCATGCTCTGAACAGAGCCTCAGAAACTCTTTTTATGGAGAAAAAACTTGGCACATCACAGAGTAAGCAAAGGTGGTGCAGGAGGGAAGTAAGGAGAGAAAATGAGGATATCTTAATCTCTGGTAGGAACAGTCAATCTGTTACTGGAGAGTCCCGCCCAAGCCAAGGGGATTAAACACAACCTGCAAAGCAGCTGGCACTGCTCAGGAGGGAGCGAAACTGCACCGCACAGAGGCACTTTCTAAATCTGCAATTTGCTTGAATGCAAGAAGATAGTTTAAAAAACTGGAAAAAAAAATCCTTAATCTCATCAAAATAGAAACCTAACAGATAATTTCAGACATAAAAGTTAAAATGCTTTGCTCTAAATCCACTTCACAGAATCTTCTCTTCCCCTACATCCCCAACCCCTTTGCAGAACGGTGAGATCGGCAGCAGCCGTCCAGCCCTTCGGCAGCACTGACTGTGAAGAGGAGGCTGGAGAGGTGTCCCAAGAGGGGGGACTGGCTCACTGTTGTGTTTCTCATTGCACTGGTGCTCCATGATCCAAGCTCATGCTCATAAAGCAGGGCAGAGGTAAAAATAGTGTATGCTGACTTAGCCAGTTGGGTGACCCTGGAGACAAATTTTGAGGAGAGTAAAAGCATTGGCCTCTGCAATATCTGAATGCACAGGCTGAGAGTGGGAACAACATCTGAGCTAAGTCAGCTCTATCTCTTAATCAGATCAACACCATCAGTGTCCTTTAGGAATTTTTTTGCATTATTAGTCCCTTTCTTTCACTTGAAGCAAGAGTGGATTGTGTCACATGGTTGAGGAAACAATGCTAAACACTTACCCACCCTGTTAATAAATCACTTGCAAGACTGTGTCTGACTGTGCTTTAAAGGAGGAAATGGGAATAATTGAAAACTGACTTCTTTACCACTCCACAATTATTGATTCAAAGGATTCTTAACTGCTGCTTATAGTTTTTGGAGTTCAGGTTTTCTGCCCAAATCCATCCTCTCCCCAGCTCCCAGTAAATTGTACAGGATATTAAAAAAAATTATATGAAAGCTGAGGAAGCAGCAAAGTAAGGAATTTAAAAGCTGCTAGCTATTGTATTAAGTAACAAGGACCTGCTGCCAGTGACAACTTGGTTTTCCCTTTTCAAGTTCATGGTAGCAGTTTATGTAACCCCATTTCAAGAAAACTTGCTAGAAAACAATATTGTAAAACTGCCAGCTCCCTGGTGGAAAAAACTGGCAAACTTGACTTGTCTTGGTTTTGTAAAACCATGGATATAAATAGTGAGTGGGCCTATGTGGCTGTTTTTGTTTTCCTGGAGTTTGCAAACACACTTTGTGTCGCTGACATGCCACATTTAAACAGTGCACTGTGTGATTAAGTTAGTTTAATTTTGTCAGCACTTGGCATTTGCTGATGCAGAAGGAAATCTTGTTCTCTGCTGTATCTACATGTGGATGAAAGGAATAAAATATTTACTGTACAGAGCTAAGAGACCAGATGCTTCTTTACTTCAGAGACTTTAAGGAATGGTAAGTCAGGAAGTGCTGCAATTCATTATTTTGTCTCTGGCATGAAATTTAGGTATGGAATTTATTGCAGTTTTAATAAGAATTCTTTTTTTACCTGGTTGTAATGTATTGTCAATTACTGTTGGCTTCTCTGTATTCAGCACTGTAGTCCCACCTGGAAAAGAAATTATGCGTATCATGATACATGTGACACAACAAAGGACACAGCAGTCATCAGGAATAGCCTATATATAAACCTGAAATATTACTGTCTTTATTAGACATGCAGCTAACTGAATATGTGAGCTTAAGCATGAAAATATGACATTAAAAGTCTGGTTTCCTTTATCAAAAAAGAACACAAGAACTCTTCATTAAGTAAAGCTGTGTATCTTTGGAGCCCTTGCAAACACCAACTAAATCATCCCTAACATGTCCCTTTGACCGACCTTGGTTTATAGACACTGATTTACTCCAAACCACGTGGGAAGTGAGCAACTGGTCTTTATGGCACCTCTTAACAGTCACTATTTTGTTCATTTACCCATGACCTGTTGTTTCTCATATCAGGGATGTGAGGTAAAACTGGGGCTATGTTGTTTCATAGCTGTGTTGTGAGATCAGCTCACAGGAGAGGTGCATGGGAATTGCCAGACTTCAGGATCTAGTCTAAGGTAGGTTTCACTTCTGTCTCAAAGTGAAGGAGGAATTAAGGACTTCCCCTTTGTCCTTTTCTTCATGAAGATAAACAAGAGGTGAGTGGGGTCATGGCCCTCTCCTAGGCTTACTAATTGATATTTTTAAAATACTTGACTTTTTAAAGCAACCTCGTATTCATAAGGAAACAAAAAGGAAATTAGTACAATTATAAATGCACTGTGGGGTGCTGATTACCAGTCAACGGCTCCTCTTTTCTTTTCTCCAGCAAGCAAGTGCTTAAAACATTATAGAAAGGATGACTATGATGACTTCCAATGAGAATGAATGCCCAAGCTGTATCAGCTTTATGTTTGTGAGAATGATCTGATGGGAAATGCTATAAACCACGCAAATAGAGTAGCTCTGTATGGGGTCCAAATAGAGCAGGAAGGAATTTGGCCTACAGCACAATTACAGATAATTGCAAGGGAGGCTTCACTGTGGTACTCACATATGTGCAAGTGCTGTCAGGGAAGCGACTCTTCAGTCGCGCCCACGAGAGCGCGCACGCCACGCTTGCACTGGGAGCAGCTAACAGAGGGTAAGGCACTCATGAAATCCCCTCTGCACTGCCCTGCTATCCTTAATGGGCCACAAGACTTACACACTTGCCTTCTATGCATTTTGAAGGAAGAAAAGAATGTTTACAATTAATTTATTGGTAAAATCAGTTCTCTGTGTTTTACTGTTATAAGTAACACCATATGTACAATGCAGCATTTCTCCAATGTCCAGAACAACTGGGCATGCACCTCCTAGGGTTTCTAGGTATTGTAGTAATAAATTATACTTAAGTGTCTGCACTTTTGTAGGAGGGCAGGGCAGTAATTTTCAATATTAATACTTAAAAACATTCAGTTCCCTAGAAGAGATGGTGCTCAGGAAGGCTGGCTGCTGTTCCCTTGTCTTAGAGTTTATAAATTGCCCCCTAAGCACAACCTGCAGAAACTGCCAGAAGGTTTTTCTTCTGCTCAATAAACGTTCCCTAAGGGATATGTGGGATGAAGTCCTGAGCTCCTTGAAGTGCAGAGACTATGAACATGAAAGGTGCTTGCATAGATCTGTCTGCTTTCCCTGACAGAGCCTCCACTATGTGCAATATGTCTCTACCTACAGGGCTTTGTAGGACTCTGAAGGAAGCCCTAGAGCATCCTGACCTGCCTCTTTCTTTTCTGAATAATAAATAAATAAATTACATTGTTTGGTAACACTGAAAGCTTTCTGAGCTACCTTAACACAATACAGACTATTTTATCATGATCCCTTCATGGCAGTTTTCAAAAGGAATATGGTTCATCTGAGACACTGATTAGAAAAGCAGTGACAGAGACCGTGCACTGTCTTTTCCACTCAAGAATTGTTTTTTGCAGTTTATGATTTGCAATATGCAATTACAGGATGCATTGGCAAAGCTTAGAAAGGGTTTGATATTGAAATTTCACTTTCATTTGTATCTGCTGCCTGATGTTCTACTTGGCTCATTCCAAAAAACCAATCTCTTACCTAAGCTCACTCAATGTCCTCTTGGACAGCTATTGCCAGATTTTAATGCTATTTTATGTCATGGATATAAGAAGCAATAAACATTTATTAGATAAGCACATCAGGGAGCAGTGATGAAATAACGTGTGTCGCTGCATCTAAAACAAGCTCAATTACTGCAGATGTATAGATCTAATCAAGCAGACACAGAGATTTGTGGACCAAGTGACCTCCAAGAAGAGATCAAAAACATAAAGGTGCAGTGTCAGCTGTCTCAGACTAATGATTCTGTGCAGAAGTGTGAGGATATGAAACCTAGCAAGCTTCCTCTGTTCCAGATGCTGTCTATGGTACATCTTCCCCTCCTATTTTTTGGTTGGTGAAGGCAGCTTGGAGAACATCAGCCCCTCTGTGGCTGTAATGCAGTGTAGGCAGGGAAGCTCATAAAAATATTTCTGGCTGTGTGATTATGTGGCAGTACGCTCTGATGAAACAAATCTGTTTTTTGTTTCTGTCTGGGAAAGGTTTGGGGATGAGATCTGAGTCCTATACTAAGTTTTAGGTAGGAAGCCTATATGTAACCAAGCAATAATTTAAGTTCTTCAATCTCACATAATAAATCTCAAGAGTATTGTCCAGCTTTTCTTCTTAGTAAGAGAGAGTTTGATTAGAAGATTTGATTAGACACAATTGCTGCTCAAAAAATTGCCCTCTCTTCCATCTAGTCACTATTATTTTCTTCAAAAATTACATAGCTGAGAAAACAATCAAAAGTATTGTCATATGTAAAAGGCAGATGCCCATGTTTTGACAGCACTAACGATACAAACTGCATACTAATGTCCTTCAATACTGAGTGGCTAAATCAGTGCAAACATTAAGCTGGTGATGGATATGAGCTACAATGAAGCTGCAATGGAATGAGGATGGTTTCTGCACCTGTCAGTTGGTAGTCATCACCTGTGCCACTGTGACAGTTTGCCTGGTCGTCATCACACTCATCCACAGGCTTGCCTTCGGAAACGGTAGGGACAGCGGTCGGAGCTGAAACAAAATCCAGTTGCTCAGTTAGAACATGTGCTGGAGATCCAGCATGCAGTTGGAAGTAACATCCTGATGAGCACCATGTGTTGTGCCTGAGGATTGAAGGAACTCTACTTTGCAGGTTGCTTAGTACTTCTTTGGAATGGGGAGTATCTGTTCTGCCCCCTGCACTGAGGCATGCCTGAGCTCAAGGGCTGAGCAGAGCTGGGCAGCAAAGCCCCAGACTGTCTCTTCACTATTTGATGGGTGTTTGTTCCTGTCAATGAACAGTGAAAGCCTGGCAAGGCAGAATGAGATCCCTGAGGGCTGTGTGTGTAGAGACACCATAATGTTATTGCTCTCTGAAGTCCCAATGAGTGGGCCTGTGCAGAGGAGCAGGAGGGGTGCACACGCAAGGTGGTAATTCCCAACGCGTTGCTGAAGAAACCTCTCTGCAGAGCACATGTAAGAGAGGAAATGTCTGAGCACGGTTCTGGTAACAGCAGCAGGAAGGCAGTGAGATGTGGAATCACTTTGTGCTCAATGAGGACACATGGAAGGTGTTTCTTTTGTTTTTTGTTGAAGTTATAAATAAATAAGACATTAGTGATATCAGTCATCCCTCCTGGCCACCTGCATGCTTCTCACTGGTGATGACTTTCCGGTAGCTGCTGCCTAGCCAGTAAAAATCTGAACTTTGTTATTATAGTTAAAAGCTTCAGATTTGTGTAAGATGCCAGAAAACACATAACCCAATATCTGCAAAGCACACCACATCTGGAAAACCAGAACCAGAGACTTGGTGCTACGTTTAAGTTTATGTTTCATGCCTCACGTATAGTTCCCTGGCTTAAGATAAGCACTCCTGGAATGTGATCCAGGCTTTTGTCTCTTCTCACTTACTGTTATTTTCATTAGCAATCTTTTTCACTCATTATAGGCTATGCAATAATGTATGTCTTTTGCAGATTCTTCTTTTCCCTTCTGCCCTCAGCATCCGCTGGCCGCAGAAGATCACATGCACTGACTTCTTGGCTTGAAAATGTCAGGAGAGGTGGTAGTTTTTGAAGTAACTATATTATGGGATAAAACATGCCTCTTCAGGATCCTGACCTATGCTTTACAGGTTCAATCTATCCCTAGTTAAAGAAACAGTTCTGTACCTATTATGAATTATGCAGAACATTTGTTACCCGCATTGCTAAAAAAAACCCCTCTGGGGGATCCCTCTAGCTTTCTACATCCAGTTAAGTTTCTTATCTTGATCTTTGTGTCCCTGTATAGCCTCAAGCTTGTCTACATCTCTGCCATCATTTCATATATGCCCCCCTGGGATGCTTCAAGCACACAAAGCTTGCCCTTGCTCATTACTGCTGGAGAGCTGATTTCTACTCCTCTCTGTGCCAACTTCCATGCTTCTTTTCTCAACTCTCTTCTTGCTCAGTAAATCTCAAGTGACTTCATTCAACTCCCTCCTTAAGATGCAATTATACATTAAGCATTATTGTACTTCTCCCACAGGCAAATGGGAATTGACCTCACCTGTCCATGGGTGACCTACAGGTGAGCATACATCTAAAGCATACCACAGCAGAAACAAAAATGTGAAAAGATGCATCCTAGTGGAAAAAAAAAAATGTACTTGCTGTTTCAGTTTGCCTAAAAGCAAAGGCTCCTCCATCTCATGGAGCAATATATTCTTGCAAGGTGGTCCACAGACTCACTCCTGGATGGCTGGGTGGCTACAGGAGCTCTGTGGCTGAAGGGCTTTGTCCACAGGTTGTGAGTTTACATAAGGCAGGTGCTGGGTTTTCTTTTTTTCTGAGCAAGGAGCACAATAGTCTCCAGGAACTAAGTATTCCCATAGGAAATGAGGACTTCCTGCAGGAACTAAGAAGTATTTCCAACCTCCCCACTTTCCGGGCCAAGTAAAATCATACTTATTCAATCACTAAACTGAAAAAAACAACACAGAACTCATCAGTTCTCACAGCAAATGCCTCCCACACTTCCCTCTTGGGGGAGAAATGGTGAGAAAGAAATGGAGGTAGAGCAGTTTCCATTCATCTTGGGAGCCTGCTCAGCTGCTTCTATAAGGTGTCATATGAAACCCCAAATAATATGGTTTGTTATTCTGTGTATTTTTAAGCCATGTGGTTTATAAGCCTCACCACTGTACCATCATCCACCAGATAAAACTGTTTAATTCACATAGTGTTATCTGTAGTTATCTATGAAGTTAAATAATTATGTTTATATAACAAAAATCAAAGCAGACTTCATGTCACAGTCCAAGGACAAATGTCTAAACTTTGCTTTTCCTGGTCTTTCATCTCCTACATACTCTTGCAAAATTAAAGCTTAGTAAAGGAAAAAGAGGCCCCCTTTACCCCCCAAAAGTAACACCACAGACACTGTCCAGTCAAGTGATCTTTGCCCACCACAGTTTGTGGTGTGACTTTCAGGTCCTTTAAGGATAGAACCACATAATTACTATATTTATTGCAAAGATCCCTCTGCATTCTTGGAAAACATCTCCTCCAGGGTTGTATCATGGTAACATAAAATTTAAGTTCCTGTCTTTATTCTCTCCTAATAGCTCTATGATTCTCAAAAGTATAATCATAAGGCTGCTTAAGGGAATGGAAAACCATGTGGAGAATATCACTGATTCAACAAAGAAACCGGAAAAAGAATAATAATTGTGCCTTGGGCACATTCAAATGTTGCAGAGAGGAACTGAATAGGCCAAGAAACAGCACTAATGGCAGCCATGGAAGCGCGAGTCCGATGTGCTGCCTCTGCAGACACAGCAGTCTGCAGCAGCAGACCAAATAGAGAATGTATTTATGAAAATAATAAAGTGCATTCATTTCTAGCAGAGCAATTACCTTCAAGTTCACAGCCCAGCAGCTCCATTCGCAGCCCCAGTCCCCCGTGTGTGGCTCTCTCAGGGTAGACGCGTATGAATCGTGTTGATACAGGTTCAAAAGTCCGCAGTTCAGGCGTGTCGTAGTTGGTGTTGCCTTCAAAAGTCTGCAGAGCATGACAAATGATACTTGTTAAAAAAAAAAAAAAAAAAAGGTCTATTTTCCACACTCATCTTTTTTCCTTCATTCCCCAGCCTTTGAATTAGGTGAGCAGTAGGCCATATTCTAACGGCTTAATAAGTGTCAGGCATTCCTATCCTAAATGAGAATGGAAAATACATTGTTAAAGCTTCTCGGAAAAGTAATGCATTTCATTTTTCATAAACTCAGTAGCAACCAATCCATCAGGGTCATAACAAGAGCTGAGTGTTTAATGAGACATGTTTTTAAATGACGCTCTGATCTGAGGTTTAACTGGGTGACATTTCCAACACTTCTCAGGGAAAAAAAATGGCTGAGGTGAAGATCCTGTCACCTTTTAAGTGGTTACAATAATAATCCAACTGTTCAGGAGAAAATTTCAATCTGATTTCCCCCAGTGACAGAGCTTCACAAGTTGTAGCTATTTCAAAAGGCATAAATTAAACTTCAGGAGCAGTAGCTGCAAGAGTTCTTCCAGTGAGCCTGCTATTGAAGAAGAATTAGAAGAAAGAGAAGAAAGCGGCTTCCTGACAAAACTCTAGTATAATCCAACAGGCAAGGCAGGTCAGCAAATGTACATTTCAGACAAAAAATCTCTTCTCTGAATTGCACTTTGGGTTCTTCAGACATAATTCAACTCTGAATGGCATTTGTTTGATATCTTCAGTTTCTCCTTTTCAGTAATCTTTTGCATATAGAACACATTATAATTTGTACTTATAGCAGCACCTCAAGTGCCTCCATGTAGATGATCAGTCCTTAGAAGGAATCAGCTGAACAATGAAACTGTCCTTGGCATGAAAACTTTATTGCCCAAGAGAGACAAAAGCAGCTTTTTAAACCCTATTTTATATCAAAAAATATCTTTAGAATATTATGTACAGAAGTCTCTAAAGTACAAAATATCAAAGTGTATATAACAGTAAAAAGTATTTTCACGTTTTCTATGAATTAGTGAAATGGCAAAATTCTAAAAAACATCTTTGAACTGCAGTTCAAATTTAAGATTAGAAGTGCTATCATAAGATACTTCTAAGATATAGCTGTGAAACAGAAAGGAAGAAAGCACCAGATGCCCTTCATTTTGGATGAGAACAAAACCCAACCTGCAATGAACTCCTTTTATTCATGTGAGGCAGAGAAAACAGAGGCCATGGGGAAAGCTGCCTGAATTCCTAAGGCAGAAAACCAGCATAGGTAAACCGGATTGCTTCTTGTATTTTCAGTGCAGTTCTAAAAGCCTTCTTTGTTTTTACTGTACCCATCTGCATTATGATCACAATCATTCCAGCCACTGGTTTCAGAGTGCCAGTTGCAAAAGCCAATGGTGATAGAGACTGTGAACAACTAAACTAAAAAAATAATTTCAACACCAATGCTGCGTCTGCTACTTCCCAGGGAAATTGCACCTCCAAGGTGGCTTCAAGGGGCATTCTGGCTGACCCAGTGTACTGCCAGTACTTGGAAGACAGTTATCACAAATTCATGTCTAGAGGGCCTGTCAGATCTAATTGACATGGAATTACATATTATTATATTTGAATAACAATATAGTGCAAATGATCAGAAAAGCTACCTACTATATGAAAAAGAATGAATGCCATTTTATGTGTAAAAAATAGACAGACACATGTATCTGAGGAATCCTTGCTCCCTTTTTTAATAGTAGTCTTAATAGCAACATATAATAATGAAAACTGATTTATAAAAGACATCACTATGGAGTACTGACACATAGACATTAGGATTCAATAGGCATCTAGAATTACATTGAATCGTTGTCCTTTGTAGAGCAGAGCTGCCTGTGATTCAATTTTGACTGTTCATTTAAAACACATACTGATACTCTTTGTGGAAAAGGAGAGAGGAGTGTACAGCAAAACTTCATTTTGTGAGTGTCCTTTATACAAGCTATGTCACAAATTGCTTTACTCCTCTACAAAGATAAGGTATAATAAATAACAGTTAAATGAAAGAGGAGCGAAGATGGTGAGTGGAAAAAAAAATCTGCCTAACATATTTTAAAATCAAAATAAACATTGCAGAAAAATTTTAAAGGGATGTTCCAAATGGCAGGATGTTCTGAAGTTTCTTGTACCAAAAATTATGAAAGGAACTGTAAAAACAACAGCAAAAAAACCTCCTGCAAAACAACTCATCCCACCCCCATAAAAAATGGAAGGAGGAAAGAAGTATGAAAGAGAAGGATGACTTTATAGAGTAAGCTTGAGTAAGCAAGCCCATGGACAAGAAATACAAATTGAATCTTGAAATGGAGCTCTGCATGGTTATTTGATGATTTGTGATTTTCACTTCTTTGAGTGCTTGAGCTAAGTTACAGGGGGAAACATTTTGCACACTCAAAAACAGCTGAAATTGGGTCAGCCAAAGAGGAAGGAGTTATGGTAGTCTTTGTGAAACCAGCTGCAGGCATGAATGACAAGATCATGTTAAGAAACAAGGTGATATTTCACCCTTTGGACACATTCTGTTGTTATGTTTAGCCTGTCACTGCTCTTTCTTCTCTGAAATGCAGTTGTTTGTTTATTGAAAGTCAGGACTTCAACCAAGTGAAACGATGTGTTTCATTTCATATAACAGGGCTGTTTCTAATCCACGTTCCTGCTGTGACTCATTATAGCATCCTGTCCCATCCAGCTCTACTTACAGTTAAAAACACTACATTCCAGTATTAACATTTTAAATTCCTCAGGCTCCAAAATCATGGGATTTATCCTATTCTCTTTAAAGAAGACTTGTGCTTTGGAATAAAGTTTATTAAATAGATTGAATTTTTAGGAAGGATTATAATTATGCCACAAGAGATTTAAATTCCAGCCCTCTCCATTCCATTAATCTTGAAAGTTAATTTCTGATGGTGATGAAAGCTGAGGATGGGCTCAGTGCATTAGTTAGCACACTAGTTTTCTTGTCAAACTGCTAACTTCTGACAATGATGGCAAGTGCCTGTATTAGGAAACAGAAAGCCATGCAGCAGACGGCGCGCTGCTTCGAAAGCATATGGCATTATTTTTTTCCCTCGTTGAGCCACAGTGTAGAAGTACATGTCAAAACAACATCTATTTTAGAAAGAAAATGGTAAGATCCCATTGTTGATTTACACTCCCTTCACACTTTATGATGAAGTCAAAACTCATGGTAACAAGAGAAAGGAGATGACTGCAAAGGCTGAATCCATTTAGTTTTAATCCCCCAAACAAATGATGAAAAGTGAGAAAATGCAGACATATTCAGTGAGATTAAAACAGGAGAGAATGAAGTCCAATATTTACCAAATGTGCCTGGAAAAGCTACATCCACAGGCCCACTCAGCTTTTCCTTTAAGGAAACACAGGTTCCTCCAATGGATGAGCCTATACAGCAAAACAGCTTTTACATCTAATTTTCAAACTAACACTGATGAGATACGGAGCAACTTCCAGGATTCCCACCTGCCAAGCACCACAATGACTTGCCTTTTCAGGGCACATTTTGGCATATGATTCCCTGGTCATCTCAGTACTACAGCACCAAACTGTGAGCAGGGCTGCATGCCTACTCATTTCCTCAAGGAGCTCAGTAGGAGGTCTAAGAAAGAGTCATGCCTTTTGAGGCAAAAATGCACTTTGTGAGCAGTGATAGCAAAATGGGTTGGAAGACTTCAATGGGATTTAGTGCAAATAAGCTAAACTCCCAGTGCAATTTAGGTCCTGGAATGCATACATCCAAAGACAAATCAAAACAGATACATTCCCAGAAACTCTTCTGGGCCACAATAATTTTCTTTTCCTTGAAATCTAACCCAGCAATTTATTTGGCCCTCCTCTGGAAATGTCTTCCTAAGCAGCCTCCAAGATGCTTCCCTTGTAACAGTACAATAGTACTTCTCACTTGGGATGGGATAACATGACAAAAACTTCATCTCTTTCTTTTGGAGGGACTAGGATCAGATCATTAGAGAGAGCCTGTGAAACTCTCAAAGCAATCCACAGGCAGTTGAGAAATACAACAGGCACCCCACTGAGCTGAGTAACACCATTCTCATTCTAGAGCTCTGACAGAAAAGAAGCAAAATAAAAGTAATTCAAATAAATTATTCTCAGATAAATTTGTTCACTGTTCAGTTTTAGAGTTTGGCTTTTTAGAGCAGATTTTTAAATCCCATTGCACAGGATTTTGCAGTAAATTGTGGGCCACAGAGGTACCAGCATTGCCAGGAGTCAAGCCTGAACTAGCTGTTGGATAAGCAAAACTTGCTGCCAGAGAGGCAAATGTCCTAAGGCCAGCTCTTGCCCTCAGGCATGGGACAGCTCCCACAGCATTTCTTCAGGGCTTCTGTCCTTGGAGTCCTCCTACTTGGTTTCATCCCAGCTGTGTCCCTTTCATAAGGTCAGAGATACATAGAAATGTAATACAAACTTTTTTTTAACTCAACTTTACTGCAGAGTTTTTGCCCTTACCTTTATCTTTTTCTTGCTGGAATCCATGATCATTTTCCAGTCTGATCCGTTGTTGCTGTAGCCAATTTTGAATTTTTTCATGAACACTTTGTTTTCTCGGTGCTTGCCTCCTTGGACAATTATGCCCCTCACTATTTTTTCCTCACCGAGGTCTATTTGAAGCCATTCATTTGTATATGGATGAGTGGTGGGTGGCAGCGCCCAACCTGAACGGCTCGTTATGAGACGAGCATTTTCTGGGATCCAGTTTCGATCCACTTGAGTAGATGCAGTAATCTGAGAGTCAGGAATAAGGCCAGACACCATACCCAGCATCCCAGAACAAGGATAATCTACAGAGAAAAAAAAAATCCAAATAAATTATATAGTTATTCTGAACAAGAGCCAAAACAGAAACAGGACAAGTCAGTCAATTCAACTATCATAACTAATTACTTTTTTATTTCTTATATTCAAAATAATATATTGGATTTGTATATAATTTTCATTCATTCAAACTTGCACATCCTAGTTTTAGCAGGAAGTACCAAAATACCACAGGTATTTTTGGCTTGGTGGGAACCAAAAGGATCTGAAAATCCTATTCTATTCTTGTTTTCTATTCCTCTTGCTAAGGCAAATGCAGGGCCATTTGAATTTGTGAATATTTTCTCAGAGAAAATTTCCAAAACTAGCCAAAACCTGGTTGCAGATTACCTAATTTTGGTGACATTTGAAATGGAAATCTTCATACATTAAAATATTGCTGTGCTTGAGATTTTCCTAATGCATTTCTTTAATCTCTCAGACTTTTTCAGGTGACACAAAAGCTAAATAGTTGCTTCTTTTATGATCCGAGATAAAAATAAATCAGAAGTACCTGCTAACAGGGAATGAAGAATTCAAATATAGAATGTAACAGTAGTTCTGATTACCTACATCTAATCTGAAAAGATTTCATAGAATGACTTGGAATTCTCTAACAAAGTAATCAGTAATCTTATTTTTCTGCTGTATGGAAACCAGTTCTAAGAAATATTTTCAAGACAAAAGTCTTACTACTTATTTTTCTCTTAAGAGAAAAATAAAAATATCCCTAGAACTATTAAAAATTAGTGCCATTGAACAGTATTAAGTGCTAAAAATGTGCTAGAAAAAATTAGTTTTCTGAAGTCTAATAAATCATTAACATTTTCTTTCAATTACAAGTTGTATTTTTACTTTACAGATAAAGGCATTTCCACTGTGTAGAAATTATACAAAACCTAAAACTGTAAAAAGTACTTCTAAAAAATTTTTGACAGGGAACTGTGTGAAATAAAGGAATTACATTACAATACTGATCATGACTGAGAATTTGACTACAAACACCATTACTTGCACAGGCTTCAGGTCTAAGTGTTGGTACTGTGCAATCCTCTTAAAGCTAGTCATGTATGTTTGTTCCTTGAGAAACCTGCTGAGAACTACCTATGAATAGCAGACATAAAAGGGGAGGACTGGAGGGTTAGAAGGGAAAATAAGATGGGAATTTGCAGAATGTCTATGTATCTCAGGAATTTTGCATGAAGCTATAAAATAGTTGCAATAAAAGTAATTAAAACTAAAATACAGTGTCAGAAAAATATTCAGGTAACACTGGATGTTTGGGTTGTGGTGTTTTATTGTCTGTTTTTTAACATTTCTAATATTCTTACATTCAGATGATGGTGGAAATCATGATCATGAATTTTACTCATAAAAATAAATCCCACAGCACAGGCAAAATAAATTCCCCTGATTGTATAATCTTTCCCAAGACCTACCTGTTATCTTGCAGCCATACACTTCAAATCTCAGTGAAACTCCATTTTCCCAAGACACAGGTCTAATTCGCACAAACCGTGTTAAAACTGGTTTGGCAAAAGGTCTGTAAACAACATCAGTGGGATTGCTATTCCCTTGAAACACCTTTGTGTGGAAAGAAAAAGTATATATTTGTTAGACTTTCTCTTAAATGGTGTTTACAGTTCTGTGTTTTACAGATAGTTATGATATGAGGTCTAACCAGGGCTGGTTGTGGGGGCTGAGACAAAAGACTTGCATGGGAAACTGTTTCATTAATCTCCTAACACAATTTTTGCAGACAGGTTTGCTTTCCTTGGGGAGGAAGAATGAAGATGTAAGGTGTTCAGTGATACTAAAACAAGTGGTTCCTAATGCCCAGATCTATATGCAGGAATAACAAACACTGGTCTTTGTCACCCAACGACTTCTGTGTCCTGGAAGAATCCCCCAATGCCCCATTAGAGCAGCTCTATTTCCTGTATACTCATAGAATGATGCAGAAAGCTGTAGAATCTCAGGCTTAAATTAAAGATTTGGACCTCAATTAGACCACATAAAAATCCTATATGGAGTTATGATAAAAATACATTATTTTGCTGACCTTGGGAGATTTTTAAGGTGTATTGTGCAAACTTTGCTTTGTTAAACTCCTGTTTTCAAATTCTTTTCAACAAGTTCTCAGAATTTCTTTCTCCTTGCATACTGAGATTGAAATCTATTTAAAATCTGCATAGCAGCCTCCAAGATTTTCCCTGCATCCCCTGAGGCTGGCAGTCAAATTAGATGAACAATGAGACTTCCACCAGAAGCACATGACTGTGCTGTGCTTTCATGTTGAGGATCCTGCAGACACACTCCTTCCTAGCCCAGCTGAAACCTTGCAATGTTCCAGTCCAAAGAAGGTGATTCAGCTTCCTGCTTCTTCCTCACATAGAGGGGACCAGTTTCCTGTTGTTTTCCATGGATGAGACCCCTCTCCTTTTATGGGACATTCTCCCATTTCTGACACAAACTGTCCTACCTTCCTGTTTGTTCCTTACAGTAGCTGCATTAATTTGGAGTGGAGGCCAACAGCACACAGCTGTCAACTCACAAGGCTCAGTTACATCTCAAGTAATTTAAGAGTTTCATGTCTAGTAAGACATTTTTAATGAAACAGCATTTCTTTCCAGCAACTATTTTTTTTTTTCTGTGAAGACTGTAGTCTACTGCTGTAGTTTTCTCAAAGTTTGCATCTGACAGAGAAAAGGAGCCTTTTCTCAAAAGTGCACAGATTCCTATATGTAGTTAGTGTGACACTACCATGAGACCTGCAGCTGCAAATTTCAATTTGAATTAAAATATCTGTGAGAGAGACTAGTGCATACTTTTTCTTGTCTTCATCAACAGCAAAATACTGCCATTTGAGAAAACTGATTTTTTAATGAACCCTTTGTACAAGTGACACAGGTTTAGGAAATATTCTCACTAATTAAGGACAGCATGTGCAAGAGAAACTCATGTAAAATACACTCTTGGTGAGTTTACAAATTGAAGCTGGTAATGAAAATCAGGCATGGTGTGATTTTGAAAGAAGCATTTGTTCAGATTACAGAATCCAGAGCCAGGAAACCAAGTGTCTCATACCAGCCACTGTGCTGGCCTCTCTTGTGAGTTTGGGCAAGTCAATTATTGTATCTTTATATACATCATTGTACAGTGTCCACATTGTGTCATTTGACTTTCAGAACTTCCAGAAAAACCAGGATAATACCTGCCAGAGAGAAGCTTTCAATATTCATTTTTTATTGTTTTGCAAAGTGCTTCCAAAAAGCAAGATATATTTGTTAAACACCACTGCCACATTGATTAGATAAATGTAGTGGACTTGGCATAGCACTTTCAGATGAGTCAGGGACAAACCAGTAACCAAATATTTAGAGCCAGATAGGGTTGCACTGATAGAGTTTGATATTGCACAGCTCTTCTGTGTCTTTACAGAAGGGTCACAAAAAAAAAACTGTTTTGAAGGGAGGTACCACAAAACTTTTCCAATTGCATCAGCCCCTGGCAGCCTCTGGGGATGCTACTCTCAGGCACATCCTGAGTGAGGTGGGAAGGGAGGCCCAGGCTCACTGGGGCTATTCATGTGAGAGCTGGAGCAGAACTGACTTCTCAGTAATGAGCTTTATGCTCACAGTAGCGGATAATGACAATTTTTCTTACGAGTGTCTAAAGCTGTTTCATTGGGAGGTCACAGAGAGCAAATCTGCTGATAAATGGAAAGGTGATAAAAATCTATAAGGATGGAAAGATGTGCCTAATCATCTGTCTGCATGACCCCCATCACTGAGATACTTGGAAGTCTAACAAACCACTAATCACTTGCTAGCAGTCCTGCATGGCCATGCAGGGAGCTGAGACACTGACACATTGCATATCCTGAACTTCACTGCAGATAATGGACAGACACATTTTTTGAAAAGTTCTGCATAATATTTTTCTCAAGGTCACATAGAAAATCTTTGAGAAACAGGGAAACAGCAGGCCAGTCCAGGAAAAAGACACAAAATTACTCAAATTATGGTTCAATAGATAGGGCATCACATTAGATCATTTTCAGCTGCTCTAGGCTTTGCATAAACAATTCCTGTGGCCCATTACTACTGAGACATTAACTGGCTTTTGGATTTGGGAAATACTGCTGACCAACCTGACTAAACCTTACTCCTCTTTTCTAAACAGATGACAGCAACTAAACAGTTCAGCAGACTATTTCTCACCTGAAGAGAGATAAAAAAAGAAAAGAAAAAATACTTACAACAGGTTTGTTTCCCTCCTTCAGTGTAATCCAGTCCTCTCCATTGGAGCTGACATCAACACGATATGTTTTCAGATAATATTCTTTCTTTGTTTCTTTTGAGATGGCTCCTTGGGTCCCAATTCCAGAAACAAAGCGGAGAAGGCCCAGGTCTACCTGTGGTAGAGAATAATTCAGAATGAGAGGACAGCCAGTTCAGAGCATAACAACATTGCAGCAGTGGAACCTTCTCTACCTCACCCTGATTTAGAAAAATAATAAGGATTTTATATAAAGCAAACTGCAAAATATTGTTGACAATAACATAGACATAATCTCTTCTTTTGTAAACGGTGCCATCACAGAGGACAGGGAAATTTGCATAATTAGCCAGGAATGTTATTCACACACCAGAGAATTCACTCTCCTTTGTGAGGAGGGAACCAGAGACACCCTCAGTGCAAGCGGGAACCACCAGACTGCAGAGGAGTTACTGGGGAAATTCCTCAAGGACCAGTCTGCTGAACAACCTTACTTAACACTTTCATTAAGCACTTCTGTAGATGCTAATGAAATTCCCTAAGGACACTAAGCTGCCAGGTGTTGCCAATGCAGAGGAGACTCATGCAGTGAGAACTGAGTGACCCTGAGGACTGCAGCAGGAGAAATGCGAATTTACTAGGATAATGTCAAAGTTGCACACTTAGGGAATGATAACAAGAATTCTGCTAAAACCCAGATCATCACTTGCAAATAGAAGAGAAGAAAAGAACCCCAACGTGTATTAGTTTGTCACAAGATAAGTACAAATCATTGTGTGATTTTGTCAGGAAAAAGGCAAATTAGTTGCTAGTACTGTATGATGTATTTGAGGAAAACAGAAAGAAGCATTAGCACAAGTGGAGTAATTCTGTTCCAACTGTCCAATGCCATGAACTTCTATCATTAGGAAACAATGTCATTTTGAACTCGCTGGAGAAATGCACATGAATTTGTGTTAGAGGTCATCTTTCCTCTTCACTCTTCTCTCTCTTCTTCTCTCATGGAAATACATTGTCCATAGCAAATGGACAAGTGATTTAGGTTAACCTTGCTTTCCCCCATTATTTATTTTTCATCCAGGTATTTTCCTTATCTAGTTCATAATGTGGCATCATAGAAGCATCAACATATTTGGGAGAATGATGTGGGATGCAGGAATACAGCTACTCAAGTAGCTGGCTACTCTGTTCTGCTGGCAAAAGAAACTCTTATCCCAGTGCATAAGTCCAGCTGCCAAATAGAAACTGGGCACAAAACTTTCTCACAGTCAGGTTTCTGACCACAGTTTTGAAACCTCTGCCATTTCCTTACAGCCTCTTTTAGCCATAACAACAAACCGATTAAAATAAAATTCTTCACCCTCTTTCTCTGCAGTTAGGATCTTCTCTTTGTTTCCCAAAACAGGTAATTTAATTTCAGTATAAAATGACACTATTCACAAAATATTAATCACTGTAATTTATTCTCCTAACTTCAGTTGTCCAGAGTTTAGTAAGTTAATAAGTTGAATTAACCCTTCTCAAGTGAATGCCCCCATGAATGTCCAAGGCTTTTTCACTATTTCCAAAGTACGTAGGATGCAGAATATACATGTCCTGTGTCCCACAGGCATCCTTTTTCCTGGATGTATGTCATATATCCAAAGGCACTGGAGCAGTTAAATCAACATGCTCTGCATTCTCTCTCAAAAGGCTGAAGGAAGTGCTATTGAGGACAGTGTCTGCTCTCTCAGTGCCCATGTCATATGCAAGGCATTTTGGAGTCTTCAAGAATAGCAGCCTTGTGTGTGACAGATAGAACTGGCTTTCAGGGCAAAGCCCCTGCCCCAGTTTGTAAGGCTAATAAAGTCTATATGTAACATTTTAGCCCTTGTCTTTAGGAGTGAAATACTGCAACGTTTTGTTTTTGTGTGATAAAAAAAAAAATAAAAAAATCAGTCTTAAAAAAAAAATAAAATCCCAGCACCACCTCACAAAAACAATCAAGTGATTTAAAGTAACTGGAGAGTCTCAGATGTTAGATTGTTGCAATCTGAAAGTTAATGGGGGAATCTGGGCATCATTGCTCTGAGCAATCTCAGCTTAACTTCAAATGCTCTCCAAGCTGTACTCTGCTGATTGTAAAGTGTGCTGCACTGAGTTATGTCCAATACCACATTCACTTCCAGGCTGAAGTGCACTTGAAAATCTGGAAGTCTGAGGGAGCGCAGAGCTAAGTTATTTAAATGATCTGCTTCTCTTACAATTTGAAACAGCTCTTCAGTTTTGAAATGATTAGGGTCCCAAGCCTGTACCATTCCAACTGATTTGAAATTATTCTAGTAGAGGCTTTTTAATATACAGTAAGTACTTCATTGTGAATAAAGTCATGCAATGGCCTACTACAAGAGTTCTAGGTATTTGAAGCCAAGCTAAAATTTAACATTGGTGGCTTAGGGATATTTGATTATTTGATGCCTGACTTAACAATTGCTGCCAGTAACTGACCATTCAGGCCTCAGACTTGTCTTGTCAGAAAACTTCAGGCCCCCAAATTTTTCTTGGTCCCAAATTCTGGGGTTCAATACACCTTCTTAACTCCAGGGCACTGAATACAGCATCCACCTTACTGCCCAGAATTAAGCCGCAAATACAATGGATATAGACATGCACTTTCACACCTAAAACCTGGCAGAACTCTCTCACTGGGAGAGAGGGAGATTCTGAGAGGGCTTCTGATTTATTGCCTCTAAGTAAGGAAGGAAAGGCAATCTCATTAGCTCTCCTGGCTCCAGTAACTGAGAAGGACATTACTGGAGGAAGGAGGGCTCTCTTTGTCAGGGAGCACATCTCTTCACATAGATGTGCTCTCTTTCCAGGTCAGCAAATCTTTATGTGCTCTTGAAAACTGGAACTATGTCAATAGTAGTCCTCTCCTGGAGTGCCTGGAGTCTGACAGCTCGAGTACTCAGCACAGCTTTAAATCCCTTGCAAAAGCAAGCTATGACCCCAGACCTGCTGCATGCCAGGGGCTGTTTGCTCACAAGCTGATAGAGGAAAGAAGAATAACATTTCTCCATTGGTGTTTTGTGAGAAAGAAGCAGTGCAAACAAGAAAGGTGAGATTAAACAACAGAGAAGCAGAAGGGTCTCCTGGAATTTTTAGTACTAACTCTGTGTCAGGGAAAAGGTCCAGGAGAGGTAGGGTTTAAGGCATTTACTTCCCTCTGACAGTTCTTTGCAGCGGCCTCCAGAGGGGAACTGCTCCTCTCCAGGTGCATGCAAACAGAATTGCAGCACTGTGCACCCCTCGGTGGTGCCTAAGTATGTTTGCAAATTAAGCTCTAAATGTAGCAATCTTCTCTAAGAAAGGTGATAGAAATGAATTATGTAGAAGACTACCCCGGAAACTGCATGACACATTTTAATGGGCTGTTAAGCTCCCCCTCATTAATCACTTTGTGATGTATTTTGTTTTTGTTCCAATGTTTTTTGAAACTTTGCTTTCTACAAAATGAAAAAAGTTGTCCATAAAACACAGGTTCTAAATGTCACTGGGACTGTTCAAAATTGAAGTTCAACCACATCAATAGCTAGTAACAACTGGAACCTGAAGGTACCAAAGTGTAGCTGTGATAAGACACAGCTCTTCTCTCTTTTTCCCAGGGGAATCAGTGCAGAGGGTAATAGCTCTGGAACAGCTGTGTCACCACATAGGAATTCTTTTGCATTTTGAAGGCCTATGTCTGTGGAGTCCACCTCTCTATGTAAGTTCCAGTTAACACAGTACGTACTCTTCAAAGAAGTCTCCAAGTGTTAACATGACCAGGGGTAACCATTTTTCTCAGATGCAGGGTACTCCAGCTATGATTGTAATATAAGTCTTTAATAACTAGCTTTTTGTTTTGGCCTTCTTGGTCCTTTTTGTTTCAAGAACTTGTGTTTCATGTTAGAGTGACTGTGAAGAGATGTGGTGTTGAAATACGGTACTTTTGAAGATGAACATCAAATGCATTTCCCTGCAATTATTTGACATTTAACATTCTGCACATATGATAAACAAACATCTGGTATTTATTTTAGAAAATGCAAGCAATTTTGTAAGTTATTGCAAGCCTTATGGCTGTGATCTGAGATAGGCAGCTGTCTCCAAACCTGAAATCTTCTCATTTCATTTCTATGACCAGAGTTTCAGCTTTGACTAACAGTAGCATGTTTCAAGTTCTTTTTTCTTTTTTTTTTTTTTTTCTTAAATTTTTCACTTTCATTCAGATTAAAAGGCATATCTCTCTTGGAAAATGATGCCTAAGGGCCTTATCCAAAACAGCCTCTGAGAGTTGCCTGTGCTGCAATGTGAACATATTTATTTGAAAGTGCAAGTCTGGGAGCAGACTTGCCTATAGGAATGGGCTCCCAGCTTAGAAAAATTTAGGAGCATGTTGAGTGTGTATTTTTTTTTTCCAGGAGAGAAATGTTCATCTTTTTTTTCAAAAAATCCTCACTTGTTCCTATTTCTAAAATAAACTTATTTCCTACAGGAGCATATTGCAAGGCACTATCTGTTTCTACATATGAATTACTTCTTCTCTATTTATTCTGCAATATCTCCTAGCATCCAGGAGAAATATTCTTATTCTATATTACTGTCTCCAAAAAATGCAGGTGGGTGACACATTTTTAAGACAAAGATATGCAAGGGGTGACAAACACATTTTATTTGAGACCAGTTAAGGGGAAGGAAAAAAGCAGCATTTATGTCTGCACAATGCATCACATAGCAAATCTGAGCAAACTGCTGCATAAAGAACGACACACAACATACACGACTTGAAATTAATATTGCTGCTTCCTGTTGTCATACATAACTAGATTGCACTATGGAAAACCTTATCTTCAGAATGAAAATCTGCCTTGTTAAATAAAATACAGTCATTGAGGGAGCTGTAGCAAGGGAGCAGTTTTGCCAGCTTTTAACACTCCTACTGTAGGTCTGTTCAACAGCCTGAGAAAATAAAGTACTGAGTGCTGGAGTTTGATTAACAACAGGAAGCTTTTTGTTGTGGGCATCTCTTGTGGCTTGAAAAGCTGAACAATCCATCACTTGACACAGCATACCAAAGCAAATATTTTTAGAGAACCGTGTCATTTCCCTAGATAGCATACAGTGCTCTGAGTCAGATTAACTGTTGTGACGCTTCACTCTTCTGTCAAATATTTAATTAAGCAAGAGTTGATCTATTTTCTTAACACTGCTGTTGATTTGGCCAATCATGCTTTCTCATGAGGTATATACAACTATGACTTAATTCCTTAATTTCTTAGATTGCAATGCTAAGTAGAAATGGGACAGGCTCCAGTAGAAAATCTGAAAATAGTCTAATTAATTTGGTTGGAAATTTACTTCCAAAAGTTTCATTCTTGAAATGAGTAGTCATTACAAGAGCACAACTCCTTGATTAATGACAGGTTGTAAATATTCATCCTGGATTTAAGTGCAAATAGTTCAGCCTGTAAACTACCTTAGATCTTTGTGTAAAACTCTCAGTGATACTTGTGGCAGCTCCTAAAGAAAGTGGGGAGAAAATATTGTTCTTATTAAGAGCTCTCCTGAGTCACTGAAGTCTTTCTCATTGACCTTGACAGCAACATCATGAAAAAATTCCCCCAAAAGGGAACGTAGCTAATCACATTCTCAACTTGTAGTCTGTGCCTAACAACTGTCCCCAGTCAGCATGTTTTACTAAAATTATGCTTATGTGACTTGGCAAAAATGGGGAAGCATGGAAGAAGAGATGAGCAAACATTCAAGCCAAAGACATAGGAATTCTTGGCAGCAAAAGAGAAATGAACCTTTCTTTAGCAGTTGAAATATATATTCCTCACAATCTTTACCTTCTGCTCAAAACCCTTTTTGCAGAATTAAAAAACGTAAGTGTAAAGATTCACCCAACTCAAACAAAGAATTGAGTCAAAAGATGCTATCAAGTTGAGCTACTGATGCTGTGGTCACAGGATTATGTACAGTAACTTTTCTCAGAAACACATCAGCCAGTTTCTATAGGAGAAAATTTAGGATAATGGTGAAAAAGTATGACCGATAAACATAAGAGAGCCTCAGTCATCATTATGAGGCTGATTCAAGAAGGAAAAGATGCAGAAAGCATAAGAAAAATGAAATCCAGAAACATAAAGGAAAAAAAAGACAAGAAAAGAATAAAAGAAAAAGCTTCTGTGTCTCTGACAGAGAAAAGATAATGCTTGTGTGGGCTGTGTTGCATCTGGATTCATGGCACATTCTCCCACTCTTATGTTAATTTTTTTTTGCATAAATCAGAAGCAACTAATTAAAAAAGAAATATTTAATTCTGACATGTTCTTTGAACTGGTGTTCCATCTGGTTCTGTTTGAATAGTAAAATCTGCTGTAGTCATAAAAATTGGCAAGCAGCACTCTGGTAAAGAGAAACAAAAGAGACTCAGTACAGCAGGTTAATACACTAGCATTTTAACTGGAGACATTTCCAGAATCCAGCAAACCGAATCGCTGCAGTGTGGAAACCATAAAGATCAGATGCGAGAGAGGAACGCTGCGAGGGGCCGGGAGCGGCGCTGCCACCGTCCCTCCAGCTGTGTGTGACACTTGGGGTGCGGGTCCCCGCAGGAGCCTGGCCCACAGGCGAGGGCAGAGCGCTGCTCCCCGCGACACGGAGGGTGGGATTCGTCCAGGGCACACGCAGGGAACAGGGAACGATCCCCCTGCTCCTCATTTGCAAGCTCCATCTCACGCATTCATGTGGCGCTTTGATGCAACGCCATCGTTATTCAGGAGACTCAGAAAATACCTTTTTCCTAATTTATTTTTCTTACTTGAACACTATTTAAAACCTGAACACCAAGATACAATAAACTCTGATAACAAAGGGAGGAAAATGTAATCGTATTGGGTTTTCTATAGACTCTGGGATCTAAGCAATCAGCATCTTATGCCATTCACATCCTCTCTGTAGCAATGGAGAGAAAGGCTGATTAACTCCCAGTGCTTTAGAAAAAGATTGTTTTACATCTTGCAGGAACATATCTTGCTGTGAAATATTACTTCTTTTAAAATGAAAACCTTTGCTTCAGCACTACATTAACTTGCAAATGGATAACCTAAGACATGTACAATGACTTGGTCAAAAAAAAGGAGGAATGTGAATGGCCCCTTTCTCCAGCTAAGATACTTAGGAACCCTTGCTGAGCAATAAATGAGTCAGGAACGTAATACTTTTAATTAACGTTTTCTGAATACTTATTTGTAATTTACATTTAATTTTAAACCTGAGCTTAATCCTCTGATCTGGAATGAAGACAACTATTTAGTGCAGTTTGAATGTGACCTTCCCTGGTTTGTGTAAGAAACTATAGAAAAGGGAAACTCTATAGCAATACTTACAGAACCACTCTTTTCTGAAAGAAGGGCATAATTGTAGGACTTTCTTTCCCCTAAGTGTACTGAGCAACTAATGCAAAAATGAGAAACAAGTAATCCAAAGCTTCTCTCTCAGACTTCTTCACATGAGAATAACCAGACTTTGGGTGGAAAAAACATGAATTTTGCCTATATAAGGGTTTTTTTTTTTTTTTTTTTTGGTTTGTTTGTTTGTTTGTTTGTTGGGATTTTTTTGTGCCAGCTGCTGTCCTGTCAAAATCAGGGGGTACAGGCAGAAGGGCTTGATTTATAGATCTGGTATTTTGAGTGTAAGTACAGTACTACATGTGTAAACACACAGTAATAACTTCTTCCTGTTTCACAGCATACCTATGCTAATGGTAGGAAGCTGCTAAGCAAGGGATGATATACTGTGCAAAATTAAACCTCTCCTGGCTCAGACAGCACACCTTGATGGCATAGATAGATCTGACTGTGCAATCACTGTGTTCAGCGTCAGTTCCACTGAAATAACTGGAATTTACTACACTCAGATATTTTTGAGAGTTCAGGCTTTGGGTTTTCTATAAAAAAACACAGCAAAATGAGGAAAAAAGTGCCAGTGTCTGTGGTATAATACTTTTTAAGCCTAATTTCACTGAAATAGGTGTATAACCTGTGCCACATGGAAATACATGTATTTTCTTTTGATCAGCTTTCTCATCTTGGAAAATCGGCAGAGCCTCTTTAAAGCAGTCATTCACCCACAGGAGCCTGCATTCATTTATTCTCTGTTAAATGGAACTGTCAGTTTTGTTGCACCAAAATTCAATTTTCTATTTCATACACATTGTATATGATGATTTTAATTTACTGCTGGGTCACGAAGCAAGTCACTGCTTTTTTAAAATATGAGTTTTTGCTATCTTCTAGAAAAATGTCAGGTAGCTACAGTTAGACAGTGTGGTGAGGGTGCTGTAAATGTAGGTTGAAAAATGAGCGACAGACTGCACATGCAAAGATTATTTCACTTTTTCTGGTGTGTCCCTCACAGCTCTGAGGAAATGAACACATACAGATTAAACACTTCTGAGGCTGTGATTTGGAAGACCACTGAGAGTGGTTGCTCTTGTCCTGCACTGGAGGAGGAAGTGGGACAGCAGAAGGATTGAACAGGTCACCAACTACCAAGACAACTTCCCCCAAGTGCTAAAGCAAGCCAGGGAGACTGGCTGCCCCCAGCTCTCTCCTTCCCTCAACAAAGTATGCTCAAAATTCAGGCAGGAGGATTTCATTTCTAGGATTTCTTTGGCCAGATAATGGTGCCTGGTTTTTGTACCCCCACTCTATCTATCTTAAAGTTACTCTATCTGCAGTTATGTAAAGAGACAAGCTATTGATTTCTAAGTGCTGTGGCTTTTAAAAATAAACACAGGATGTATTTTCTTAGTTAAGCATATCATGAAAGAGGGGGAACCCTCCTATGGACAGCTAATTTTTAAGGTCTGATAAGAACATTTAAAAATTATTCTGTGCTATGTTAGCCCTTCTGTCCATAGCCTGGTGTTAATAGTATTTGCATTGGAGAAGAACTTGCTCCCGTATCTGTTACGGCTGAAAGACACTTTAGTCTTTAGTACAATAATCTGTAACCTAAATACAACCAGTTAAAATATACCCTGGTTTGATATGTGATAGGACAAACTGATCCTTTCATCATCTTCAAGAGGATCAACATCAGAAATGGGTTTGGCTGAAGTGTTCAACACAGAATGCTGCCAAGAAGAGGAAGACCAGACTACTACACAGGTACAGCTGGTTGGTGAAGTTATGTGTAAACAGCACTTCCCTGATGAGAAGCCAGTTGTGCCTGAAAACACAGGAACCGAATCTCAGCTTAATGTTTGGTCAACTTATTTTCTCTGCTAGCAGCTTTTGTTTACCAGTCAGCTCTGGAGGTTATTCCGATGCCTTTTTAAAGACTTTTTTTTTTTTTTTTAACCTTAAATGAAAACATTAGAGGCAGAGACAAAATGAAATTGTTTCCTTTTTGAAAGATACTTTTCTTTTCTTTTTTCGGCAGGGGAGGGGAAAAGACAAATTGCTTTCTGAAGGGCAGGTATTTACCACTTGGAAGAAATCTCATTTATCCTTCCACTCTACCTATTTTGCTACTGCTGTGAAAATGTCACCTAATGGGCAGAACAGAATTGAACTGGGACAGAAAAGCAGGATGACAGGGGAGGTAAATAATAGCTCAGCAACTGAAAATCTGGAGCATGGATGCTGGGATGGGGAAGGACCCATAGGACTCATGAACTCTACAGCTTCATACTACTGTGCAGGTGTGGAAAGAGTGAATAAAAATGCATAATCGTCTCTGCAAAGCACTCAGCAGCACAGCTCTCATCTCCAGCCCAGGCTGGCCCCGTGAGAACAGAGACCTTTAGCTCAGTAATAAGTCTGCTTATTATAACACACCTCAGCTGTGTGCTCCTACCCAAGGCTCTGTTTCTAGCCACTGCCCTTAGTCACTTAACTTCTAGCCTTGAGCTTTTCCTCACCCTCAGTCTGACACCTGCCAAGTCTTGTAGATTAATTTATTTCTGCCAGACCCAGAAAAATCTCCCTTTGAGGTACCTTCCTTCACCTCTGCAGGAGGTCCTGGCTGTGGTGTTGCTTAAGATGTGTTGCTTGGTACTGGGTGGGCAAGGCTGTCTCAGCCCCCACAGGGTCTGCAAACCATCTGGGAGAGAGCTCCCCGACCCAGCAGAATGGCACAAACAACTGATTTCTTGGCGTGATGGCAGCTTAAAACCCAGCAAACTACAACAAACATTTTGAGTCAAGCCAAACATGTGAACCTGGTGGATGAAAAAAACCCCAAACAAACAAAAACAAAAGAGAGAGAAGAATCACTTTGTACAGAGTAAGTGGATTTAATTTCTGTGAAATAAAGAACAAGATGTGATTTTAAAAAGCCCAAAAACTAAATGAAACAAGCCTGTGGTGGTTAGTTTAAAACTAGATTTAGTTTTGATTTACGGATTTTAATTTCTTTGCCTCGTGGAACCAACTAAAATGAGATAAATTTACAAAATTATTTTATTAGTTGCTGAATCAGTGCTTTTGGTGGACACATTTTTAATTCACTATCTCAGCTCTAAAGGGCCATCTGTCTTGCAAGCCATTGAGGGGATGTAGGGCTGGACGGGGATGTGGATGCATAGGTAATTACAGAGCTACATACAAACTACAGATCTCTGCATAATGGATCCCCTGAAAAAACTGAAACTATTATAATGATTAGGCTGGCAGTGGAGGCTCGGAGGGGCTCAGCTTCTGCTGCTCCTCCATATGTTGCGCTCAGGATTGCTCGAAGTCACACAGGACCCCCCTCTGTATTAGGTCTGATGTTGAAACATGTCAGAGGGAGGTAGAGAGGATTTTCTTCTAAACTGCATTTTGCACCTGCACTTCTGGAGCAATAAGGCTGCCAACGGTTTTGCACAGTTCTCTGAGCATCTCTTCAGCCTCCCCAGAGTGATAAATCTATAGCTGGGAACTTTCTGGTACTAAAATAGCTCTTAAAGCACTTTGAATAATCAAAAAACCTTCATACTTTGTAGGGCCCTTTTATTTCTCCCTCTCCCTCTAGTCTAATTTCAGTACTTGCCTTTGTGAAACTCTACCATTTATTCCCATGTCACAGTAAATAAAGGTATGAATGTATCCTGCTGGGTCAATTAACCCCGGTTCTGCGTTGTGTCACAGTCTGTGCTAGCTGTGATTTCCAGAAAGGAATATTCTTTTGTCATTCTTTGCCCATGTGCAAAGCATGTTAAGACTGCTAAGATAACTGTAACACTTTTCCACACAAAGCTAACTCTGCTTTTTGTGATTTCTGGAGTTCAGTTATGAACTGTAAAATGACATGAACCAAATTCACGACTTGTAATTTAAAGTGGTAGAGAAGACAAAGGACTGACGGTTTTTGTGCTTTAATGTCAGTGTGCTCCCTAATGATGGGCAAGCCCCACCACATAGCCTTGAACTCCAGCTCTCAGGCAGTCCTTCAAAGGCCAGGAGAACTGGGAGGCTGAGATTTCCCAGTTTTCATGTTATCCTATGCTGTAATATGCTGCCCCTTCTGTACCAAGCTCCGAAAGAAACATAAGTAATAAAAATAATAGGCATTGTTGACTAGCACACCCATGAGCTTTTATGTGAAATATTTAGATAAGTTTGCCAGGTAAAGTCAGCCTAAACAGCTACCTGAAATAAGAATAAACCTGTTAATGAAACAAATGTGCTGTGCAGCAGCAATTATAAATACTGACTATGTTTTTAAGTGAATACCTGATAAGGAAATCAGCTATGACATAGATGAAAGGTCAAGACACCAAATGATGAACTGCAATTATTTTCAGAAGTGATATGGAAATAAATCAGTATTAATCTATATACCAGTTCACATCAGTGATGTATGCTCCTGGGTTTCGCTTACAAAGAGGCAAATAATGAAGAATGTAGGTTAAAAACTAAAGGAATGAAGACAAATGTGGAAGGCAAATTCCATCTCAGAGTTCCCTCTCAATTCCGTGAAGTAGTGTATACAGAGAAATGCTTTAAATCAGTGGGAGTATATTTTCCTTGCACAGCAGAGTTAGTGTTAAATAAACAACTGATATTTCAATCAGTGAAGGCAAGGGGGATCTCCCAGGTTGTTTTTTCAAGAGACCCACTGTTACCTCTCTGGCCTTTCTCCAGACTCCTGAATGCTGCAAGTTGCAGAGGGAGAATTTTGCAGCAGATCAGCTGACATTCCTGGGGCTGACCGGTCTAGAGGTCTCCAATTGCTGCAGGGGCTGTAGGTGCCAAAGGGATGGGTGGGCAATGAGATAGAGACTGGCAGGCAGAGCCAGAGGGAGCAGACCAAGCTGCTGCTCCCTGTGCCAACCCCTGAGCCTGCAGGTTTACATGTAGTAGTAGATCTGTGTCCTGCTGAAAAACTCAGCAAGTATAGATTTGGGCTGGATTAGCTGGATTTGTGTCATATTAGCCAGAACACACAATAAGGAGTTCATCTTAGTGTATGGCCCTATGACAGCTGCAGAATGATGGACGATGCTCAATCCAAGAGCATAATGTCTACTTTTGTTAACCCCCTGTTAACCATTTTGAACAAATTTGAACTGGCAGAGCGTGTTTGTACCAGACTAGTACTTTTTGGTTTATGGCTGCAAAGTTTTGATCTGATACTAGGATTTTTAAAGCTGGATTTATGGTTTTGTCCTAACCCAGAATAATGTGAACCGAACATTTTGTGTTATTTACAAACATGTTTTGGTCTCTGGGCAAGCTGGAGGTCTCACTCACTGTTACAGGATGAGAGAAAAATTTTGCCACCCAGAAACTGTCATCCAGCTTGGTGGGAGCGCAAAAAGATCTGTGTTATATGCATTAGAAGAAACATTTTGATAGAAAACATACAGATCCTGCAGTAAAAGCCCCCAGAAGGTGTTGCTCCTTGTGGGTTTGAAAACCCACCCCATGATGAGGATTGATGGCAGCAGAGGTTCCCAGTGACCCTGGTAATAGGCAATCAGTCTCCCCTCAAAGCCACACACGCGGGTTTCAAGTGTCTTTAGCTGAGGACACCTCTCCCTGCGGGCGCTGCTCTGGAGCTCTCCCTGCTCCTGCCCTGGGGCTCTGGCCACAACCCATGGCGGCATCCCCGAGCCACTACAGCTTGCCACGCACAATGGCCCGTGGCTCCTTCTCTGAGGACTGAGAAATAAGATGCAAAAAGGCCCCTAAGTATAAAGATTTCGCATGTTATTTTTTCAGATAAGTGTAAATGTAACTGCTTTCTTAAATGCAAACATTAAATCTACTCTGTAAAAACACAATTACTGCTGCCATGGCAGGCGTCAGTCGTCCCTTTTGAAGGAATGCCTTGAAAACGCAATCATAAAATCCTTGCGCATTATGGATTTCATTAACATTGTACTCCCCTAGGATTCCCAATTGCACAATAACAGGAGTTCTTTAAATTTTAAATACCACAGACAGGAACAATTTCACTAAAACCAGATGTGAAACCCTTGCATAGGCCTTCTTACTGGTTCTAAGTACTGAAACTGGCTGGTAATTGATACCTATTAGCATGTTTGTTGTTCAGATTACAGAAATGGAAACACTATACTATTTTTCCTGTGAAAGGATACGTTAACGAGGGACAATGACTTACATTGCAATGGCAGTTCCCTGCTCTTGATTAAATTAAAGGGCTGGTTTTATTTTTTATTTTAAATTATGCTGTTTCAAACTGAAGGGCAGTCAAGTGTGTGAAACATAAGTGCAATAAACAAGTAGGCTGAGCTTAAGGTTGAGATGCTAATAACATCCCATATAACAATAAACTACCTTCATGCATATTTTTGGCAGCCCTTGCTCCTTCATGCATTTATTCCCTTCATATTGGAAAATTCACAGACTCATTAATGTGTTTTTAAAGAAGAAATTCAATCTAGAGTGACTCTGTTTCTGATTAACGAGTAACTCCAAAGCTCATGTTAGTTGAGCAATTTTCAAAGTGTGTTTGAGGGTAAAAATAAAATGGAGAAAGTTCTGGCAGACTTACAGTGTGACTGTACTATGGTTATTTTGAATCTAAGCTTTGACACTGATTTTCAAACAACAAAGGAAAGGAAGGGAAAGGCAACTTTCATTTAACAGAGCCCTGTAAGCAGGTGGCACTCAGATGGACTCAGGAGTTCATACCTGTCAGCCACAAAGCAGCAATCTAGTTTTTTTCACAAAATAATGGGTTTCAAGTCCACAGATGGAACTCATGCAAATCCGTTACTTATAACAAGCCAACACCATTTTCCTAATTATTTTTGTCAAAATGGTCCAAAAGACTTCAGGAACTCAAAGGAGACAATAATATCTTGTGCCCTCTAGATGTCCTCTATAGATCCCAATCTCCTTTGGCTGACACTCAATGAGGTTTTCTGTTTCTTTCCTCTTAACAAAAACTTTAACCTTGAAGGGAGAGGCAAAAAGAAGGGAAAGGAAAACTATAGTATTTCCCCTACACAAAAATCCCCCAACACACTGAAGAAATTAATATTTGGAAGTGAATTTTCAAGCTGTTCTGCGCATAGCTGAACATAGCTCATATACTGTACAAAGCTCATATATATGCCCTAGTTGCATATGCACATTAGCAGCTCAAAGGCAGATATCACTATTTAACCAGCTGCAGTGTTTGTGCAGGTATGGAAACCTGCAATTATGAAAAAATTAATGATTAACTGATATACACAGAACTTCTGTCTCTCAGACAAGGGCATATAGGCAGAATTTTTCACTTTGAAAGTTCTAAGTTCAGCATTGCTGTATCCTTCAGCTTTGTTTTTTTTCTGTTGAATATCTAGAGTTCTGCACTGTGCAGCAAAAATCCATTTATGCTGCACTGCACAAAAGCAAATACTTCACATAAATGACTAGTGTACAATAGCATGCACAACAAAGCAGAACAAAGTGACCTCAGTCCTTCACATACAAGTGCCTTCCTCCTTTTTATAAAATATTACATTTTGCTTCTATGGGTAATTTCAGAGTACTTTATCAGTTACATGTCCTTGGTTGTTTGTCTGTAAGCTCTTATGGAGATGAACATCTGTTCCCAGGGATATTTGTACAGAGGAAACATGGGACTTCAATATTTTATCCAGACACAAATTCACAACATGCACTTACTGCCAGTAAGTATCAAGACTTTGTAGAAGATGGAGGTTCATATGAACAAGGACCCTTTTATTAAGGTTTCTGGTGGTCTGAAGCCCTTAGCACCCATCTCAAGATTGTCAATTAACAGGGAAGCACTTAGAACACGGTTGGAAGTTTGAATTATCAACGTCAGTATAGAATTAAACCACATAAAATAAACATAATTAGAGCCAAATAAGAATGATCAGAACCAAAGGTGAGTTAAGGTGTTGTACCTTGTGAAAGGGGACAATATACTGAATCTCTGAACTAGCTCAGTTCCTTCTGCTACACAGGCTGAGTGATAGAAACTAATTAGCAGTTCTTCTGCACCACACATAAAGCATCTCTACTCAATGCAATGAATCTTCAAGCAAGACTTGTAGGCTCAGTCCTGCCAATAGGACACAGCTACAGCCTAATTGCTCTGTGATGAAGTCTCCCTTGGGGGAGCAGGTCCCTCCTCATGGGCCCTGGCCAGAGAAGGAGATGTCCAAGGGATTGCTCAAGGAAATGCTCTGTGCTGCTTTTTCCAGACCAGGAGCTGGGGGAAGTAGATGAGAACCGTGGCATGAGCAGCACAGCATGCAAGTAACCACTAACTTTGGGGCAGATGTGGTAGCTGGAGGCAGCAAAAAGCTGCTAAAAGTTTTGCTCAGTGGTTGTTTCAGCCCCTGAGCATCCTGGCGTATGGCAGGAGGAAAAGGAGGTAGAGCAATTCATGTGCAGGAGGCCTGAGGTACCAGAGTACCAGAGCTGTTTTAAGGATAAAACCAGGAGTAGTTTGAATTCTGTTATGTGTCTGTTATTAAAGAAGTTTATGGTCAGAAGAAGTCCTTTGAAACTTTTTCTCAGAAAGATCTAGTTCTAAGTGAAAGGATTAAAATATATATATAGGTAATATACAGGTACATAGTTATCGTAACTTAATAAAGTTAATAAGCACACAGAACACATGAATGAGATTTGACTAACTCTCTTGTTTTGATTATCTGATCATAAATGTGCAAGTGACAGCAGAAAAGAAGGAAAAGAGGAAAAGTGGCGGTTCTCTGACCAGATGAAACACATGGAATTTGATTCTGATGCATTCCACTCTTTTTCTATGTGCATTCCATGGATTGCAAGTGGCAATGATTAATAACAAGCCTTGCACTTAGATAAGGTTGAGGAGATTTTAATGTTTGTTCCTAAGTAATGAAAAAAGGATCAACAGATTTTTTTTTGGCCACTCTGAAGTCTGATTAGGTCCATTGTACATGACTGCCAAGAGCTCAGGATGCACAGGGGCCCCCAGGCAGGACACCTGAGAGCCCCGTTGTGTGCCAGGGATCAGAAATGAAAGATTTCCCCCTCTTTCTTCCCTTTACTAACTACTACTCAACATGTTTTTGAGCTTTCTTGCAGACATCAAACCTCACAGGAAACATCAGTGTGAACATTTGTATGAAAGGCTAATAAGGCATTGTTTTTATATGTCAGTTAGTAATTTCCTATAGAAAATAACAGAAATAGGAGGAATGTTTCAAATCTACAAACAAGTTTTCAATATTAGTAATATAGATATAATATTTCTCTTGGTGTTTGCCAATTCAGGAAATATAATCGAGGTTTCAGGCAAGTCGTGTAAGTCAACTTAAAATTGAGGAAAAACAGTGTTTTTTCATATAATGATATTAATACTTGCCTGCTAGTATAGTTTTTTTTGTAAACAGTAATTGATATGAATAATCTGAATCTGTTCAGGAGTTATGCACCATTCAGCTATGGACCTGATAATACAGAGCAAACAAGTCCAAAGAGATTGACTGAACTCAAGGAGCCTCTTCATGGTAACAAATGTTTTCAGGATTTCTCCTGTGTTAACAGAGCAGAGCCGAGGCAGCCCATCTCGGTAATGAATGTTGTGTTTAAGGATGTGGAAGAATAGCCACCAGACAGAGACCATTGAACTCATTCTGTGAGTAACACATTCTAGAAGGGACATAGGTCTTCTGAGGTGAAATCTGAGTGCATGAAAACACCACACTGTATTAACACTTAACAGTAATCAGCTAGAGACATAGCACATACTCAGTTTACTGGGACATTCCACTTTAAGTGCATGTTAAACTAATATTGACTTTTCCACTAAACCAAAATCTCTGTTATTTGTGCCCAGAAGACTGCAAAAACAATAGATGTGGGAAGCAGAAGAATTAATCTTCCTGACCTTTTCTTTTTCTATGCCTTTGGGAGTAAGTCTTTTTTTGTTTGTCTAATGAGGAATATGAGCTATTCCCCACTTGCAATGATTCTTAAATTATGTAGAAGTACTTTGCTGTGTTTTTTTTTTTTTTTCTTTCTTTTGCATTCTCCACATTAAATTAACTCCATAGAGTATTATTAATAACATCTTTAAAATGTTATCTTTTTACCTGTATCCATTCTCTGATAGAATCTTCCCCTGGGGTCCATCCATTCTCAGGGTAATTTAGCCGGGACCTTTCTGAAGACCAGATAGCGCTGTACTGGGAGGAGACAGTGATTTGATCAGAGTGAATTTCTCCTGACTCCATACCTAGTGGTTCCATGCACTGGAAATCTGAAGAAAAATAAATTACCATCATTATTATGGTCAGCTTTTTGATTTAGACTTTGAATAATAAAAACATTTCCCTGCTTTGAATATGAATATCTAAAGAATTTATTTTTATGTGACTTTGAATACTTTAGGAACTTAAAGTGAGGCAGTGTTGGGCTTATGGTGTCATTCTTAATACTGCCATTCGAGTTGCCATGGCAATTCCTGCAATAATAATGCTATACAAATATTTTTAGCCCAGTATTGTGGCCATTTCAGTATAGGACAATAGAAGTGTCTATCCTAGGCTAGCAGAGACACTCCTGTGGATTCATAACATAAGACAATGTATGTTCATCTCAAAATTATGCACAAGCCCAGAAATGACAAATTAGATGACTTTATGAAATAATTTGATTCTAAAACTATTTACTTCAGTACAAAAAATATAAAATTATTAAAAAATATTATTAGAATTTTAGTCATTCTCTTTGGATTCTGGACTTTGGAGTGAAATAGATCAACAAAATTTGAACTCAGGCCACAAAATTATTGACTTAAGGAGATTACCACCTCTTCTGTAACATGGTGTATTGTAAATGAGTTGATCATCTCCATTCAATCTCTGTTTGCTGACACAAAAATTACCTAGTTAATTTAGAATCAATTGACTTCCTAATCACTATAGCAAGTTCAAAGGTTGATCGGGCAGAGTGATTCAATTCTTCTCTCAGTCTTCAAAAATAAAGGCTCCAACCTCAACTAAGGCAAGAGAAGCCATTAGCTACAGACAGATCCTCAAAACCAAGTGCTCCTGGGTCTTCATATCAGAAGTTTACCAACCCCAGTACAAGGGCAGGATAAAAAATCCCATGTGCCTATGCTTCTGTGCAAGGAATTCACAATATAGAAATATAATTAATTCCTTTATTAGAATTAAAGCTAAAATAACTGTGTGAAATGGAGTTAGATATATGCTCCTTTTTACTGCAACTTCTCTGGAGATGATGTTTCTCTGATAGGGGTGGGTGCTGAGCTGAAAGTTTCAAAAACCATGAATTGAACAAATGAGCTTTAAATAAACAAAGTTTTGGGTTTTCAATGAAAATTAAAGTATTGTGAAAAAAATGTTGTTTTTTTTTTTTTTAAAAAAAAATAATTTAAAAAAAGAATCTTTTATCAGGGATCCAAAATTCTACTTTCAGAAATGTTATCAAGGTATTTTGTAGGAAGTGTAGTTGTGGCTTCCAGTAACTGAATCAAACTAACAGCATTCCCTCTGCAATTCCCTCTCCCCCAGTTCTGTATTAGGTGCATGGTAAGTACTGAAGCTGAACTACATTAGGGTAAGACTCAAAGGAAAAGAACTTCTGCTTGAAATCTGAAGGAAAGCCGTAAGCCGCTACAAAGAATGCAAAACCTGATAGGTGGGAGTAATATCAAGAGACCTAAAAAGTGTCTAGTTTGATTTATACATTTTGCTTTCCCTGTAGTCCACTGAGATGGGACATCTCCCGTGCCTGACTTAAGTAGATTGGGTTGTCATGTGGAGGTGACCAGACAACACAAAGAGAAAGGATGGCTGAAACTGAATGAGACCACTCACTTCTCTAAGCCTTCAGCATATGAAATGCTTCCTCTTGACATCCAAAAGGGTTTTCATACACACTAGCTTCTGTTCTGTTGTCCTGTGTTTAAAATCTGAAGGCATCTTGGCATAGCAGATGTTATTAATTCTGACTTCGGTGTGATGGGGTGATTGTGGAGGTGGACATGGGGACACAAGTTGTTTGTGCCTAATTATGAAGGGAGAGGAGCAGCACCTACATAAGGAAAAACCAAACTAGCTGAAGGTACAATGCTTCCCATCCAGGGAAGCTGTGTGTCCCCCATTGCCTGTTCCTGCCTGTGTGTAAGAAAGCTGTTAAAAAGGCAGGAGAGATGGGGAGTTACAGTTAAATTTTCTGTTTATTCATTTTGCTTTTGTCCCTTTTTTGATTAAACAAGCACATCAAATCTGTGTGAATCTGCTCAAATCTCAGCAAGACACAGAAAGGAGAGGGAGTTTGACATAAAGTGTGTGTTTTATCACTGAGGAAAGCAATGAAATCTGCAAGGACATGGTGTAACACAGCATATTATTTTCCTGTTTCCCTCACTTTGTTTCATTCTCTGTCCAAAGGGTAAGCATGAAAATGAGTCAACTGAGAAAAAAATATGAGACAGAGAACAAAGCTTAGATAGCTTATGAAATGGTTTAACAAGAGCACATATATTAAATGGGTTCCTTTTATTCAAGAAATCGATCATCAAAGCTTATTCCATGTAATAAAAGAAGGCTTTGGATAGTGCATTCATTGTTCATGTTTCATTGTTTTAATGCAAGTGTTCAATTGCTCTGCATTCCTGTGTTTCCTTGGTCAGCACAGTTCTTCACAATAATTATCCCAACTTCCTGGCAATACAGTGGAATAAAACTGCGAGGAGAATTCTGCTCCTTGCACTTTTCAAAGGGCAGCTGTTCTTTTTAAAAAAAAAAAGAAAAAAAAAAGAAAAAAAGAAAACAGAACCAATCCTTCTCCACCATTTTATTTATTTAAGCTTTCTTTAAAGCTTCAGGGCAACACCTGGTGTGTAAGAAGACATAACAGAGAGTATTTTCCAAGAAGCTCTGTGGGATAGATAAATACTGACCTTCTGAGACACTGCTCTGTGACACACTGTAGTTTGCTGAGAAACCCTCCTTCGCTATTGCACTGTCAGTGTAAAATACCATTGAAAGAATCCCTGTTGAAGACCGGACACGTCCTGGGTTGTTTTGCCCACAATAACGCCCGATGTGTGGGCCAACTGCAAAGAAACAGCATACAATAGTAAACTACCAGTGCTCCTACAACAATAGGTGCCACCACAATATCCTCCCAAAGACAGTCCCTCAGCAGGAAATGGTGAACCTCTGTAACAGTTCAAAATAACAATGCCATCAATAATTCAGCGATGAACAATAAATTGTTTATCCTACACTAGCAATCATACTTCTAAAATGCTCCAGATAGCACTCCATGAACCTCTGAAAATGTACAGAACCAAGATTCAAAAAAGTGTCCTTAAAAGTGTGCAGAGAGGGCAGTGATGCACAAAATTACACATACGAAGCACCACAAGTATTTTCCAAAGTGTGATTGAAGCACCAATTTATGACAAGAGCAACTGAATGGCCTGATTTGCCAACCTGGTACAAAGACTGCCTTCCAGGTTTTATGCTCTATGCTGCAGATGATCTGTTAACTTCATCTCAAACTTTGAAAAACATTTTTGACTCATATTGAAGTTATGACCAACGACTCTTCATCCCCCTTAACTTAGGCTTTCAGAGCCCATAGTTCTTTTGCCCATATGATCAACATGAAAGAATACTGTAAAATAATTTAAGAGTGAAATCCTAATCCTTTCAAAAGAGCAAGAATTTCTTAAGTATATCTCCATGCCACAGAATACACACACAGACATTGTCACATGATCTCCCTTCATGTTAATACTGTATAAACCTGATTTTAGTATTTTTCAGCATTTGCTGTGCAGTGAGATAATCTTTTTCCTTAATTAAGCTACTCAATTCACAACCAACATATGTGGCCTTCTAGCACTTGAGCATTCCCTACAGATAGGTCCCTAGGCTGTGGAATGGTGGTACATCTGTGCTTACAAACAATAAGAAAAGATAATGCTAAAACCCACCCATGGAGTCAATCATGAAAATAATCATAAGGCATCATTCTAATGCTTACACCACTGGTTTCCAGGCTTAAATTAACACCTTGTCATTTCTCTAGGAAGTCCATTACACTTTCAGTTTAAAATATAAAATGTTTAGATATCCTAATTATTCACAGTTCAAAGAAAATCTACAGCTAACATAATTTTCTAGTCATTTATTGGCATTTTCCAACAAGTAAAACAGTTCCAGCTTGGAATAACTTTATTATGTAAGCTACACATTTCTGTAAGGCCCTAGAGTTGCCAGAAAGAGGGAGCTCAGATGTTATAGCTCTTGCTGCCAGCATGTCCTTTTCTATCCATATTATGGCCACAGTTAGTCTTCAGTTGCCTTGGCAATCTCATGGCATTTCAAATACCTGCCAATTCAGACTTTTTCCACTAAGGTTTTTCAGTGCAGCATTGATAGAATGAAACATCCTATAGAGGATATGAGTTGAATTCTTCTTCATCCTAGAAACCATTAAAGCTTCATGGTTTTATGTTTCGGAGAGAGAAGTTTGTTTTAGACTGCTACCATCAACAGCTTTTTAAAAACACAAAATAATGCCCACACATTCCAGTTGCTATAGGTTTTTTGTTTTGGGTTTTTTTTTTCAGTTTTCTTTTGCATTTTCTGTGTGCAAACAGCTCTGATCCTGCTCTTTCTCAGAATGGCTTTCAAGATTATAGTTGCTGATGGTGCTCTGAACTGCAAGAAAATAAGAAGGGTAAGGCTACCATGTTATGGTGCCTCTGAGTCTCCCTCCTCCCATTTCCTGTAGAGAAGCCTCTTTGAAATGACAAACAGAAGAGAACTTTGTTTAAAGCAGACAGGCTTTAAGATTCCCCATGACTCACTGGTTTATAATTTTTAAGAAATATTTAGTGATTATGCATTTGAGTCTTCAACAGATTGGCCCTGCCATCACAGTACTATTCCCTTTGCTAGCTATGTGGATGCAAATGCCAAAAATGTGCAGAATATGACACAAAGAGGTATTGAATTTTTTTGCACATCATGTAAACCTTACCCTGCTGAGCTAATATGATATTGATCTGAGCACAACTCGATGAAATAGAGATTCTCCTTCTTCCATAAATAGCTAACACAAAGTTCCCCCCTTCTATTATTTTTTTTTCCATTCAAGTCTTGAAAACTTTTGAATGACAATAAATTATCAAATACATTGTGTGTCACCACATCAAATAAATGCTGTGCAGGAAACTCATCTGGGGAGTCATTCAGGGGTGAGACTGCTGTCTGCTTAGGTAGACTATGCCACTGTTTGTTTTTTTTTGTACCATCTTCCTGACAATTTCTTAGGAAACAAGGTGGGATTTCATGATAGAAAGTCTAGAGTTCCAAAAGGGAATTTTAGGGCAGAAGGTGCTGAAAAGTCATTAGGCCAGCCTCTAAATGTGCACCATTATGTTACTATGACAGCATCCCCCAGGAAGGGCTACTCCAAATGTGAGTCACTTGGATTATGTCCTCACTCCAGGATGCTTCTACACTACCTGCAGAACAAAGGCATTTCAGTGAGCCAGCTACCTCATCTGGCTGCCCATGCTGTAGCAATTTTGGAGACCTTGGCTCCTCTTTTCACAGGCACAGTATGATATAGTGGAAAACTGAGTAACTTTCTGGTTAAAAGATGGAGGGACAACTAAGAAACCTATTTTGCATGCATTTCCCAAAATTCAGAATCTAATTCTACACCTTGAATAAATCCTTGATTGTTCTTAATAAGTATTTTTAAATGTTTAAAGATCAGAGCACAGAATATATAGAAAGTGGCTGGTAGTTCAAGACTAAACAGAAACCTTATCCTTACTGATTCTTCTTTTCCTTACTATTGTTTGCCCTTCTGCACAAAGAATATTGATGTGAGGAAATTCTGAGACTTACTGAAATACACTTTTACCCATCTAGTTGAAATGTTAGCTTTTGGAATTAGGTTAAGAACTTCCCAAAAAAACAAGCAAAGAAAAAAGGTATATCAGACTTCTAAAATATTGAGACAAATGCTACGTTAACGAGCCACCTATTTAACTTTAAAGTTGTTTTTTATAAGTATGCAAATATGTTGTGGACAGTATTTTCACATCTCTATGATTTTTATTGAAAAAATATTTGCACACAATTTAGGATGTGGAAGAAAAAACAGCTGAAAAATTAATTCAGTCTTCACATTCCAGCAGTCAACTACACCGAGCTTGTGTATGCTCTTAGATCTTAATGGCTTCTCACAAGAGCGTAGAAAGCAGCCACAACAGGAGAAACACACTTAGATTAATAGCAACCTTCATTTGCACTGATGTTAATGACTGCAGTAAAGCATTCTGCTTTGCTCTGTACTTCAGTGGAAGCTCTTGTGGTATTGACTGAAGCAGCAATGCTTAGGCTGTGGTTCTCAAACCATATGTAAACTTCTTTAAATTACGTTTGAGCCCTAGTAGACAGCCTATAGAGCTTCAAAGAGAGCTGCATGATGAATATGTGCAATTCATCACTAAAGCTAGTCCTCGTTTTGAGTGGGCTATTTTTCTTCAAAGTCATCAATGGAGTGTTCTCAGCAGACGCTGGCTGAGATATATCTGTGCCTTGGGCAAAGATATTTTTGGTATCTAGTTTATTCATGCAAAATCACATCTTTCTATTCTGAGATCTACTTACTCCCCTGCTCTAAATCCACCTGCTATCTCTTTCAAACTATGGTCCCTTTTCTGTACAATATTTGCAACAAGCATGTGTAGTTCTCAGATATTCTTCAAAAGGGTTTTTTTCACAAAACAAAATGCCAGGTCTGAGGCATTCCTGAATGCCTACCATTCCTCTCTTGAAACAGCAGAGCACTTATACCACTGTTTAACTTCAGTCCTGTAGTGTCCTTGGTGAATTCCTTTTGAAGTCAATCTAACTGTTCACATGCTTCAAAGATAAGCACGTATTTTGTGGAATCAAGTAGCAAATACTCAGCACTTGCCAGCTTCAATCCACTGAAAGGACAACCAGGTAGGCTGAGGACTCCATGACTGTGACAGAGCATTTCAGGATTAACGTGTTTTTGAATGACTGTTACAGTTGCTGTCAAATTCTCTAACAGAAAATTGTTTTCCATCAGTGAAATGGAAATTACGTAGAAGTAAAATGTAAATGGAAGCTTACTGACTTTGACATATCCTTTTAAACATCATTGTGAAAATTTGTTTAAAAGAACATTTCTCTTCTTTATTTTTTGCTTTTCTTGGAGAAAGGAAGGAAAAAATAATCACAACTGTGTAAAACAGCAAATTTATTTCCTGCTGATCTCTAGTGACTGTAGCTTATCAAATTCTATAATGAAAACATTTTCCACTTATGTTTGGTTTCATCTGCTCTAACTTAGGCATCTAAAGTTTACATCTGACTTAGGGATTCATAGCTTCCAGTACAGTCAAGGAGACAAGAAACTCCAAAGGTCCATTAACTGTGCCCTAAAGTAGATGTTGAGACAGGTCAGAGTGGGATGCTGTTCCCTGCTGGGAACAGAGGGACTCCTGTGCCTGGCTGAAATGCTGAGCCTGTTCTCCAGAGATGCACATTCGGGGTGCTGTCCATCTAATTCTGCTCTGCTTGAGACCACAACTATTTTCCAAAAACATGTTCTCTCTCTCGTATTACAATAGTGCCATCATCCCAGGAAACCACAGCTGTGTTGCTGTGGAGCAGGGGAGGTGCAATGAAGGATATATATTTTTTCCACATATTAAAAAAAATTCTTCTTCCACATTTGTATCAATACAACAGCACCTTTAACACAACTGGGCATGTGAGCAGCAATGGATTACAACAAAGCAAAAGAACCTCCTTTTCTATGGATATATCATTAAACAGAGCAGGCCAGGGGATACCCCCTGGACCTGCAGCCAGTAGCCAAGGGCTGCTCCTGGGACCAGACTAAGTGTGGCACTAAGCTTGCCCTATGTGGCTCTTGCCTCTGAAACTGGCTGGCCATGACCAACTTGCCTGTTGAGAGTGATCCCTGGCTTTCACTGGTGTCACCAATTTCTTGGGAAAGTGCAAATTTGATGTGTGCTAAAACTGTGCAAGGGAGTACACCAGGAAATTAGAAGTGCACATGACCATACCCATGTTCCAGTTAATAGTGTAGAATATTTTTGCACAAACTAAAGGGAAATGGACAAATGGCTCAAAGACTCATCCTGGGGGAGTCTCCCTTCATCAAAGGGAGCCATACTCTCTAATTCACCATTGTGTAGAAATTTACTGTTTCCATGTAGATGCAAATGAGATTTTTTTTTCCCCCCAGATACTCTCTCTATATATTCTCCAGTATCCAGACATTCTCTATTTTCATTTGATGGCCAGGTTGTACCAGTGATTTCCTGTTCCATCTTTGCTCTTCAGTTGAAATAGTTCCCTCCCAGGGATTCATCCTGCAATGCATTTATAGAAAAGCAACCACATTCCATCTTTCTTTGTAAAGTTAAACGAGAGAGACTGACTGCTGGCTGAGGTTTGTCCTACATTTTCCTACAACTGCTGCGACCTTCAACAGTTGGTATCTAAGAAAACATTTTTCCAGCCTGCAAATTCTGTAGAATATTTACAAGTAAGCATGCAAGTATCCTTAGTGGATGTGAGGATCATTTTGAGTGTAGAGAGTTTGTGAGACAGTTTGTGGAAGGCTGATAATGCTTGTTGATAATTGGTCGTCAGTATGGCTCAGCCACTTTCTTGAACCAGGAAATTACTGCTTTGAAACCCTCTACACTGACAATAATGCATTTCTTTTTGGTTATATTACACATTAATTGATTTACTGGATCATCTTTTCAAATATCAGTTTAAATGCAAGCTTTACAGGACAAATTTGGCCTATATACAAATAAACCTATTATTAAATGTTCCAGACATCTTTATTGTACTGTTAAAATATTGTTTTCCTAATTGAGGCATTAAATACTAAATAGTCTTTTAGCTACTGTTATGGGTCTTTCTTCACTCTTTATTGAAGTGGATTGAAAAACACCATGATAAACCCATTAAGCATAAAATAAAAACAAAAAAAGAGAAAATATATGTTAAAAGACATATATTTCCTGCAGCATCAATGGAAGCTTTAATCAAAATTATGCTGAGAATTTATTTAGGAAAACAGGCAAATTTTAATGTGTTATTAAAATATATTTCTTAAGTTATATATTTTCATTGAAATCAAATATTAATGTAGGATTAGCAGTTTGTAGAAACTGCCAGTGCTGTTCATAAAACAAACAAAAAATCTATTAATATGAGTTATCACACAAATGGAAAAGGGAAATAGTTGTAATTAGTGCCCAACACAAACAGCATAAATCTTCAGTCACTGAATTTTGCTACAAATTAAAAATTAAGAAAAAGGACAGCTTCAAGATGCTTCTCTTTATCAGCTTATGCCAAACACAGAAACAGTGAAAAAGGCATCACTAATAATCAGCTTTACACAGCTGTTTCTACAGCTCATATAGGCATTTGGGCACCCTGAAGGTTGGGCATTCAGCTGGGACAATCCCTTTGAGGCTGGAGCTGCAGCCTTTGGCTCTGGGTCTTTGGAGAACTGGTACCTGCCCTGCTTAAGGGAGATTCGAACCTTGCAGACCCAAGATTGTACATGAAAAACATAGAGAAATCATGCAGCTATTTTATTTGTCAGACTCAGTGTAAAGCAGGGATATGGGGTTGGGCAGAGGGTGAATTGAGTCTCTCTGGCTCTATAGGGGTAGCTAATATCTAGCTATGCACTTAGTGAATGTGCACAAGGTCAAGTGAGGTCAACAACTAAGTGGAAAATTACTGAGATGGCAGAAATGTTCCAGAAGGGTACCCAACACACCCACCCTGACACATGAGGCCATCTAATCAGAGATTATAAATTAACAAATTAAGATAAAACCTTTGGATTTGCTTAAACTGCTGGAAGAGAGAGAGTAATATAGTGGAGGAACTCTGCAGTGCCCAGTCACTGAAGCCATCTGAATGAATAGCTCAGTGGCTGTTTACTGACCTGGGTAATTGTGTAGTCACCATCATTTCAACTGCATGGACACCACATTTTTTCTGGCAAAGAAATACTCTGCTTTGGCAACTGGTCTGTAATACAGCTCTTCTGCAAGTCAGAGGGCCAGTACCTGAAGTCCAGTTTCTGCAATTTGTTGGAAATGTCTGGACTATGCTCATGGGTTAGCTGTGAAAATTTGGAGACTAATTATAAGGCTTCACATTTAATTTATTTTAGTGTAGCAGGTTTCTCACATATTACCACTGAACACAGAGGTTTCTTCTAAGCCAACTGTTAAAACTGAACATATTTCATCCAAAAAAAAAAAAATCATTCACACTATGATATGCTTTACTGAATGAATTTACAGAGCATTTTCTCCATTTCTTTTTAATTCAACTCACTTCACATAAATCAAGTACGGATCTCTCTAGCATGACAGTTTAAAAAATGGGAATATGCCTTCTGCAGGCCACTACACAGTAATGGTTATGCATATTAAAGTCCATTTTTCTCTTACCATCAGGGAATCCATCCCAGATTTCCAATCGGTCATAGCGACAGAATGCTCCCCCTGGAGTATTTGAATCAGGTTCTAGCTCAAAGCTTTCAAATTCCAGTATAATCTCTGACATCTTTGGTGCAAAGATAATGTAAGTGCATTCAAGGCTATTGGGATATTTTTCAGGGAATCCAGGGGACTTTATCACTCCACTTGATGAAGTAAAGTTTCTGGAACATTCAGGTCCTGTAGAAGGAGAAGGAGAAAAATCAGCTGGGTTAACACTGTGCTACTGAGCAAAGCAGTTAGTTGGAAAACAAATTAGGTTGTATTGTCTCTCCAGCAGCAAAGGTGGCTTTTCAATGAAACACCTCATTTTAATCGCTGCATTAATCATTCAGCCAGCTTGTTCCTATTATTGATAGTCAGTCATTTAAAGCCCAATTCGCATATACTGTCTGATCTTCAATTCTCAATTTGTATGGAACAATATGAAAACTTGTACCAGCTCTAGAAAAAATTATGACAAATACAAAGTCATGTGGGAACAATGAAAGTGTAAGCTGCAGAAATCTCGACAGAGCCCTAGAGAAATAATTATAGCCCCTTCAAGCTCAAATCTTTAAATCTCATGGCTGACAGGCTTTTATTGGTGAAATAGAATTTTCTACAAAAGCGGGTGAGTGAATTCAGTAGAGGGAGTAGTGGTTTCAGATTCCTGGAGCACTGACTCAGTAACTCTGCCAGATGTGACCTATGCCTCCTTGACAAACTAAATGTGAAAGGTAATTCGTACATGTACTGAGGGTGAGTGACTCATTCTGAGTGGTGTTGACACAGGTGCACCAGTAAAATGTTGCTGTTAGTGTGGGCATGATAAACTGTGTGATTACAGGCAGTGTTGCTAGAAGTCACCTAATGTCAATGTTGACACACCAGCTTTCCCTGATGTTCCCACTATGGCATAATGGGATGCTCCAAACAGTGCTGTTGGTGGAGCAGAAAAGTGATAGTAAAGATGTAAGGGTATAAAAGGCCAGGTCACTGGATTTGCCTTTGTGAATACAGGGGACAAACTGGAATCTCTCTTGTTGATGGATCTCATTTCTCCTTTATTTAGGTCCCTCTGGAATCCTCTCTCTGGATCCCACACCTGCAGGTATGCTCAGAAGTCAGCTGCAGGCACTGCCCACACATCTTCCCACAAGGTCGGCAAAGGTACCCCCCTCTGCCTTTTGACACTCCAAATTTAATAGAGTGATTTACAGGACTTGGGGCATTGGTGGATATCAGCTGGCCTGGGGAGCTTGGGTGGGATGACCTAAATGAAGGTGCTCTGACTGGGGGAGAGGAAGGACATGGAGAGCACAGCTTGGCTGCAACAGGCAGGTCTGTGCTGGAGGATGATGTGTGTGAGGCCCCAGTCTGGATGAGGATGCCCAGCATCCTTAGAGACTGTAGTCAGGAGCCTTAGAGGATTTCCAATGCCTAACACAGATCATTGAAGGAAAACAGTCTGCCTTGTTGCATATATGAATACTCTTACTTCACTATAGAAAATGTTTTCATTGTGAATGTGCCAAGCATATTACCCCCCACAGATCTGGCCACCTCCCAGCTAAATTCAGCTCGCAAGAGAGAGGTCTGAATGAATTTACTCAGTTCAGGTAATCTTGCCCTTCAACAGACACTGAGAGGAAATTCTTGAACTATCACATCAATATTCAGAACACTTCGTGGCATATTTTGGAAGATGTGAATATTGATGCTCATGTAACCTGACCCATTCTAATTTGGGAAATTACATTTTGCCTGTAATTAAATCACCCCCTTACACATTAGTCAAATATTCCTCTTCTCTCCCTGTCATTCCCTTGTCTCCTTGTCGTGTAGGGGAGGGTTATATTCTGGTTGTTGCTCCTCACTCCCACCAGTAGCTGCTGTTCCAGGATAAAACAGCTTTGCTATGCCATTCATAGTCTAAAGTGCTCTGTACTCCTCTTGGAATCCAATAAAAGATGCAATATAAAATGTAAGCCAGGATCATTATTACTTTATTAAATACAGCCAGATCTTGGCTCTGAGTGTGTGCAATCGTCAGGCTCCTTATACTCACACATGGTATCCTGATGCCAGCTTGCTTTATTTTAAACATGTTCGAGTCAATCTGGTGCAAGAAACAGAAACTGTTTTCAGGGGAGCTGTCTCACTAAAATGCCCTCCAAAGATTTTGACCCTTTATTGACACTGTGAAGCAGCTGCAGGAATTACTGAGGCTTTGAGGAACTCCATGGGACAATGTGCATGGAAAACTGGCAGAAAAGGTCCCAGATACCAAAAGTAGATACTTCTGAGGTGGAAAAACTACATGTGTACATATGTGTATGAAACAAAGGAAGAGATTTGAACTGAAGGAAAGGCAGAGAGGAGGCAACAGAGAGAGCAAAGGAAAATAGATGACATTGGGGATAATTTAATCTGCTATCTGTGGGTGTCAGTGAGCCAAAAAATCATTTGCCTTCTTGGTTGACACTTTCTTTTCTTTCAGTTTACACCATAAATTTAGTTGACTAAAGTTAGGAAAGTTGAATGTGAACTGTGTAGATCCTTTTCTAGCGAATACGTCACTCATCCACCCTAAAATAGAACGTCTGCCCAAGCCAAAATGATGAACATTTCATGTGGGCTAAGTGTTGGGCAAAATGTGTTTCACGTTTTAGTCCTGACTACAACTTCTTCAGTATCTCTCTGGCCATGGAGCTGAATGAGAAGTAAAGAATAATGGGCAAAAATACACTGTGCTGGAATGAGGCTCAGCCTTCAGCTCAGCACCGCAGGACCTTGGGCTTGGCATCATTCTTCCCATACCTGGGAAATTATAAGTTGTGAATATGCTAAACCAGACATATTTTTCTGGTGTGGGCAGCTGAGCTTCACCTGTGCAAAAGGGTGAACTGCTTTATTTGGCACAGATTTTAAAATGCAAAACTGGTATAGCGTATATGCATTTTCTCAGAAGTTAAATAGAGCTGTGTTCCCACAGCAATGATAATTTGTATCCTTTGTGTACACATGGCATTTTCTAACACCGCATGGTGATAACTGTCCTACCTTAATATACAGTTTACGTGGAATGAACTGGAGCTAAAGTTGCTCTGGGAGCCATAATTTTGAGTTTCCTGACTTCCATGTGTGTAAAATCTCATTCATTATGCCATTTTAACATGGTTAATGTGTATCTTTGAGACATGTAAATGACCACACAAGGAAATAAACACAATGTTACTGTCAGAGTTCTGAGTTGTCACCACACTGTTAGGAAATAAATAAAACCTTTTTCTTAAAAGGGTTCAGTTACTAAAATAGATTGTTTCACAGATCATTCTTTCACTTCTTCTTGTGTTTCAGCCTTGTTCTTTATGAAAGATGGTACTGCATACATAAGCACTGAGAAACATTAGAACACATTTTCAAGAGTTTAGGCTCCTAAGCACATCAAAATAAATAGAAATTTTTTCTTTAGGAAAGTTTGGTGTCATTTGGATGCTGAATTCTTTCAAAAAATGTGACCCTGAAGGTCAGCAAAAGAATTTCTGGGAGTCAAGAGTGGATTTACAGACAGGGAAGATGGTGAACAAGAGGTCTGTGGCCCCAATTAGCACTGTGCAGAGCAGCAATAGCAATAGAAAAGAGACTTCACTACTGTGCTTCTGCTCATTAGCAGTACAGCTGCCACCAAGAGTGCGCTCTGAACACAGCTGAAAATCTGGCTTTGGTTTAGGTGCATAAAAGGGACTTGGACTGGTTCTGAAAATGGGGCACTGACTGGGAGTGGTGTGCATTGGAAATTTGAAGTTTTGAGCTGCTTTTGTGAATATGTCCCTAAACATTGATGTTGAAGTCAAATTTTTTTCTATAAAATGAATGTTATTATATTTTTATATATTATGAGCTTTGGTCCTGTATTCTCCATGAATGGAACATATAAATTATTGATCTCCATCCAGCTATAGGGAAGATGTATATCAAAAAAAGTGACCTTACAGCCCTTCTAAGCTATTGACTTGGGAAGAGTGTTATAAAAGAGGGAGTGTCTCTCTCTGGTTAATCCAGCACTCTCTGTTTCTCTGGGCTTTCTCTGTGCCCCATAAAGCTAATTGTGCTCACTGGCACTAACTCCTGGCACAAGCACCCAGCAGGTCATGCCTGTGATCAGTGTGAGCTGCTTCTTTCCTCTGCCTCCCAAACATGATTTGTTAAAGCAGCAGCAACATCATCTGTTGTCCATGTGTACTCATGTCCTTTCCGAGCCCACAGCCATCTCTTGGGAGCACTGAGCAAAACACTAACCAAAATAAGCCAGGGACTCAGAAGGTTGCAGTGCTGTTGAGGCAGTAACATTGTAAATCACACAGTAATTATTATTAAAAAAAAAAAAAAAAGCAATAAAGCTAATGGTTTTAAGATGGTTGAAACAAACAGCTGACAAAAACTACTATATTTCATGCAGAGAAGTCAACCCTCAGACACAGCTGACCCACTGGATTCATGATGATTTACACCCACTGAATACAAACCCCGCCTTGGAATTACTAGGGTAATAAGATTTTCTCTTTCAAGCATTTTCATGCATTTTCCCCATTCCAAAGAATTATGGTGAACTTTCTGATGCAAGTAAAAATCACAGGTTATGAACTATGTAACAATGAATTGTTTCTCACCTCTTTTGAAAACTTCATAACGGATAGAAAATCCTGCTCCATGTGTCTCATAGTCGGAAACAAATTTAATAAAAAGATATGGTCCTGAAGACACTAAAGGAGGGGGAGCAATTTTTCCACAGTACTTTCCCCATAAGCGTCCTTCAGCATTATCTCCATCAATCACTTCAACATAATCATACCTGGTAGATAAATGGAAGGAAGAAACTTTTAACTTCCAGGAAAGAAGGAGACCTAATTAATTTAGAAACCATAACACAACATAGATAATCAAGAAAAATGCTAGCTTGCTTGGAAAATGCATTATGCTGAAAGATGTAAGCAAAATGAAATAATTAAAATGGACTACATTATGTCTGTAGACATCATCTGGCAACATGGAACTATTAGGAAGAATGGTGTCCATTATGCTTGCAGACAATGTCAGCTAAAGTAACCAATTAACAAAAAAAAAAAAAAAAAGGAAATCTCACGAGCACAATTCTGTATTATTAAATTGTGTTCCTTTGTCTGTGTAGTGTTGTTATCAATACATAATGCATAGCATTCTTTTCAAACTGTGAAGTTCTGTTATGAATTCAAAAATGTCTTTTTGGCTGTAGCTCCTTATGAACAATACTTTGATTTCCATATGCTGTCCTCCAAACATATGTCCACGGAATAATAAATAAATCCCTAAACATTAGATTTTGTTCAAAACTCCATCATGTTGCAGATCAGTGGTAAAAAAATCTGTTATTTTCCTTATTATCTGGACAAATAGTTTGGAGCACATCACAAAATCCACAAGTCAGTCACAGCACTTGATTTTTCTCAGACAAAAATTGTTTCAATACAAATCACCTTTATTTAGGTATTTGAATCAAGAAATGCACGTTACAACATTCATATTTGTACAGCATGTGATTACTAGACAGACTGGGCTAAAACCTCTGTGATTATTTGCATCAAACCTAAGACTGTGTAAGGAGAAGCATGTAATAACCAAATAATGATCGGTACTAAGAGTTTGCCTGTGAGCACCACGTTAGGGCTCCTCAGCCCTGTCACCAGAGATGGCAACGTGCAGGGTCTGCTCTGACAGATTTGGTGCTCAAGGGCTGAGGAGAGCAAGCCCAGCAAGCTGGTGGTGCTGAACCAGCCCAGGGAATACAAACGAGAATGAAAGTCATGGGAGGGGGGAAGCTGCAGGTGCAGAGACAGGTCTGTTCTTAAGTTTTATTAGCAGATGATTTCACTTGACCCCAGACAGGAAGGAGGATCAGACCCGATCTGTATAATCAGTTTAATCTTCTCCCAGAAGGTGGTGGCATTTGGAGCTTGAGTTGTGTCCTGTGACTCTCAAACAGCAGCAAAAGGCTTTTCCCTGCCCCGAGTCTCTGTGTCTCAGCCACGCTGCCCTTTCATTTAACAAGTTGCTGTTAGCCAGACAATCTCATTTACTTTTCATTATCTTACTACGACTGACATTAAAATGTTGCCATTAATTTGTTTAGACCTTTATATTCTACTGTTATGCTCACTGAAATGTTCCAAGCATATTAATATACAAGGAAGAGCTAAAAATGACAGGACAATAAAGTGTGTCTGGCATTTTTAAAGAGATCAAAGGAAAAAAAATGTCTTCATGATGACCAATGTCATTTTTAACAACTCTGCTCCAAACCATCCAGGGCACATTACTTATGTTTACATGAAGTCCTGTGAGACAGCTGCAAAGATGATATCACTAGTTAAAGTGGACAGCTTAAGGCTCCTTAAATTAAAAATGACATTACCTCATCAGTTAAAATTGTGTGCCAGCTTTGGTGTATATCAAATACAAAATAAAGCTGACACTGATGGAACTGTAAGCATTAACATATGTGAAATATTGTGTTAACTGCATTTCTTCTTATGTATTTGATTTTTCTAGTAGCAATTGCTCAGCTCACTGGCTTCACTGTCCCAGTGCAGACTGGTGGAATTACAAAGCGGAAACATGCATTTCTGAGATAATTTTACAGATACTTAAGTAGCCTGTAGTTTTTAAAATTAGACTTCTGTTCTTTCTATAATGTCTTTATGATATGTGTATAGAAGGATTTGAAAGTTAGGAGAGGGGTTGTAAAGAGACCTCAGAATTGTTGAGGTTTTGTCTGGTTAGTTTTTTTATTTTCCTTTCTCTGAAATATCCTTAAAAATGCCAGTTCTAGGTTCCCTGCAAAACCAATTGAAAGTACTCAGGGATACATGCTACTAGTTTTCAGATTTTAGGAAAAATATATATATTGAGAATTTTTAACCAGACAACCTTTCTCCAAATAATCAACTGCTTGTTGATTAAAAAAGAGATTTAAAGAAAGAGTAACCACATAAACCCACAGCATCTGAGTTACAGCCTTTGCTCCATTTATCCCATAGTGACATTATTTCACCACTTTCCCAGGCACCATTCTTTGCTCAAGCTTCAACAGTAGACAAAATTTCAAATGGTATGAGAAGGAAATTAACTAAAATGCCGTGCAAATTTTATTTTTTCCCTTCGTATAAAGGAGACAAAAAATTCAAACGGCTTGGATTCAGTGGTTTTATTCTGCTACACCTTAAAAATAAACAATGTTATATGGTCTTGCTCAGTCTTCCACAGCCAAAAAATAACTAACCTGGAAATACCAATTTTGTTATTTTATGAAGTAAATTAGGCAAAAAAAACCCATTCAAATTAAATTCTGTCACTCTACTAGTTTTCCTCATTTATAGCAATATTCTGCCCACACTTTCCATTGTCCCTTGTAGTTACAGAATGGTAATTTATGGTGCTCTTCCTGGCTGCTGTGCAGTTGTAAATGACACAATTTGGTTACTAAAAGGCTTTCTTCTAATGGATTTTTTCAAGTTAGAGGTCATGCAGCCCCATGGAAGATTGGAAGATTTTATTATTTTTTTTCTTTCATTTTGAAAAATTACTGACAGACAGAGAAGAAGTTTAGCTGTGAGACAACGGGTAAGAAGTACAATTTGAAAAGAGGATGCTTCAGAGATCAGCCTCACAACCTTCATATTCTAATGATCATGTTTTTCATTTGGTGCTAACAAATGGATTTGGATTCTCCCACACTGGTGGCAACATATGATATCTGGGCTGCAGTAAATGAGTATCTATATTACTTTTTTCTTAGAGAAATAAAATTACTGTGGATTTTACTAGTTTATACTTGGAAACCAACATCCTGCTGTCATTTTTGCACTTTTCAAAATCCTACCAGAGACCACAGCATATCACAAACAACTGGTCTTGTAAATAGGAGAAAGTACAGTCACAACTTGGAAATGGAGTTGCTGCCAAGGAAGCTCAGAAAGCAGCTTGCATGTCCCTCTGGACTTGGTAGCAGTTCTTTTCCATAAGTTTGTCAGAAGATGCTGTGCCAGGGATACAGTTGGCACATTGGCATCCCTGTGAGAAGACTGAATGTTTCACCTCCACAGCACCCAGACAGACTTGGCACACAGCCCAGAATACTGAGTTTGCAAATTTGGATTTCCCATTTGGCAATTCTTCACTCAGTTACTGCTGTCAATGGTGTGGCAAATATTTCTTGTAATTTTATAGTCCTTTAGGGCTTATGGCAGAGAAATGTAAATATAAACATGGCGCTAACCATGGAGTGTAGTTCTGGGTGAAAGACTAGAGCATGAGTTCAGATGTGAAAATAGGAGATGCCTGCCCAGAAGAGAGGACAGCCAGTGAATATGTTCATGGAGCTGCTTTGCCATGATGCAAAAACCATTCCCTTTTTGCTTTCCTAGGTCTTTCCAGATATCCCACTTCTGTTTGCACCCTCTGTAGTGTGCGAAGCCAGTGAGTGGTTTTTGGGTGGGGATGGATGAACAGCAGTACAAGAGTTCACATGCACTTCCTGCTCCTCCCAGCTGGTACCTGAACAGGCCATTACTTGTTGCTTGTAGTTTTATGGTTTAGTAAAGCCATATCTGGAAGAGATTCCCTGTGGAAAGATGAGGGAATCTAGAATTCCTCTAATTCTTTAAGGAATTGCAAAAACATGTTCTTTTTTGGAAAGTGTAAGTTATGGTTTTGAGGAAAAGGCCAAAAATTACCTATAAAATTAGCCCTGGGCAATGAAAAATATAAAGAGCTGCAGAATTCAAATTTTGATGAATTTGCTAGTACCAGTTTCTAGTAAATGATAACAGTGCTTACATTGGGGCTCAGTTCTGAACATGCTGGAGACCCCTGAAATGCACCATTGCATGTTGTACTGCAGGAAGTGAGGTGCAAGTTCTGGAAAGCTCTGCCTGCTGCTGAAGCCAGCCATTCTGCCAAGCTACAATCTGCTTCTACACATTTGCCTATTACCAGGGCAGTGAGATCTTATGCCTTTTTCCTTAAAAAATTCCTTCTCAAGAAATAGGCAGAACTCAGCTGACATCTATCTGCCATTTAATCTTATGAAACAATCAGTGAAGTATATACAACTATAATTTACATCCAAGTATGCCATATTTTTCTGCAGCCTGCTCTGATCTATATGGTTGTTATGAATACTTTGGCTGTTCACCTGTTAGGATGAAAAAAATGTCCAGGTCTCTCTTTATTTTATTACTCTGATTCCACATCCAACCGAGCTGCTAAATTTCTCCCTGACGTGAATTATCCACCCTGGTCAGACTATCTTTGGTTCTGAAAATTTTCTTCTTAGTGTGTATCTTTCTTTTGCCTTTATTTTACAAAGATTTTTTTTTTTATTCCTCACAAGTCTCCACTTTAGTTGAACAGAAGGCATCGCAAGAAGAAATCTAAATAAAGAGCTTCAAGTTGTTCTGCACTGTGGCTTTGTGCCCCATTAGTTACTGAGGGTTAGAGGTGTGGGATTTACTGCAGTGCTTGTGGCACAAGGCAATCTGTATCCCAGAGCTAAAAGCTTAAAAGCTGCAGGCACTCAAGGGACACCAACTCTAATCCCAGTTTATTAGCAACAAGAAAAAGAAGTACATTATATTAAAAATAAAAAAAACATTAGGTGCAGCACTGAACAGGCTGATTTTCTGCCTGTAACCTCAGCATCTGCTGCATTTCTCTTCATTTGAGCCTCCTCTGTGCAGCCTGACCAGACTCCAGGGCCTCCTGTAAGGTAACCCATCCCATGGGCACTGGGGGACTGACCCATTTTTTGAAGACACACCAGCCTTCCCTGTAGCTGGGACTGCCAGGTGTCTGCACCAAGGGGACATAATTCCTCACACGTGGGCCTCACAAGACACCTTGATGGAGGTGAAAGCAGCGTGAGCTCTCAGAGGATCCTGAGTGACTGCTGTGTCCCCAAGAAGTCTAAGAAGAGCACAAATTCTCCCTGATTCCCAGATAGCATGGGAACTTCCTTCCTTCCTTCCTTCCTTCCTTCCTTCCTTCCTTCCTTCCTTCCTTCCTTCCTTCCTTCCTTCCTTCCTTCCTTCCTTCCTTCCTTCCTTCCTTCCTTCCTTCCTGCCTTCCTGCCTTCCTGCCTTCCTGCCTTCCTTCCTGCCTTCCTTCCTGCCTTCCTTCCTTCCTGCCTGCCTTCCTGCCTTCCTGCCTGCCTTCCTGCCTTCCTGCCTTCCTTCCTGCCTTCCTTCCTGCCTTCCTGCCTTCCTGCCTTCCTGCCTGCCTTCCTGCCTTCCTGCCTTCCTTCCTGCCTTCCTTCCTGCCTTCCTGCCTTCCTGCCTTCCTGCCTTCCTTCCTGCCTTCCTTCCTTCCTTCCTGCCTTCCTGCCTTCCTGCCTTCCTTCCTTCCTGCCTTCCTTCCTGCCTTCCTTCCTTCCTTCCTCCCTCCCTCCCTCCCCCCCTCCCTCCCTCCTGCCTTCCTGCCTTCCTGCCTTCCTTCCTGCCTGCCTTCCTGCCTTCCTTCCTTCCTTCCTTCCTTCCTTCCTTCCTTCCTTCCTTCCTTCCTTCCTTCCTTCCTTCCTTCCTTCCTTCCTTCCTTCCTTCCTTCCTTCCTTCCTTCCTTCCTTCCTTCCTTCCTGCCTTCCTCCCTCCCTCCCTCCCTCCCTCCCTCCCTCCCTCCCTCCCTCCCTCCCTCCCTCCTGCCTTCCTGCCTTCCTGCCTGCCTTCCTGCCTGCCTGCCTTCCTGCCTGCCTTCCTGCCTTCCTTCCTGCCTTCCTGCCTGCCTGCCTTCCTGCCTGCCTTCCTGCCTGCCTTCCTGCCTGCCTGCCTTCCTTCCTTCCTGCCTTCCTGCCTTCCTGCCTTCCTGCCTGCCTTCCTGCCTGCCTGCCTTCCTGCCTGCCTTCCTGCCTGCCTTCCTGCCTGCCTGCCTTCCTTCCTTCCTGCCTGCCTGCCTTCCTGCCTGCCTTCCTGCCTTCCTGCCTTCCTGCCTTCCTTCCTGCCTTCCTGCCTGCCTTCCTTCCTGCCTGCCTTCCTGCCTTCCTGCCTTCCTGCCTGCCTTCCTGCCTTCCTGCCTTCCTGCCTGCCTTCCTGCCTTCCTGCCTTCCTGCCTTCCTGCCTTCCTTCCTGCCTTCCTGCCTTCCTTCCTGCCTTCCTTCCTTCCTGCCTGCCTTCCTGCCTTCCTGCCTTCCTGCCTGCCTTCCTGCCTTCCTGCCTTCCTTCCTGCCTTCCTTCCTGCCTGCCTGCCTGCCTGCCTATTAAAATGCCCAACAGATCATTTCTCCGAGGAAGAACACTCATATGTTGACTTAGGAAGAGCCAGGCAGTGCAAACTCAGGGAGAAGGGAAGGTGGGAGTCAGTGCCCATGGCAGGAGGCTTTTAAACTGCTTTTGTTTGTTCTGGATTCATAGTGCAGATGCAGCCCCCTGAGGGAGACAACATATCATCTAAATCCCAGAGTTCTCCAAAGTGCTGGATATTTAAATGCACAATTTGCAATCGATTAATGATTTGTAATTTATTCTCAGTTTGGGGGGCCTTTGTTTCCATTGGTCTTTTGTGAGCTGGTGTTTTTATGGTGTTCACCCAGGGCCAAAATTCACTGGAGTTATTCATACAAAGGTCCTGTCAACCTAAGAGATTTCTGGGAATAAGGCCATTGGGATTTGGCTACTGTTCAGAAATTTACTAATGCCATTAAGTGACAGTGGGTCTCCATTAAGAATGAACTACTGAGGGTCTATTTTAGTACAAGACAATGCTGTAGTGAAAAAGAGAAAAGATGTAACAAAGACATCAACAAAGATCTACAGTTACCCACTGCAACAGTTTAATTCCAACTAATGTTAGCAGCAGTCTTGTTATTACACTGATTTCTGGAATAATTGAATGCACTGGGATTTGCGCTTTCGTTTAAAATTAAGCTCTTAATTCTCTGCTGAACAAAGGAATCTGAAATGCAACATACCTTAACCAATAACATTTCAAAACCCAGATGCAACAAAAGAACCATTACTATTTTAAAATCTGAGTATCCTTCATCTTATCACATGCTCCTTGTATTTTGGTTCATATTTTTTGAGTACCTAGGACTGCCAGAACTGAAGATCTGAACCAAATAATTGCAGATTGTATCTGCACTTTTATCTATACAGCTCCAGTGAGAACAATAGCCAGATCTTCAGCTGCTGCAAATGAGATTAGGCCCTTTATACAAATGGATCTAAATCGGTTTACACTGACATATGGCTGAAGAGGATGCAAGTGTGACAGAACATTTTACCTTGTATTCACTTAGTTCTATTCTATTAATACCAAATAAAATCTGGAAAATTCTTTAACAGAAATGTGAACACCAGGATTCACTTTTGGAATGCATGCAACATTGTCATGCAGAAAATGAAGAAGAACCAGAGGTTACGGACTGGGTTTTGACATTTTAGCATTACAATGTCCTAAGGGAAGTAAAAGCAAAATTCATCTGCTAAGGTCTTCAGCACATCTATCTGCAAAAAGCATTTCACCAATGAAAAGATCTGATCTTGATGTTACAGTAAATTCCACTGATTTCATTGCTTGCCACATACTGTAATAAATTATAATATAATGATCCCAGTATATAAAAATGAAAACCTCTTCTGGGAAGAAACATTCAATTTTAAACCTCTTCAGTGAGAAACTTCAGTTCATAACTTTCTGGCACAGAAAAATGCTATCTTTTCGTGGAAAAGGTTTCTGTCTGTCAAATAAGACAAATTTACAAATGCTTGACTTCCACTTTACGTGGGGGAAAAAGAAACACTTAGCAGTTTAAAGACTTCAGAGAGGAAGGAGCTTTCTAGTGTCAAACTGGTGAAGTTTAGTATTTATAGGAATTTCACATGCCTCTAATTACTCTAAACTCAGTTCCCAAGTAAAATATGCCATCTGGAAGATATTAGAGTCATTTACAACTTGTTCACTTCCCTATTTCACTGCAAAATCTTACCTCTTGCCAACTTTCCAGTGTTCTTCACAAGATGAAATGCAGTCTAATTTTTACTGGTTGCTTAATACTTACTTTATCTATGTTGAGACAGCTAAGGGTTTTAGAAACTGGAAAAAAGTTACATTTAAAAAAAACTAACTTTCTTATTATTCACTGTACCTAAAGCTTTTCATGTGGATGTTTCAGGTGTGAGGGTTATGCCTCGGCTTAGTTTAGTATTTAGCCACTAATTTGACATGGTTAGATTTGGAAAGATATCCTAGGTGATAAGAGAGAGAAGAAAGATGACACAAACAGCCAACATGCCTAAGAATAGGCTCTTGTAAGCAAAAAAAAAAAATCCAAAAAAAATCCAAACCCTCAACTATATGGTTTTGTTTTTGTTTCTATGACCTCCCAAGAGATGCCCATCAATCAGAAAACTTCTTGTTAGTATAGCAACTTCATCCAAGTATGCCAATCTGTTTATAAGTGAAGCTTTGCGACATTCCTCTGAGGTAAAGTTGTCATTCTCATTTTACATATGTGGAGACGGGAGAGAGAGACTGAGTGCCAGCAGTCTTACAGAAATTTTGCAAACAGCAAGGAACAAAGCTGAGATAGCCAGATACTGTGTTTTAAACATAAGAGCCCAGTCTAGCTTCTCCTGAAATAATGGAAAGATTCCTAGTGGCTTCTGTGGGTTTCAAATAAAGATTCTTAACAGAGACTTGAAACTTGGAAGTTTTCCTAAGCTATAGAATGACTGAAAGAAGGGGCTGCGAAGTCTCACACAGAATCACAAATATATTTCTGTAGAACTAGACTAAATAACTTGCATACAGAGACTCATGCATATATACACACTCACACTCACTGTACACCTCTATATCCATCAAACATTGTTTTCATGTGCCTAGCAACTTTAATGATTTGTGGCTGGATTAGTGCTCTGTGCTGATGTAGTGCTGAATTCACTAAAAAGCCCGCCTAATTGGTAAGTTATAGAAGTCTTGGATTTGCTTCCTCGAATGCCTAAAGAACAGAGAAAGAACTGTATCAAATGGAGATCAGAATCAGTTCTGATTTCTTTTTCTTTCCATGAAAGGGGGAAAAAAATGCTTTAAAGTTATGGCAACCTTATAGCACTCCATTTGGGAGTTTTGAACCGCTGATTAATTTGTAATTATCCTTTGGGGATCTATGTAGTATATTAATCACAACCTTAGGAACTCAACTTTTAAAAGTAAAAGGTAGATGTTAGTTTTTCACAGAAACTGTGAAAGTTCAGAACATAAAATAAGTTCCACACTTCAGAAACTCAGATATTTGTCCCCTGTGGGCTGTCTACAACCTCTCTGACCAATACCTATAATTAATGAAACTAAAAGAGGCTAAAGGAGAAAGGAAATTACAGACATACATATCAGCTTTAGATCAGAAGTTATGGCAATTTTTTTCCATAGCAACCATGTCCTGAAGCCCTGTAAATACAGTGAAATGGGCACTTGCACTTATTTCCAGTTAGGAACTATATAAAGGAATATTGAGGATGTGGTGTTGGGCACTTAGAGCTCCATATTTCTCAGTGTTGCTCCCTTTGTTGTGATTTCTTCATTACATGTCCTGTGGGCAGACCTTGGGCCAAGTGAAAAATCCAGTGTGGGATTAGTGTCTTCACATTGTTAGTCTGTAGTGATATAAATGGCTGCTGTGGGTCTTCCTTGCCTGCAAGTGTGACACATGCAAATTATTGGATTGATTTTTTGCTGAGACTGTATCTCAAACCTGTATATAGCCACACGATTAGGCATATGTACAAACAAGTGGAGTTATTGGAAAATGTCCAGCTTTGCTTTTGAAACTTTTGGCTTGTCAGTGTTTCATCATGTGCGTGTATTAGAGCTTTTCCTGTGGATTTTTACTGGGGAAAGGGGGGTTGGATTCTCTTGAGCTATCACCAAAGAAAAAAGAGTTTGAACTACAAAAAGGAGATCCAAACTTTCAAGTCTTTTCTATATTGAAAACAGAGTCCTTAAGAGTGTGAGATACACGGCATTATTAGGTAAATATTCTCATAATGCTGAGAAGAGCTTTGGCAGACTATTGTAACATCTAGATGAAAACCATCTCCTTATTTCTTTCTTATAATACAAACTTGGAAAGGCAAAGTGTCTGGCCATAACATCTAGGAGTGCTCTCTGGCACAGGAGGCACACAAAGCTGAATAAGAAACATTTGTAGTTCACAGATCAACCCACTTCCAACGTCTGCATGTTTCCTGGCGAGCCGCTATCTCAGCACAAAATCATTTGGTTGTGTACATTGCCACTTTAACAAACAACCCTTAAGCACATGAGTAATACTTAGGGTTGGCAACTTTAAAGGGGCCCTAGCTTTGTGAAATCTGAATGATATTTCCTAAGAGCAGTGCAAGGAACATTTACTCAAGGATGGTGCTTTCAAATTCCAGACTTCTGATCTGAGTAAGTGTGGTTGAAGAGCTGCCTGAAAAAGTCCCATGGCTTGTCTTCTGTTTTGCAACTGGGACATGTACACATGTATGTGTGTGTTTCTCTGTGTGTTTATTTTTATATTCTTTATACAAGAAAAGACCTGAATAATTTCAGATATTTCTTCCAAAGTTCATTCTCAGCCAGAGAAGCAGCCTGGGAAACTCAGCCTGGAAGATGTTAATTTTAAAACCACTAAAGCAGATGAGAACAGGGAAGTAGAGTTTCTATGTAGATTTAAACTATAGTAATTGCTACCAACACTTTTCTATTAATTTGTTGTCTAATTTCAGTAGAGACATTATAAATAAAATTCCTGTTGATAACTTATGCATATCTTTATAGGTGTAGTTTGGTTTTGCACACATCAGTGCGTCAATTCAACATGAGTGCAGACTTCTCCCTGAGATTCTGCTCTTGAAATCTGCATTAGGAAATTCAATATTACCCTCAGAATTATAATTTTCTCATAAAGTGCATGATTACTTAATGTTTATTGCAAACAGATCACTATTTAAACTGTTTCAGAGTAACTGTTTTTGTAATAGAGCTCACAGTTAAACTGTATCAATTTGAAACACCAGTATATAAATAAAGTTTGTCCCATTGAACAACTTTAATGCCATTTTATTGTGTGTATCCTAGAACCGAAAAGTATATATAACTGAAATAAATGTATTTATCTTATGATAAAATATATCATAGATGTTTAAAGCTGTTAAGCCTGAATTTAGTTCATTTGTATCCTGTATCACAGAGAATGTCACAGTTTTTATGTGTTTTGTGACCTTATGATTTATATGGGTCTTGAGAAATAACTATGTGTTTAGAAAGGAGGAAAACAGTGGCCAATAAACATTCCCAGTAGCCTAAAAACAGGAACAGCTTGTTAACTGAGGTCAGATATATGACCCAGTGCCCAGTGAAACTGCATTGTTATAGCTGGAATGTGGGGCAAATCAGCCATGCAAAAAACCCACCCCAGCGATCCACCTCTCATAAAAATGTCTTTCTTAGAAAGAGAGGCATGTGATAATGACTTACAGGAAGGAAAATGTGCACAACAGATCAGCATCATCTCTGGTACAGATTTACAGAGTTTAGTGGCATTGCATCTGGGCTGCATTGCCCTACACTAATTTAAAATGGAAAAATAAGTGGAAAACCTACCAGAATTTACAAGTCTTTGCTAAAAAAATTGCAGAGTTTTCTTCTGTTACTTAATACTTTGGAAAGCAAGCTGGGTAATGGACATGCACACAACACAAACACATACACAGCTCATGGGCTTCAGAAGCTGGGACCATACTGAATACATGCGTGCCAGCTCAAATCCCCAGCGGGAGCTGCACAAATGTCAAGGAAGTATTCATTAAATGGGACCAAATTTGTCTTCTTTCCACTTCCTTTTCCTCCCTCATCGGTGCAACTCCTTGAGATACAGTCTTTCGTAAATCTGCTGAGCATTTGGACCTATACTCAGTGGACGCTGAATCTATTTTAGAGTGGCGTGGCTGTAAGGTGACCCCTGCCTTTGAAATCAAGGCAATGGAAAACCTAAGTCAGGACTAGCGCACTCACAAAAAAATTGCTGCTTTTGAGGTCAGAAGCAATGTTGTCCTAGAACTACTCTCCCATCCTTGTACAGCCTGCTTCGACTGCTGTAATCAAGAAAAAGACACTCTTCAGGAAAGAGCTGTTACTGGGTTCAAGAAAGTATGGATAATGATGTTGATATGTTTTCTGCATTTCATGGGTCAGGCTTCTGCCCTTGCTTTCTACTTAGAGAAATGGACAGTGTGACATGCACCTATAATAATATATTACCTGACAGACCAAGGGGATCTGCAAATAACTCAATTAATTGCAAACAAAAATGGTGCTGCATATTTTTTTCTTTTGTAATCCATAAGGAAATAGTGTTCTAAGTCTTCTTTAATTAATTACAATAAACAAGCATTGAAGGGCAATAAACCATTATACAGCTGATGAAAAGAACACCCTGAAATTAAATGGATAAAATCCTGATTTGATGGCTTTTGTTTAGTTTACACTTTCAGTAGGTATCTCTGAATGCTTTTAGTTTTGTTTGTCTACTTTGTGGTGATAAGCACATCAGAGCAACCTGTGTAAGACTGTGTGGTATTAAGCATTGATTCTTTCCTCTCCTTCACTCCTGGCAAGCAGCACACTAACTCAGACAGACAAGCCGTGAAATGTGTTTGGGCCAGATCCTCTTGTACGTGCAGAGAATCTGCGTGAGATAACGCCAGGCTTTCCTTTATGGTTTAATAATGCAAAAGACAGGCTTTCACACACCAGGGAGAACAAGGTTTGTTTGCCTTATGCATTCTTAAAGGTATAAATTGCCCAAAACAGTAGTAGGAAGTCTGGGAAGGAAATGAGATAATACACCATCCCTTTCCTCACTTTGAGCCTCCTGAGCAGGCTCACAGAGATGTCTGACTTGCACAGAGGCGCTCGGGGACTCCTTTTGGCAGCAGAGCCAAACTCTCCCCGTGCTGTGTGTGAGGTGGAGCAGACCCCAGCGTGCTGCACTGCAGGGCACACAGTGCCCCTCTGGAGCTGTCCTTGCTGCCAGACACTGTCACCTTGCAGTGTGGCAATGAAAGACAAGCCTGTGGGTTTGCTCTCTCACTATCCAAATAACCAACACCCAGCTTTGAGCCAGGTGGTAAATGCATCCTGTTCAGCCCCTACTCTGAATAAAACTGTTTGTACCTGGCAGGGGAGGGGCTGTAGCTGGAAAAGTCCCAACCTTTGTGTCAAAACCACTTGCTTTTACCTTAGACTGAAACATAATTTTCATAATTTTTAAATACAAGTCCTTCCTGTCTGAAGAGCTCATGGGTTTCATGCTGCTGAGCCTAGGTGTCCCTGCTAGTCCCCCTTTAAAATTTTACAGTGTAACATAACCTCATTTTGTTACACTGTAAACATTTCCAAGGTACAGGATCCTATTTTATATTGGGGGAGGGGGGAATGGTAATAACCCCCCTTTCCTGAAACATGCAGAAAACACCTTCAACAAATTAAATGTATGCATTCCTCATTAGCTTTAACCCAGATTTGGTCTCATGGGCACTGTAAAGCCAGTCCCTCCTTCTCTCTGAACAAAGGGATGTTAGGAGACCTACAGACCACTGGAGAGGCACAATCATGCCTGACTCACAGCACCAACATGTTGTGATGAACAGATTCCTGAAACGGCTCCACCAAATTTAATTTTCAGATATTTGGCATATAACATCCTGTTTTTCAGCTTTTCCTCAACTACTGCACATTTCTCCTCAAACAAAATATACCACAAAGTGTCCTCTGTCCATACATGATTGTTGCATGGCTACTATAGGAACCATTCCAGCCAGACAACTTTGAGAAAAATTTCAAACCTAAGTCCCTTTCCCCACAAGGGAATTCACAAAAATCAGAACTAGCAGATGGATAATAGACAAACTGATGAAGGATTACCTCTTTTTTCCCCACAGGGGTAAGGATCATGGAAACATGTCTCATGCCAGCAACAAAAGGATATGTCAGCTGGAAAGAACCTGAGTAAGGTTTCTACACAGCACTGTGCTCTGGGAAAATCACAGTATTGCTTGTTAATGGTGCTGCTCAGAGCAGTGATAAACTCTACCAAAAATTGCAATCCTTGCATTTGGAGATGTGATTACAACACATGTCTGAACCATTTTTATTTAACTGGCTGAGGTACTTACAATGTCATAGACTCTGCTCAGTGCTGAATGTTCCCACCAGGAACAATAAATCCCGTGCCACCACAGCTTTGCCACTAACTGGGTAAGAATCTGGCACTGCTATGGATGCTGCAGTCACATCTTTGACTGCAGTGCAGATGCAAATGCCCAACCTGCTGCAGGTTGGAAGCTGGGAGCCATCCTGCTCTCATCAGAGCCAGGGTCTGGGAAGGCAAGAGCTTTGGAAAGGAATTGGGCTGCCAGGGGTTGCCTGTTCAGTCAGCTGTATGCTTCCTGGTTTGTAACAGCTCTGTTCTGTTCACACAGTAGTTAGCAGGACCATAAGGCTGTGAGATTAGAGAGAGAGTTGAGATTTTTAGATGCAAATGTGAGCCTAGATGACCCTCAGTATGACTGGGTCATTTAGGGAGATATGAGCTGATGGGAGAAAGTGAGTAGGCACTGGACTGGAAAGCTGAAAGCAAGCTCTTTACATCTGCCATGGCTATTCAATGAAGCCAAGTGTCAGCTAACTTCCCTGTGCCACAGCTTTCTGGATTGGAAAATGAGATATTGATATTTCGCTGAAAGAGTCTGAAGGCACAGGATGAACTGAGATGGCCACAGTATTAGTGACACTGTCTTTAATTTTGTGATTCAATACATCTCTTGTAAATAGATATATTTTGTTGGCAGCTCTTCATTCTTGCTTCTAACCATTTTTAGCTGTGATTTCAAATTTTTACCCTTGAAGATGGACAATAAGAACAAAGAGAGCTAAAATAATATGTTTTTTTTGTGAGTTTCCATTCCAAAACAATCATAGTGAAATGCAGTGTTTTGCTACTCTTGCCACTACATCAAATGTTCTCCTATGAAGCCCATCATAACAAGCAACAATATTTCTTTATAACCCAGACATAATAATTAATGTAGCCTTGCCTAGATGTGCAGGGATTTAGACAACTAATACTCAGAAGTATTAATAAGCCTTCTGCCTAAATCCCTAGGTGCGGAAGAGTCAACCGTGTATCCTTAAGCTCCTTAGGGTAGGTACTTAGAAGGAGCCTGGAAAACAAAGGATTTTGGGCTGTATTTTAGCAGAAAATGATTGTCTGACATCTGAGGAGATGCTTTGAGTTACCCTGAGTGACCTGTTGCTTTGTAGAACTGGTTATCTGAGGGACATGCGCTGGCGTGTCATGGTAGGGTGCCCCAGCAGGTTACCCACTCTTGTTTCACTCTTGACTAAACACATTGGGCAAGTGGATTCAAAGCATTTCTGCTTTGAAGAGGAGTATTTCCAGTACCTGAGCTCAGGTGTGAGAGGTTGGCCAGCTTTCCTCCAGACTATCTAAATAAATGATGATGGTGATTATACTGCTGTCGGTAAAATAAAGTAGAAGAAAAGGTGTGCTACCTCCTTCATAATCCTGGCAGGATTTTCTGTTTGAATTTCATCTTATCAGGCTTTTTTTACTCTCTGATAATCAGCTTACAATACAGTAATTTTGCTGTGAGGTGGAGCCCTTTCACATAAAGTTATTGCAAAAAAACCTCTAGCTGCATAAAAGCCTTAGCTAAATTGTATACAGGATAGATTGCATACACACCATGAAGTTGTCAAAACATTGTGATTTGATTAATGAGGCTGTTAATTTTCAGACTTGTCTCCCATACAGATCTTGAGCCTCTTCAGTCACATCAAGACTCGTGAGGTTAACGATATTCCCCGCCAGCCTTAGCATGAGTCTGTCACGTTATAAATGACTCTCCCTTCATTTGCCATGTAGGAATTGCCTTAGATACCTGGGGCAACATGAGAGGATGAGAGCACATTAGCAAACACTTTGCTATGGCAAGGCATTCTGAATGTGAAATGCCTTTCACCCAGTATGACCAGAGCCCTTTACACCCACAAGCTTGCTCCTCTTCAACATGCATTTTGTCTCCTGTTGCTTTTAATCCTCAGGGATGCAAGTCCCTAACCTTGCTCAGCTCAATTTTGCAATCTCCTGCCCATCTGCATTTAGCCAAGGGAATTGTAAGAAGAAAACTGGGGAGTTGCTATAAGGTAAGTGAACATGGTTTCATATGAATTGGATCCTAAAAATAGCCTGTTCTGTTTTCCTAAATCTGCAATACCTGTTTTATTCTGTAAAGAATCCCAAAGGCTTTAACATAAGTAAGGAACACAGAACAGTGCCGAGATCTTTTTTGCTCTTGTTTCAGCCCATCCTTCATACAGACAGACATGCAAATCCATGGTTAGGAGGCACAGTTAAAACTGCTTTTAAGCATGGTCATTAATCATGTGTATATTGATGACCTTCTATTTGTATTTCTTCCATTTTAAGCACATAAGTCTTGACTGATTGGTGCTTTTTAAAATCAGTACTATCCACTACTCATACGATTTAGAAACATGAATTACTCACTAAGCTAGAGAATTTTAATATTCAGCCAGTCTCACATTCAGGCCATATGCTCTACCATACAAAATCTGAGATAAAAATGACAGCAGCAAGAATTTATATGAAGATGACTTATTTTAAGAATTAGACTGTGCAGCCCTGCTTTTGCTGACGTCAGTGAGACTATTCATGCACAAGGATTTAGACAGAGGTTACACATAGAGCTTGGGAAAAAGGTTTTAATGTTCCGCAGTATGACATCAGGTTGGGACTGAATCTATCTTTCTGCAATAAAGCCAATCCAAATAACAAGAAAAAAATCTCTGCTTATACGGTTTTAACAATTTCAATTGTTGAAAACTCAAAAAAGGCTTTTAGCATATGTATGTGAATTAGAAATGCACAATTCTTAAGGTTGAATCACTTAACAGAATTACAGATAAACCCTTCTGTGTTCCCAAAGTGCTTATCAGCTTCACCTAAGGCAGGTTTCTGGGTTATTTTTTGTCAAGTAAGTTTTATTTCAGTCAATACTGGTTAAGGACCTTTTACAAATCCTCCAGTTTCTGTATGATTCAAACACCTTTGAATGTCACACTGCTGTAAAAAACACATTTTCAAATGGTGTCCAAAGCGATGCTGGAGAGCAGAAATACAATTTCTACATGCAATTGTACCAGCCTGTCAAAATCAGCATAAAGGAAGAGAAGAAAACAGGCTATGTGATATGTTTTGCTACTGTCAAACCCAAGAGGACATCTCACTTAATAATTTAAATGAGATCCTGTTGCCTGACATTTTTAAAGCCTTTTGATCTCTTTCTTCTGGTTCCCTGGGTGTGGCTCTGTAGGGTGCAGTAGACAGAAATCTGTGGATTAAACACCATGTTGCCTATGCCCCCCCTTCACTTTTGCCAAAACCCCTGTTAGTGGACAAAATGAATGTTTGCTTTTGTGAAACGCTACTCTGCTGGAGCTGGTGGAGAACAACCTTTACTAAAGGTTTTTAGACATGGGCCAATCTATAAAACTGCCAAGTTCAGATTTTCTGTTATTATCAAGGCAATAATTCCTAGGCTCTCTGTTGAGAAGATCTGAGAAATTTGTTGGCTCAAATTAGGGACTGAGATTAATCTGATTTTTAAAATCAATTAATCACTTGATCACCGAAATAATGTAGGGGCCTTTGTTTTGCAATTTGCTGCACTTGCATGTAATGCTGGGAAATGACAACTTTTATCTTTCCAGAAAAAAAACAGAAGGAAAGATACCTTATTATCACTGGTTCAGTGAGAGCAGATAAGCCTGAAGAATTGGAAGATAAAAAACTTAGCAGAACATTTAGAACTTGAGCCACACATCTAACTTATGCATTTTCTCACTGAATGCAATGCCAACATGATCATTAACTTTGATAGAGGAAGACATTGCTTAAAACCATAGAGACATTAAATTACAACAAGAATTTTGTGAAAAAAATATGAAATAGGCATGAGAAATCATAGTGATTGGGAGCAGACCTTTTTCCTGTTGTAACCCAATTAGTTTCTAAAGAATTATATGAAGCATTACTACGGACCCTTATATTTCCAGTGGGTCAGATTTAGTGTAAGAGATTGTAAATTGCTTTGTGGCAAAACAGCTCAAAGCATTTGCATTCAATTTACATTTAGAATATGTAACACAAGCTGAGAAGAGGTTGTAAAAGTCCTTTCAGGAAGCTCCATTTTATCTGTACATAAGCATTAGCTCCAAGCATGTCTGTGAGATCCGCCGGCTCCTTTGGTTTGGCAGAAGCCTCTGGGGGAGCGAGTGCCACTCCCCCTTCACAGGGAAATGCTTATTAATTATTCTCCCAACCAGCACTGATAGAAAAGTGTCACTTCCAGCCTTGACTGTCTCCCCTGACAGCCTGCTACTTTGTTTAAGTGATCTCACAGTTACAACATTTTTCATAATATTTAACCTAAATTTTCCTTGCTGCAGATTAATCCTACTCCTTCTCTTATCAAGTGCAGTAACTTCACGGCTTGCAGACAGCACTTCTAACATGAAACAGGGATCTAAGCAAGGGCTCCTTCTTAGAGTACGTGATGTCAAACTGACCTTTGACTCTCGCACTTTAAATACATCTCTTGGCATCCTGTGCAGAAGAAAACAGACACCACTTGTTTCCTAACGATTTTACAACTGGCTTGGGCTAATTAATCAGTTCTCCAGCACACACAGCTCTGTGCTTACCTGGCTGGAGAAGTGCAGATCACAGGAGCAAAGTGAAGTTTCTCAGATCTGGTGTTCTCCAGGTACTTCATTAATTACCAGACAAAGGGAAATCTCACGGCTGCTTCTTCCTTTCTGCCACTGTGCAGCAATCCCATTACCCATTTGACTATTCCATTATATGCAAAAATAGATTTTGGTTCCACGGCCTATTTAGATTCCTGGTGTAGTTTAGCCAAAGCCAGTGAAATTCCAGTAGGAACAATTTGGCCCAGTGTCTTTAAGCATTTAACCATCTGCACAAAAACCACAAAAGAGACGCCCAAACCAAAACCACTCATTTACATAATAAGGATGTGAACCTACTACAGCCATGTGAAACTATCATTTTTCACATGTGCTTGTGAATCTTTTCCCAGGCTTTTGCAGAGGGAGGGGCAATCTGAGGGCTGGGATATATGAGCGAAAAGAAATGTGTGGGTGGGGAAAACCAAGAGTTTTAATTTTTTTCCTTTTATTCTTTAAGAAGTATGCAGCAATTACTTCTGTATTTTAAAGAAATGGTAAAAATACCCAGAGGTTATAGAATGATGCTTTTCCTTAATGTTTATACAAATATAAACATTCATCTAAAATAAATACAGAAGTAAATGGAATACACCCACCTCTACAATTACAAAATCACTTTCCCATGGGTAAATTTCATCGTATCCCCATCTGTTAAAACTTGGATAGTGCCATGAACCATTATGGCTGATATCCCTTAATTATTTTGTATCATATGAAATGTAATTGTGGATATTCCATGTCTTCATTGCAAATCCTTAATTTTCTTTTGTAAAGCTACCTATATACTTGGCCTAGTTCTGTGTTGTGGAAATGAATTCCCAGGGTTAATTAGGTATAACAGAGTAAGCTGCAGTCCCAATCTCACAGTCTCTACGTAAGTTAAATTCCCACAGAGAGAACTTTTTCCAGGCTGAGAAGAAAATAAAAAGGAAAAATACACCTGACACTCTGCCCTGTGTTTGAAACCAGAAGCCCCAAGGGAGACGTGTAACAACTGTCCTGGGCAGAGGACCATGAAAGACACCTTGCCCAACAGGGAACCCAAAAAATCCACACTCTGCAACCACACTCTCCATTCTGGCACCTAGCCAAACTCTTCAGACATTAGCAGCAGAGGGCATGGCATCACAAAGGTGCTGCTGTCAGGAGGGGAAAAGATGTCACTGAATGGAGAATCTCAGCTCCTAAAGAGCAATTTGAAATCTGCAATTGGAAAATACATTCAAGTCTTTCTCACAGAGCTTTTCTGGTCCTGCTTGTAGGATGTGCATCCCATCCTGTCCCACCACTCCAGCTCCACTAGAGTTGGAAACTGACACAGACCCATTAGTTTAAATGGAGGCTTTTTAACCTGCTGAGGTCTAGCTCATGGCAAGTCCTCCTAGTGCACCTATAAACATGTAACAGTAGGTATATTTAATAGCTATATTTAATAGCTGCTTTTATACCTTGCAGCTGAATTGTGGAATTCCTTGAGTGAAGAATGTGGAATTCATAAACTGTGGTGGTTTGACAAAACTCATACATAAGACCAGAAACTGCAAACCTCCCTGTGTGTCCTATGAGAAACCAGATACCTTGCTTCTGAAGCAGGTATGCCTATCTCCTAAGAGCAAGGGGAATCTATACTCTGGGTTGGATTCCTAGAAGAAATAGTGCTTGTGATATTACCAGGCAGCTGACGGAAATAAGAATTGTGACTTTGACTTGAAGACATGGATTTTATTTTTCTAAGAATGTTCCTTTATGACTTTGAACTAATGCATGTTTTAAAGTTGTGCCAGTTTTCACATACCATACAGCTGCTTTGCCCCCTTGGTCAAAAACCAGGCTTATTATGGCAGACATGAAAATGTTGTGCATGTATTTTCAAGATAGTTCAGCAGAAAGCTTCAGATGCTCAAGTCCAGAAGGTTGATACAAAAAGGATAGACAGCCTCTGTTTGAATTACAGGGCTCTCCTGACAGAAAAGAGGTAATGGATTACTTACACACAATTTCTCACTGGATATTAGATATCCTCTAATAGACTCACAATAAACTACAGCAGATGTTTGAAAAACACATAATTTACAACTGATTATATATACATATCACAAATCATACATTATACAAATAATAGTTTCTCTGTAATCATATTGCTTTTGTGAATGAGAGATTCAACTATTCAAGTATTAGTTGAATTTTTATAACTGGTCTTTGATAGTGTCCCAGCTTTTACTATAATAGAGTTGATGTTCTTCCTAGTGGGTTGTATAGTGCTCAATTTTGAATTTAAGCTAAGAATTATATTGATCTTTATTATTATAGTGATCTTGCAGTTGTTGCTGAGCAGTGTTTACACTAAGTAAAAGACTTTTCAGTTTCACACATCACCTGACAAAGGAGTTGGCTGGGGGTACAAGAACTGGGAAGAGACACAGCTGGGACAGCTGACCCCAGCTGACCAAGGGGATATTCCAGACCATACAGCATCATTCTCAGTTTATAAACCAGAGTGGAAGTTGGCCAGTGGCTGCATGCACTTGGCTGGGTATTGGTCAGTGGTGGTGAGCAACTGCACTGTGCATCACTTGTTTTGTACATTATTATTACTGTTACTGTTATTATTATTTTCCCTTCCACTTCTCTCCTATTAAACTGTCTTTAGCTCAACACATAAATTGTACTTTTTTTCCCCCATATTCTGTCCCCCATCTCACTGGGTGGGGGGAGGACCAAACGAGCAGCTGTGTGGTGCTTTGCTCCCTGCCAGGTTTAACCAAGACATACAGGAAACATAACTTTGAGGTACTTAGTACCTCCCAGCTACAGTGACTTTTAGGATATACATAAAAAAGCTGATCTGTGACTTCCCTGTGTGCAAGCATGCCTTTTACCTGCAGAATGAATCAATCAAATGGGAGTAGATGTGTTTGCATAATTTCACCTGCAATTTATTACTAAGCATGGGATCTATTCAGTTATATGGATAAGATGCAGTAAGAAAAAGAGAAAGTATTCTGCTCTGCTGTCAGGTAAGAAGGAAAGGCAATATCAGGGTTTGGCCTCCAGGCACGAATCGGCTGGAGCAGAGGTAGGAACCCAACACCACGAGCTGGAAGAGTAGGAAATAAATTTCCTCCCACTGGTTGAAAGCTGGAAATGGAAAGAAAGGTTTATTCTGAAGATTTTGAAAAGAAGAATAGATGCATCATGATCATTTCAGTATTATTCAGCCACTTTGACATAATCTTTGTCTCCTTGGTTTATTCCTGTCTGCTTTCACATGAACTGAGAAGTGTTGAAAATATACAGACATTTCCACACAAAAGAGCACAAATACATCATTTGAATGTGAAAGAGGTGCTAAACAGTGTTCTCATTTAAATGATGTGTAAAGCCAAGGGACACACAGTCTAAGATATATGAGAATAAGACACAAAACCATCTCTACCATGTTTAAAAGCACATTTGTAGAACTACTTCATGCTGAGATTACATTCAACATTTTTCCCTAGGCCTGGAGTTGCTGAGACAGACAGAACATAGCTGACCTTTGGAGTGGGATTTTTGCAAAATAAATAAACTGGATGGATGAGCATGAAAGCTACAAACCTCTTTAAATCGCCATATGTGAAAATCTTGTAAACAGTCCATAAATATCACCTGCTGGGTAAGATTTGCAGAAGCTGCCGCAAAATTTGCCAATAATATCACCTCACCAAAAACATCGAACCATCTTGAAATGGCAATTTATTCTATAGCTTTCCTGTTTTCATGTGCCTATAATTATGAAACATGTTATTGGCAGCTTTGGTCTGGAAGCAGCACCATCCCACAGCCTGGGATCGGGAGCACTGACACTTTGAAATGCTGGTAAGGCTGAGGCACCCATGGTGACACCAGCACAGTGTTTGTCTTCCTCCCTCTGGAGGTAACTTTGCTGATATTATAGGTGACACTTTTAACAAGCACAGTGATTGTAAAAGTGAGCTCTTAGTTTTTCTTCCAGACTTCAACTTCCTGGGAAGGAAGTTAGCATTGATCTAATTCTCACTGAAACAAATGAGGTTTTTCCATTTGCAAGCCAGAGCTGGACCAGGCTCAATAGTGCAACTTTTTGTGACTATCTCTATTAGGACTGATTTTCTGAAACAACAAAACCACTAACAGCTTTAAGGGCTATTCTATAATTGAGGTAATTTTTGAAGTAGATTTACTTTTCAGTTACAGATCTATTAAAAATATTTGAAGAGCTTCTTTTTTTACACATGAAACTTCTTAAGTGCAAAAATTATGCCTTTCTATTTTAATAATTTGGGTTTAAATATTCACTCATTGGTTGACTTTTATCCTGGGAATGAATTTTTATGGCTGATATTTAAATCCTTGAAAATAGGGTCTTATAACAGAATCTCCAGTGTGGTTTAAACTACTGTGCAGCAGTCCTGGCTGGCTCTGCTTTAGGTATCACTCCTTTTAATCTACTGCTTGAATGTACAACTGAAGAAATACTCTGGATTTTAGTGGACAGAATAGTTATAGATACTATGATCTACTTGCCATGAGAAATGGAATTAAGAACAGTATATATAGTTTAATAGCTTTATCATTATGAACAGGCACAAAGGCTGACATTTGAAAGTCATTATCCTCTTGCACAAGCTGGTATAATTTTACTTTTAATCAAGAATTTCTAATTCTTTTGTAACTTCCTGTCTTTCCAAGTTCCTGAGATATACAGTTCCCATTTTGGCCTCATCCTGTTTTGCCCTGCTTCTTGTATGTTAAGGAGTCTCGCTCTACTGTAGGCTAGCATTTTTCAAATGCAGCAGCATGAAATAAACAGGAAAGATTCCCTTAGAGACACAGTTGTTTTTAGCTGATCAAAAGGCCATTCTGACATCCGGTTCTTGCTCAATAAAAATATTATTTAAGGAAAAAGCAAAACAACCCCAGATTAACATTGTGTCCATAGTCAGACTAAAGCCTCAGCCAAAGAAATTGCTGGTGTTGTTACTGCTTAACCTATTGGTGTTCAAGTCCACCCTATTTTAGTTACACAAGGTAGAGACAACAAATCAGACAGTAAGTGAAAATGCAGAGTCCTCTATTTTTCCCGAATTTTAAACAGAACCACTTATTACGGTTTAGCAAAACATCACAAACTTAAGGACACTGCCCTGGAGGACACTGCCCTGGCAATAGGCCAGAAGCCCATGAACTGCATCCAGTTTGCATGTTTCAAATCTGTGGGAGTTTTGAAGCAACAGGAACTTCAGGATTTGGGTTTCATATATTGGTCTAAGACACTCATTGCTTTGACTCTGATTAAAAAAGAGTTTTGAGCTCAGAACCAAATGGATGCACATGAACAGTCTTCTGAACAGAAGCATTTCACTGTGCTTCATTGTCCATGTGGTGTGGTCTGTAGGGATTACAAATCCTAGCGTGCAGTGCTCCATCTTAATGGAAACAGTCTTGTTTCATGTGTTAAAGCAGGAATATTTTGGGCCTTAATTCAGGCCCATTACTAAGCATGTGCTTAACTGTAAGTTGGCTACGTTATATTAAGCAGGATTCAAGCATATGTTAAACAGGACTGAGTGTGTGCTGAGAAAAGAATGAGGAAGTCTAAATGGATTAATGACATTTGTTGAACTAGGCAGCCTGTGCTGTGTGCACTTATTCTCCAGTATTTTTTCTTTCCATTCCCTTACACTTCAGGGATGTTACTCCTATCAGTGTGTTGTACCAAGTATTTTTGCTACAGAAGATCTCTAGCTGCTGACCACTGTGCCTGTGCTCTGCAGGAGTGACTTGGAACAGCACAGACCAGAGAGCACAGGTCTGTTTGTCTGTCCCACTGAGACTCCCACAGGCTTTGAGCCAAGCCAGGGGCGCTGCAGGTAACACTGCCTGAGCAAACACAGTCTGACAGGGTGTCTACATCACCCTGTGATTTAAAAATTTTATGTGATTGCAACTGTTTCAGTTCTTGAGGAAAAGTTCACTTTTATAAGAGCAGAATGTAAAGGTCTTGTGCTCATTTTCTGTTTTAATTGTCACTTGTAAACCAATTATGCCTCTTGTTGTGCACTAAGCCTGTAACACAACAAAAAATTTCACAACAGTAGCAAGATTCTTTTTACCTCATTGACATGGGCAATACTGTACCAACCCTGGCAATCAGCTCTGTGTCTGCCATAACAGAAATGAGTTCCAGCAGCTATCTAAGTCTGCCAGCTTTCCTGTCCACTTAGGGCAGCCGTTTCTGAGGATTTTGGGTGGAATTTATTTCACCTTATAATAGTTGTCTAAAACCCAGGGAGATACTCTGAGCTAGTTATCCCTTGGTAGTCTGGGGAGAGAGATAAAGGCACCTGGAAAGAATGATTTATCCTGGTGATCAGTCTTAAGATGGGATTTATTTTTACTCCATAAGCCACAGAAAAACCCCACATACTCAGATTAGAGGACACACACATTTTTTTTGGCAGATGAATTAGGTGAAATAATGTGGTTTTCAATGCCTTTTCACCATTTTTATCATGATTATTTTTAAATGACACTTGCTTATCATTCCTGCTTATGACTTGCACTTTCATCTATGCAGCAACTCTGCAGCAAAATACCCTGTATTTATTTCCTACCCAGGTGCTAACACTGTTTTCTGCTACATGTTCCCCCTACAATGAAATTAGTACTGGGCAGCACTCCTTTTGCCAGGAAAAAGCCTCTTTGGCAGATGACTGTTTCTCAGCTGTTTAAAAGGGCCTCATTAAGAGCTGTTTTGAATTGCCAAATGAAGATAAAAAGTTGCAAAGGAACAACAGGTAGGATAGTTTCCAACATTAGCAGTTTGAACATTAGCATCAACATCAGCTCTTCTGAAATCTAAATTGGAAATGCAGTGGTAAGTGTGGATGAGAAAGGTGTAACATTGGGGGAAGATAGGAAGTTTGGCTTATAGCTCTAATTTTCATGTGTGCATCATACAGTTATTAGACACCTGTGCTTGGGACTTGAAACTTGGCTGGTGTTGCATCCACGTGGTGTAAAATGGCATAATAGGACTTTGATCTAATGATATGACCTAATCTGGCAGGAAGGACAACTCTGGTCCTGACACTCCAGGTCTGGGTGAGCTAGCAATTTTTGTAGATGAACATGCAGCAAGATCAGAGAATTCAAAAGTGAGGGTAGCTGCTCTCGTGGACAGAGCCAACAAAGGCAGGCGCTTGGCAAATACAACCAATTCCTGCCTCTCTTATCTCTGACATGCTGCCACAGTTCTCCAAACACCTTTCAAAGGAAACGTGCTGCAGTCGGGCCAAAGTAGCACTGTGTGCTTCCACTGGCTTGGACTCACTAGGGTGCTGAAGTGGCTGTGCACGTAAGCAGGGAGGATGTCAGGCATTCCCAGAGGAGCACGTACTTTGCAGGCATCAAAGGAAGCTGAAACCCAGGAGTTGGCCCACAAACCATGTGTTCCTGCTGTTTGTGGCCTGCAAAATGCAGTGAAGCACTCCCAGACAACCGAGGTACAGATGTGGGAACTCTGGTACATGAGACAAGATCCAGAATCAGTCTAGGAGCTGCAGAAATGTTTAAAGTCTGATTTATTGCAAATTGGCTGTTTTTTGGCTGTTGCGTGTGATCAAAATGGGTCATCCTTGCCAAAGAAGGCAAATGCAATTCTGTCAAATAGCATCTAAGTGCTTCCTTTGCTAAGTGGAAACAATTGCTTCTCTTCACTTTGCAGACTCCTCTTGGTATTTCCTTAGGTGGCACTGACACAGTTCACAGATCAAGCATGCCAGTGCTGCTAATATTAAAGAAATAATTGGAACAAAATGTAGGAATGTTGCTTTTTTTTATTTCCCACAGCAGAATTTCAACTTCTGCTAAGAAACATGCAATAATGTTACCATCTGTGTCACTATATTCAGGCACATTGCAGCTAGGAGAGTGTTCCCATGCTGAAATACTGCATCATTATTAGCAATTACCAATGTAGCTGTGTTATTAGCAGTGGGATGTCTACAGCCAGTTTGCATCGTGTGTGCTGCTCTTATTTATTTTGGAGAAGCAACGAACATAAAACGTCTCTGCAGGACGCTGACATGGTGTGTACAAAGGCAGATGTCTCCTGCAATCTCAGGGGTGGACAGGGAGGAGGTGTCCGAGGGAACTGCTCAGGCACTGAAAGATACTTTCATCAGTGTTTCCTTTGGAAAAGGCTGCTCAAAAAAATGTTAGGGGAAAGGTGGGAGGGAGGCGAAGAGGAGAGGGAAGGAGAGAGTCAAAAAAGCCAAAGATGAAAAGTATTTTTCTTACTGCAGTCAGCTCAGAAGTCTTTTTGACAGATAATTGCTAATTATTTGAGAGAGATGGGCATTTTTCTGCAGGTAACTGTCTCTCATGCCTTAAAACCCTGTAGAGCTAGTCTGGAATAGCCTTTAACACCTACTTAAAAAAACCCTAAAGACCAGCAGATAGCAAATGGTCTATTTAACACCTGGGAAAAGCAGATACACTGTAAGAAAATATTAATTTCTTTTCAAAAACAGATGATTCAAGAGCGTATTTTTAGAGTGCCTTTTAACTTAGACACCAATTCAGTTTTCTGGTTACTGGGTCAGGGTGCTTATGGCTGCGTCAGACACGGGACGACGCACGAGTGAAGTCCCAGGCTCAATGGCGAGGGAATGAGATCTGCTCTAACGTCTGAGCACACAGTTGTGACTGCTTCTCTTCAGAATTTGCCAAGAATGCACATTAAAAGAAGCTGCAGGGTAAAAAACTACAGCTGCCTGACAGACAGGCAGCAGCCTCATTTTGCACAACTCTTGTCTGTACTCTGCTGAAATAAAAACAACAGGCTGATTCATAACTTCTAAATTATCCATGTGAGAAAAGTGGATTTTCCCCTGCTATAATGAGAATATAGGAGCCTCCTTCCTCAGCACCATGCTGGGGCAATGCTCCACAATCTGCCCCCTCCCTGCAGCTGGTCCAGACCATACACACTACAACAGGCTCTAACAACTCATTTGCTAAAAGCCTTTCCATTGACTGTGCTTGATACAGTCCTTAAGAGAAAGCCTATTTTTGATCCTTTTCTCCAGATCTCAGTCTTGGTTCCAGATACTTTGGGAGGGTTTGCCATGCTCGCTGCAGCCACGACCCCATGTTCTTGCCATGGGTGGAGGTAAAGCGGCAAGTCCTCAGTACAGGGTGGAAATGGTCAGACAGCTGCAGCCCTGTGAGCTTTGGTAAAAACTTGCCTCCACCTGGACCAAAGCTGGCTATTTTGGTCCTAAGTCCTGCCTGCCCTGAGCCTTGACACTGAGGTGTCCCGTCTTCATGCTCTTTCTTTAAAAAATGTTTTCTGGGCTTAGCTGAGGGGACACACCATGACCCAACAGGGCCCTGCAACTGCCATGCAGGGACTGCCTGTGGCCCTACCCCTCAGCCCTCCTCCTGGGGAAGGCCAACCCCACATGATACCTCCATGTATTTTAAAAAAGACCAGAAGGGAAACTTATTTTCAATAAAAACATATGATCTAAAATATTAAAATTAAGTAGAGCTAGTGATAAACTAGTATTGACTTAAGCAGAAAGGCTGGGACAGTCAGTGAAATAAAAGTTCTGAAACATAACTAGATCTTCTTTGTTTTTATGGAAACAAACATTTGGTTTACATTGATTTCTTCATTTTATCTTTTGCATTAAATAAAACACAATTTCTTTGATTAGTAAATTGGATGAAGTGACCTCCTAGTCCCTTCCAACCCAAATGTTCCTAGGTAGGGTGAAACAATTCTAATACAAATCAGTAAAATTGTATTTTCATATAAGAATAAGAAAAATATCAAATTGAAAAGACATTTTAGCATCAAAATTAAAATAAAAGTCATGACAAAAATTGAATTGAATACTTCCCCTTTGCTTTGTGGGGGAAGAGAACTGGACACTTGGAATTTAAGACATTCCAGGATCAGACAATAGACTTTGCCAGGTTTATACAGTAGATGTTTACAATAAAATTTCCTAATGTGGTTTAAGCTAGTTTTTCCCATGATAAAGATATTTTCTACAAAAATCTTCAATTGTTAGCAATTGTTGCAACTGTGCTGCATTTTTCAGTGCAGCTCCCACCCTCCAACCCCGCCAGTCAAAACCAGCCAGTTATCTAAATAACACTTTCTCTGATGCTGAGATGGAACTCATCTGGAAAATTCTTGTAGTACTTTCCTGCCAAAAGCTATCTAAGATCATACCTTACTAAAAAAGCATTTTCCCCTCTGGGTTCCTTACTGGCAATACAGCAAAAAAGTGTTCCTTGGGATACAATAAATAAGCACGTGCATGCGTAGATGTGCAGATGTATGAGATTTCCCCAGCACAGAAATATACAATTGAGGTTACAGCAGTGACAGCTCCATTATAAACCCATTTTCACATGTTTGGAGCTTTCTGAGCTGTATTATTTTGTCACAGAGGTTTACATTTGGCCCCTAGCTTATAGGTGATATTTTTTTTGAGGTTTTGCAAAGTCTATTAATCCATTTTTGAGTTACTAGAGGGTAAAGAAATGCTTTTCCCACCTCTTAGATTCTTGTAGCCCTGTTATGGCATTGATTTTTGCACAGAAGTCTCTGCAGAGTTTAATAGCAATCAGCAGCCTGATGTGCCTTAATGACTTCCTCTGTGCGTTCAAAAAATGGCTAAACTTGACAAGTTGAAACCTTCCAAGGGGCCAGTGCTCACTGAGTAATAGCTCCCAGGCCAGTTTGGGATTATTATTGCAAAGCAGTAACAGAATAAAGACATTAAGATTTCCTTGAGTTTATAAAAATGTTTCAAAAATTAGTTTTGTCTTCAGAACAGCCCCTGAGTTTAGGGCTATGCATCCATTTCTCAGCTTGTGCACATCAGATTAGACCCACTGCAGTTACTGTAACTGCAGCAGGGAAAGATCCAAACCACTAAGGACATACAAAGTGGTCGACCACAACTTCATTTACTTCACTAGAAACACGCTGACAAAAAAATGGTATAGTTAAGTGCAGGATGGGCCCCTTAATGTCACTGCTAGCTACTTTGCACCATATTTTTGTGTAATATCTGAATGAGAACAATCCCCTGCAAACATAAGCCTGCACAACACATAAAAGAGCATGGCATAAGCAAGTTTCTTCAGTGTCAGTCCACCTCATTTGTCTAAAGCAGGACTGGCAGAAGACAGCTGCGGCACAGGAAAAGGATCCTGAAGCAGCCAGTGTGATCTTTGTACCAACCATGCCAGCAATTTGCAGATCAGGTTCCTCCTGAGCCAAAAGTCATGTCCTGGTATTTAATGGCTTTCAATCAAATTTTTTCTCATTGGTGTAATCTGGCTTTAAAGACAAGCAAATATGTAGCCACCGTAATGATTTGACTCCTAATGCTATTTCATGTGTTCTCAGAGAAAAGGATGTTAAACTCAGAAGTATTTTTTTTTCTGGGATGAATTTTGATTTCTGTAAATTTTGATCATACAGTGAGGGAAGAAGAAACATAGTCATGAAGTAAAATAAATATAAATGAACAATTCCATTTCCTTTTGGTTCTATTTTTCTTCTATAAATCTTCTCTTCAGTGTGAGTTTCAGGGCTATGACTGAGGATAGAAACAGCATCAGGAAGCTGTGACTTTAGGAAGAATCTAACATTACCAGCTCTCATTATTTTTAGCATGAGTAGCATGAAATTTGGTTGCATATTTTAAAGCATCAGCTGTTGATATCACAGTATTGCCAAATTTCTCATTTATGGCAGAGGAAAGCACCCAAAATATACTTGATAAAAAATGAAACAGGAACCAGCAGTTATTTTTGAGATACAAGGAATTTTATAAAGTTTCACAATTTTTTGAGGTTTGACTTATGATGTCCAAAATTTGGAGAGGACAAAACTAATGAAGAAAATTGTTGTGTTTTACTGAGGAGAGTCTGAGTTTTCACATTACCTGTAGAGAGGAGATAGGGAAGGACAAGGCATCAGGTGGAACAAGCAAACCATAAAACAGCCTAAAATGTTCTGAAAGGAGGTTAAGAAACAAGGCAGATGACCCAGCACAGTACCTCATGCATTATGTGTACTCTAATAGAAAATGGTTGTGGGGTGTTTTTTGGCTTTGTTTGTGGTTGTTTGTTTTCCGATTTTGTTTCATTATCATTCTTGCAGTTCAAATGCCTTTGAATAGTGTGCATTGAAAGGAAGATAATGTCCAAACTGAGAAAAATCCTACAAGAAATGCTGGCACCACTAAAGTGCTCTTAAAAAAAGGGGTTTTCTGGGGCCTAAACCAATTTTTTTCCGTCCAAACAAGACTGGGGAGAACGTTTGTCATTGACTTGGAGGAAGTAAAAATTTCACCCTATGTGCAAGAATGGGGAATGCTCCCCCCAGAGTAGACAGAACAGGTCCAAGATCTTTTGTGTCATCTGCTTCCACCCAATAACAGCTTTATAGAAGTAAGTTTAGAATGAATAACTTAACAGCTGCCCAAGGCGGCTCTAAAGTGCTGCTTTCCCCTGCTGCACATGAGAAGACAGCCATTAGTGCTGCTGCTGCGAGGTTCACTGCTCCTTGGGGGACTCTGCCTTTGCAGAATGGCCTGGTTTTGTAGTGGCAATGTGCACACATCTGAAATTGCTTGCACTTGGATGCTGTTTACTGCACAGTTTTGACTTAGTGCCATGTCTGTTACAGATTCTCCTCATCACAGATAATGTGTCTCCTGTGAGCATGAGCCCTATTCTTTATTTTTGTTTGGATAACACTTCTCTCTGAACGCCAGAAGATTGTCACATGCATTTTTACATAGCAGTATATTGTTAAAAAAAAATTAACAGCTAGAAGATGAACAACACAAAACAATGGCAAATTACTATTATACTGCTCTACATTTCCACCAGCAGTCTCTAAGGGTTTTGCAAACACTAATAAGCACGTCCTCAGATATTTGAAAACCAGAGAAATATTATGCTCTCTAAGGAAACAGAGGCACAAAGATGATGATTGACAGTCCCAAGATCAAGTAGTAGGAGAGAGTTAGCACTATAAAGAGTCCCAGTACCAGAGCATCCAATCCCACACATTTCTTTAAAGACGTTAGCGAAAGAGAGGCTTGTACATATACAGAATTACTTTGGTCTTTATTTCATCTACTTTTAAGAAGACCTACCCATTCTGCCTAAGTATTAAAGTGCAATCCTGACGAATGGCAAAACTTTAACTGACTTCACTCTGAGTTAACATTTATTCAGCTACAATACTGACCTTTCTTCTGAGAATTTCTAGGGAGCTGTGGAAGTGTAGAGTCAGCTCCTCAGTCAGCTGATATAAATCACTGGGGTTCTACTAAGTTCGGTAGAATGATCTTTAAACAAATTAGGAATACAGTCCATGAAAAACAGCTTTCTTTCTTTACATATTTAAATCAAAATTATCTGGTATCTCTCAGATGAGAAAGACCTGAAGCTGGGATGTTGAAAGGAAGGATTTACTTTCTTTTCTATGCTGAGCATATGGGGACATGCAAAAGTTACCTGGTGATCAGACATTTATTTTCAGAGTACTCAGAGTTTGATTTCAGAGCCTCAGATGAGCTATGGTTACACCTATGAGCATGTTCGTACTTTGTAATTTCAGGTATGGGGGAGGAATAACTAAGAAGTTTGCATGTCATATAGAAGATCACAAGGTGAGAGTGTGCATATGGATAATTTCCATGGAGTAAGTGAGGTGCTTGAAGGTCACACCACAGTAATTTATGTAGCTGCCTAGTAACACAAGTTCAAAAAAAACCTTCCTGGAAAGCATAAGTTACAGCAGGCAGAGGAACTGCTTAGCTTAGACACTTTGGCTAAGCTTTTGTTTGAAGACTAAAAGCTGGGAAAAAATGGATGTGTCAGGAAGGCCCTCAGTATGCACATCTATGTCTATATTGCTATTTGCACCTTGCAATCAGTAAGGCAATACAATTAACTTTTGCTGACAAATTTAGGTAATGCAGGATCTCAAATCCTCTACTAGCATTGGTGACTAGTTATGTCACAAAGAAGTAAGTCTATACATTGTTTTTACAGGCACTATAGCTTCACCAGTTTAGAAACCTTTATAGATAAAGCAGTAGAGTCATTACTGCAAACCACTGACATTAGCAAGGTTTATTCTGCAAAACTACTGACATTAGACATCTTTATACTAGAATACATGTATTCCCCAGTGCATGCTGAATTGTTTTAACTATAGACAAACAAAACCTTAATTGAAATCATTAAATTGGTGCAAAAATCAGTGCATGAAGACTAGGCTTAGAAGAGAAAGATTAAAATTCTAAGGAGTACACAGGTACAGTTAGTAAAAAAGTGTAAAAACGTGCAAAGTATAAGTATTATGGTAGAAGAAGTCTAATTGGCAAATGTGAGACTGGTGCTTGGAGGTAAGTTTTAAGTTTAGTTTGGGGAGAGCTATTTGTGTGGGAAAGGATGAACAGCACTGGTTTCTTGAATAATGACTTACTATAATGAAAAGAATGAGAAGCAATTTGGGCACTATTAGCTACACTGTTCAATGGTAATAAGGAGCTTGAAAATTATGTCAGAGAAATGAGATAAAGATGACTATTATACTGTTGGAAGGCCATCATCTAGTGTAGCTGTGGAGAATAAATGAAAATGGAAACCAGTAAGGAACATAATACTATATATTTATGGTATTTTGTGTTCGAGCTATTAGCAGGTGCAGCTCTACTGGCATCAGTGGAGCTGTCTTCACTTGCTTCACAGCTCAATGTAGCCCTGTATCTATTTTATATATGTACATTTTATTGTCTGTGTGCTATAAGAACACATTGGAAAACTTTTGAAATGCATTAGAGCATTAGACTATGTGGAGTGGTTAAAATGTGTACCTGATTTAACTGCTTGCCATCTGGAACACAAGGAGATGAACTGAAACTGTCTGCTGTAATGCATGTAAAGAAGTTTTGGATTTAGGCCCAGATATGAATATACAAATAGATAAAGTTTACAGAACTGTGACACAAAGTCCCATGGGTTTTCTGGGAATGTCAAAAACCACTCAGCAATCAGAACATATGCCTTCCATGTTAATATATCTTATGCCTCTGTCTCCAAAACAGATTATGGAGATGGCTTTGAAACATGAAAAAAAAAAAAAAAAAGTCTTTATTTAAGAACTACCTTTGCATATTTTTTCTAGACTTAGCTAAAGCTACTCAAATGAAGCGACAGCCTAGGATTTCCTCTAAGAAGGGCTTTTAGCATGAGGGATGTAAGCCTCTCATTTTGCATCTGGCAAAGTGGTGTGATCACTATGGAAATAGGCAGTGTAGCCTGCGTTTCTACATGGTGATCAAGCTAAACCTTTTCTAAATTGCTGATCTGCTTTCCTTGATACAGATGAATACATCAGAAGAAAGTCAGTAGAAGTTGTCTGGCTTAATGACAGATTGGCATAAGAAGGCAAACTTTGATTCCTACTCATGCACTTAGGAACTTGTCCAAATATTCACTAGTAAGACCTAGGGGCTGGAGAAGAGCTAATAACCTATTTATGGTGATCTACTGTAAATTACTCTGCAAACATCTGAAAACCACTGTTATAAAAAGCAATTATTAATTTGTGTAGTGCCAGAAATGTATGTCCTACTCATTAGCCCTGCTCAAGTGAGTCTGTTGTTTTAATTGACTTCACTGTGACTGTTTATGTGAATGAGCAAAACTTTGGCTTTGAGGGAGCATTGCTCAAAGCTCGAGGCAGATTAATCACTCTGGTGTGAATAGACCTCTAGTTTTCTCTATGTTACCAACTTTCAATTTAATAAGGAGTGTTGTAAGAAAAAAAAAAAAAAAAAAAAAGGAAAAATACTACCAGTATATTTTTTTCAAAGAATGGCATGGCCCCAGCTCAGGGCTGAGATGTGAGCTCAGTCCTGCCCCACCTGCAGTGGGCTGCTCCAATCCCACTCCCACACCACAGCTCTGATGGGCTGTATCTTCATGACATGATGGGCACAGAGCAGCCCAGAGCACAAATGTGCTGGGAGCCCCAGTGCTGGGAGCGTAGGGAAGGGATGAACCCAGGCTCTCACCCAGCATGAGGCTCAGCCCATCTGTATTTAGGGGAGGCGTGGGACGTGAGGCCAATGCAACTCCACATCAGTGTGGAAGGCAGCAGACAACTGCCCAGTTTCTCCTGAACAACAGCTGGTTATTGTGCTTCTGGGATGTGCATAGTTTCTTCTGGAAGAAATCATCACATTAAATGGGTGTCTCTTCCACATATGGAGATACTTTCTCAATGGTCCTTTTGTGCCATCTAAATTCTTCATTTTATAGTATTACATAAAATACTTACAATGATATTAACCTGCAAGATGAGTCTAAATATGCACAATCTGATCATGTTTAAATAATTATAAAGTTCACACAGTTCATAACCAGCTCTGCAGATCACAGTTTCACAGTACCTTATGTGTGAGAAACAATCAGAAATTTGATTTCTGAGGTTACACTTTTAAAAACCTTTGATATTGCCCATGAAAATCAATTTCCTCCGTGGAAGTTTAGGACTTGGGAAGGGGGTTATTCTCACATTTTTGTGAATTCCTACAGAAAAGCAAATGACCTATGCTCCCAAAAAGTTGGCAGGTGACTTATTAAACTTCTCTCAAATCTCCTTCAGGAAGTTCATTAAAAGTCTATTTGGAAATGGCCAGGTGCTTGCTTCCCACAGTGCAAGAGGGAAATCTGTCACCCTGTTTAAAAAATTGTTTGGTTACTCAGGATAAAGAAATAATCATTATACCAAGCTGTGTGGTTTTATGATGGAAAACTGTGGCTTGGTGAGAAAAGTACCAAGGTCAATGCAATGAAAAACCCACAGTGAACTCAGGTATGATTTCCAAAGTCAGTGGTGGATAGAGGCCAGGAGAACAAAGTCTTTCCTGTGGTTCACTTGAAAACAATTTTTAAGATTATGGATAAAAATAACTCTCTAGCTTGAGAGTTTTTAGCTTGAAAAAATATCATTAGAAAACATTTTAAAAATGTTTTATAAGGATTGCTAAGGCTGACAAAATTACCTTGTTTGACACTGGATCCTGTCCTAAAATACTATGGCCAAGTCAACTAACAGGAAAATAGTAGGGCTAAGCCTTTTCCATTCTTTATTCTGCCAAACCACTGCCTCTTGCAATCAGGATTGATTACAAACACCCAATTAAGAGGCATTTGGAACATGATCTGAACACTAATCCTGTCTCTTTTTCTCTTTATACCTAATTATCAGCCTTAAGATGGGTATTAGTGCTTTAATTAGTAGATTTACTTTAGGAACTTCTGCATAAACTAAGAAATCTATAACACAGACATAAATACACGTATAAATGCACAGCCCTAAAAAGGTGCATGTAACATATGCTTATATCCAAGCAGTTGGGTGTGATATATAAGCCTAGACATACACATGTGAGTGCATGTATATCCAGCTCCAGACATAATTTCATTCTTTGGAAATACTACAATAGAAAATAATTTAATTTGGTTTTGCATTAGCTGTAAAAAGATCTCTGTATCATAATTATCAAATAATTATCTGATGTTATAGGTTGCAATAAACTATAATTAAGAAACGAAGAAACTAACAGAAACACATAGGTTTTTGTTTCAATTAGATTAGCACAGGAGAGAAGGGTGGAGAGAAGAGCAGTGTGGGGTTGACCCAAAACATATTGAGAGTTTCATGGAGCTAACTCCAACAATTCTGGGTTTCAATTCAGAAAGGACTTAGACCTTTGTTCTGAATTTGTTTCTCTCTGTCTGCAGAAAGGATGAAGGATTAGGCTTAAAGGAATCCATATTTGACCTTCAACTTTTTCCTGCCTGAAGGGCATCTGGTCATAGCACATCTAGACAGAATTCTCCTCACAGTTAAGTGTTCAGAGTAATAAAAAATATCCATATATGACTGGTTTTATAGTTTTCATGTGCTACTGTACAGAGACCCAAGTCAAGACTTTCCTGTGACAGGGGATGCACCTATACACAGAGGGCACTGGGCTCTGCATCCCTCCCCTCAGCTCTGAACACAGGCCAGCACAGACTCTAGCTATGGCCTGGAAGCTTGACCATGGATTTCCTAATACGTTTTCCTGAGAAAACCCAAATTCAAACCACTACTTTAAAAGAACAAACTGTTAAACAGTTTGACAATAGAGACTTTTGCAAGAGTTAACTGCTTGGATAAAAACCAAAGGAATTGTTTAATTACACTGTATAATCAGAAAAATAATATAATTTCCAACTTCTTCTAACTCTCATTTAGCCCCTACAATAAAATAACAGCATCTTTATCTTTAGATACTTGCATCTGTGTGAGAAAATACATGTGGAATCTTGTGGCAAAGAGAACATTATATATACTTTCATAATGTAAAATCTTTAAGTTAAGGAAAAATTTTTGGGATGTGAGTGTTTTCTGCTTCCCTGATCCTGCACAGGGTCTGAGTTGATTCCTTTCCTTGACAGAAACCTTTTCTGTGGCCTTATGGAGGGTACCAAACAGCAGAGGTGTCCAGAAGGGCTGTCTGGGTCTAGCTGAGTGCTCCCTGAGAAAGCCTTTCATGTGCTTTATATAGAGCAGAGAAATGCCCTCAAAGTGCACCCAGAAACATGAGGTCCCCAAATCTGCTGCAACAACTCATCTCAAACTAAGCCAAAACCACTTGTTTCTTGTTTTAGGAACAGAATGAAATACGGCCCACTTCATCCCTTCAGTATTTCAAATTAATCTCTTTTGGTAACCCCAAACAGCTTTTGAGGGAGACAAAAAGGATAAGATGCTGCCTCTTCAGCCCTGGTATGGCCTTCCCAGTGTATTGCTGCCCACATCCCACTCTGGCTTTGACAGAGAAATGTCCAGGTCACTGCCCACTGCCCGGGCAGTGCAGCCCAGGGTGGGGTGAGTCCCCACGTGGGCTGTGTGGATTAGTGAATCCAGTTCAGAGCAAGCAGGGGAGCCCGGGCATCCTTCCAGCTGCCCTCAGCAGTGAGGGGGAAGCAGTCCCATGTCTCCTGGATACCTTGTCCTGCTGAAATCCACTAAAAGGCTGTGCTGATGCTTAGTTGAAAGGGCCAAGCCAGTCAAGCCATATTCTTTTGGAAAGCTCAGAGGCCTTGGCTCTTTCAGACCTCTCTGCTCAGCAGTGGGCAAACACAGCCCCTGCCTTCCACAGACCTGGACAACTGCTCCTCTGCTGCTCTGCTGCTCACCCTGCCTTGTCAGCTGCAGGAACTCTCTGCCTGCAGAGCCCCGTGGTGGCCAGGCAGAGGGAATTAGGAAGCTCTGACTGGCATTTGCTGTCCAAACAACTAATAGAGTCATTAACCAAGCTACAGGGCCTGCACCGAACCCTTCCCCACAGTCGTCGAGACTGGTGGGAGACAGCTCTGTGGGAGTGGAGGGCAAAGTTCCCACTGCTCCCACACGCAGTGGGGCCGCACCGGGCCCAGTGCATCTCTACCCCTGAGATGTCCTTGGGGCAGTTTGTGGGAGCAGCTCAGGGCTGTCCAGGCTCCAGGTGCACCTGGGGCAGTCAGGAATCAGCAGCTGATGGCAGAACCCTTCTGACAGGCTCAACGGGCAGCCCAGCAGGATGGCCCATCGGTGGTTCTGCAGGTGGGCAGCAAGGACATGGGCACTCCTACTCCCATCAACCCAAAGGGCTGGAACCGTCCCTGAGCAAAGGAACAAACGTGAGGCACAAGGCCTGCGCAAAGCAGACCTCGCTGCATGGCACAACAGGAACCAGGATTTAGACAGAAGGAAATGAAAGCTTAAACTATGCAGAAACTAAAGAAAGGCGGAGCCATGACTTTGCTTGCCCCTGTTTATTTTACCAGCCTGAGTTTGTTATACCTACAGTTTTGTAGCATAAATCCATTGACATTATTTAGAAATAAAATGGATGGATGAATTTCTAACATCATTAAGGGCTATGGCAGTTATGTGGAGCTGTACTTTCACTCTGTAGGTCTGAATACCTATGCTTCCTTATCCAAGGATCTGGAGGAGCCATTTTCTTCTATATAAACAAACATATCTGTGTTTTGTTCTGTATTCTATAACTAACCACAATTTCTGTACAGCTCTACTCTCATCCATGCAAATAATCCCTAGTAAATGCAATATGAAGAGTAATTATCTATGACAGCTCTCCTGTAACTTGCATTTTCCCAAAATGGGCAAATTTTCCATTCTGAGGGATTTGACAGCACTGTTGTATATAATCCACAAGTGTTAATCAAGAATGATACTTATTTTCTACATCTATAAATGATGGCCTTTAAAATAATAGTGCTGTGGCATATCTATGAAAACCTTGTAAAACAATACAGTCAAGTCTAGCAACAAAGTTAATAATTTGTCAGTAAGGAAACCACTGTTGGGCTTTCTCTACCCAAGCCTCCACCTTTCTTAAGCCCTTTTCTTCTGAAGCTTCACATTCATTTTCTTAATGTTTTTAACCTAGTGTCTGTGAAATTTTTATTGCTCCCTAGATAATGACATCTGATCTGAATGTAACCACACACCTCTTTGCTCAGCAACATTTGTCACAAACCATTATAAATTATCATGCTGATAGTGTGCATTGCTGGGAAACCGGAAAAGTTCCATAAATTCAAAGTACTGTATCAGTGACATTCTTGTTTATTATCTAGGTATAAAGTTTTACTAGATTCAAGATGGCTACATTTACACAGCAGGATACTTCAGCAACACGAGATTTGTAAGCTTGCACCAAGTGCTGAAAAGCATCTACCACATGCAACAAACACTGGAGCATTTTAACTAATATGTGGCCATATGTTTTGTCTCTTCTATTCCTTTTAGCCATGGTCCTGACTCCAAGAATGCATGCTTATTATTGGGACTTGCTTGACAGAAGGCAAAATGGCAAACAGAAACTACTTTTCTCTTGAAGTACAACAATAATTTCTGTTTCTTGGCTTCCTGAAGAGGAACTCATTAGAGTTAAATGTTAAAAAGAGACTGTGAATTTTTTCATTATATACATCCTTGATAACAATCTGTGGTTGACGTGTTTGTGTACTTCCTGTTGAAACCCAGTATTTCCATAATGCTGGTACAGTAGTCCTGTCTAGAAGATACTTTATTACATGAACCTAGCTTGTGCAAACATATTTTTAATTATTTGTGTATCTTTATTCTTCAAAACTGTGAAAGTTGAGTCCTTTGGAATGCCTCCAGAGAAAAAGGAATTTTAACCATGTTTACTTGAAATTTAAAACAACTCAAATGGTTCTGATTGTCAGAAAAACATACATATATGAATTTTATTAGCAGTCATTTGAGAAATACTTATTCATTAAAGCATAGAATAATAAGTAGGTAAATCAAGGGCATATTCCTAAATTAATTCCAAACCCTAACATACAAAGAGACTAACTGGGAACAGCTTCAGTAACAGCTAATGCTTAAATGTGCTACTTTTGATTCTCCTCAGAGAATCAACCTTTCACCAGTTTTACATTTCAATACATCCAGCCCTCTATGTAAAGCAATATTTTTTAAAGTTAGGTAAAGCCTCTTGATTTTCTAGTTGGCACTATGGAACAAGAAGGTAACCTTTCCAAAGTCAAAGTGTTTCCCTTCCTGGGCTCAGGGGGTCCCTGTTATTAAAGCTGTTTTCAATGCTAACTAAGGTCCAAGTTGCAATGAACAGCATTATAAAGAGGATTTTGGGAGCTAGGCCAGCAAGCTAATCTTCTCTAGTCTACTCTAATTGTATGGGACATTTTTTGTTCCCAGACATGAATTCCCTTATCTCTCATTTTCTATCTGCATTTCATATTTAAGTGGTTATTAATTTCCAGTGCTAAACCTTTCAATAAACTAGAGTGTAACCTAAATTACACATTTCTAGATTGCAGACTGAGTTACTAATAAGCTAAGCATATTAGAAAAATAAGATGTACTTAGCTGGAAAACACAAAATCTCGTGATACATTTATTACATTAATGGCCCGTTGTATTCAATACTCAGTAGAAGGAATGTGAATTTTTTAAGTAGATGCTGAAATTTCAGACCACGGAGATTTTTGACAAATTCCTGTTGCTGAAATAATTCTTCTGGTCCTAAGGCTTTGTGGGTTTTTTGCACAAATACAATTCCTCTCAAGTTAAAAAGAGCAATTTTCAATATAAATGAAGTAGCAGCTGAGTAATTTAGCATAGCCTAGAAAATTAGTGTTTCAGCACAGACAAAATAATGGTAAAGTCATCACCATCATACACTGCAAAGACAATGCAAACAACCCTGTTGAGAGACTTCCTTCCACCCACTACCATCTCATTACTGCTTTGGGCTCCATTTCAGGGGCAGAAATAATGCAGCGGGGAGAGTGGACAATGAACACTGAGAAGGAAGCAACAGAGGGAGGGAGTCAATCCTTTCCCTGGACCCAGTTCAGCTCAGTCTAGCACTGTTTAGCACAACACTGTGACACAAAGATTACTTGTTCTTCAAATAATTGTATGCTGTACACCATTTTACTGCTGCCAAAGACCATGTTGGTTTTACAGAGTTGGAAAAAACATGCATTCTAGCAAGGGAGAAAAAGGATTTGACACTGAAATATGCTTGATTTAATTTCCTAATTTCTCTCTAAGAGGCAAAGATTTTAATGACAAGTATTTCAAAGCATTAGCAGTGTTCCACAGAATGAAAGCAAAACCTGTATTGAGAAGACACAGAGAAGTGAACCATTGCCTGAGTACAAGACATTAAAAATTAAAGAATGGGAAGTCAGCGTGTGAACATATGGTGTGAGTACAAGCTGCAGCTCCAATACCACAGCAAAAACTCATTTTTGCTAAGTTTAATTTTATAAGCACAGGGTTTTCCTGCTTTATCATTCAACTATAGCACTGAAATGATGATCTATAAGTGGTTATAAAGTACCACAAAAAAGAAACTAAGCACCACAAAGCATCATTAAAAACTTCATTTTAAGAGAAAACGATAATCATGATCTAAGTAATTAATTCATTAAATAATAGGACAAAGGTGTGCATGGTAAAAATTAAGTGCTTGAATACAGTTTCTCTCTTTCCTTAAGTCAAACACTCTCATCTCATGGTCTATCACAACCACTCCCAATAAAGTGAGCATCATTTTCTGGGACCAAATCCTGTATACTCCCATGAAATACCAAACACCACTGGCTATTGACTTTAATCTTTCTGACATGCAGAGAAAATCTTGATTGGTAGCATTAAAGAACAGCAACTCTCTTGCAGTTATCAGTAGGGGATAAAATATTATGATACACAAGAATATTTAAGTAACTATGATACTCCAGAAATATTTAAATAAGGAATCACTAAAATACTTTCTTCATTCAACAAGCAGGCTGAATTCAGAGGGCATGTTGAAGAGGGGAATGATCTGACCATATGTTGCCTTGTGCAAGCTGTGAGATTTACAGATTTGGGGAAAAGTGGAGAACAGCTTCTGGGAGGTTCTGATTCTCCTCCTCACTTTCGGAACGGGTGGTAAAAGGGAATGCGAGGACAGGGGACAAAGGGAGCCTCAGCTCTCTCCTTCCTCCTCTCAGGGCACTACAGGAGAGCAGGAGGAGGGGAAAGAAAAGCTACTGGCTATAAAAGCAGAAAGAAGGAAATACGACTATCAGCTCTCCAGTCCACCGTCCCTTGAAGGGTGAGGGTAAATGCCAGACTAACTCTGCGTTAAGATGATTTGGAAATTTATAAATAGCCTGTCTTTTCCATGGGCTGTTTGTATTCGTGGGGGTACAAAAGGAAAAGGAACTCCTTTTTCAAACTCAAAGAAGAGACTTAAAAAAGCAAGCGGCCCAACAAACGGTGCCTCACCACAACCGCACCCCGACTCGGCGCATCAGCACCGCTGCCCGCTCTCAGCGCAGCGGGCGCGGCTCAGGCGCAGCTCACAAACCTCGGCAAGCTGCCAAGGCATTTTTAGCGCGCACACACAGCCCCGCTGAGCCCCGCTGAGCCCCGCTCGCCCCCGCTGAGCCCCGCTCAGCCCCGCTCAGCCCCGCTCAGCCCCGCTCGCCCCCGGCCGAGCCCGCCCAGCTGCCCGCGGCCGCCGGCAGGTGGCGCCGTGGCGCTCCGCAGAGCGGCTCCTGCACTCACTTGCAGTCGCGGTCCTCCAGGTCGAAGTGCGGGTTGAAGTTGATCATGATGCGCTGGTAGGGCTCCGGAGCCTGGATCAGCCACTCGCACTTCTGGCTGGGGTGGTAGGACTGCGGGTAGCCGGGAGACGTCAGGTACCCGGGGCTTAAAATTTTGATCGTGTCGCCACACTTGTCTGCGGAGGAAGCAAACACGTGGGCTGGTCTCGGTGCCCCCGGCAAGCATCCGAGCGCAGCCCGAGGTAGCGGACTCGACAGACTGCCGTGGGAATGCTGCCGGGCCGCAGCCTCCTTCAGGCTAACCCAGCATCCTTCTGCTTTTAAAGACATCTGTGCTACTTTCTACCGGAGGGAACAGTACTCCCTCTCCATCCCCCCTTCCTTAAATCCGGTAGCCGGACAGGCAGCAGGTAGCAGAAGGCACCCCATTCCTAAACAGCGTGTTTTCAAAAAACCTCCCCACTCCAACAGTGCCTCTTACAGTGTTAAGAGACCTTGCATCCCCATAACCGTGTTAATGTTGGCTAAGAGGGGTTCCTGGGAAACGATTAACTCCAAAAAACCATCCTCTTCTTAAGTACAAAGTTTTGAGTGGGAGGAGCTGTTAAGGGATGCCATTTGACCCCAGCTCTGGGGTAAGTCTGGTCTGTGTCACTGACCACTGGGATTGTATTGGTGGATCCAAGCTCATTCGCAGGAGACCCTGCCTTTGTTTTATCAGTCCATAAATCTAGGCAGGTTGAAACTATCTGTGCTCTTCAAACCCAGGGTAGAAGAGAACAAAGTAGCTCTAATGAAGCAGAAATCATCCGCTATTTACTCTTTCAAGGAAGTTTGTTCATGCTTGGAGACTGCATCAAAGTAATGGAGCAGAACAACCTCCCTTCCTCTTCCCTTCATTCCTTCCTCCCCTGAACAACAACAAAGATTTATTTCTAATACCAAAAGAGTTGCAAAAGTTTCTACAATCACAAAGGGTGCCTGTGAAATGTGGTATGCTGCATCTTGCTCCTTGGGTCAGCATTGTCAGGGCTGCATTTTAAGGTTTATAGGAAAAATAAAAAGGGACAAAAAGTCCAACCTACACAGTCACTCACTTCACTGTCCAGTGCAGGTTTGTGTTATCACTTTTTTTACTACTATGGGTTTCTTTCTGTGGATCTTCAGGTAGGAAAAACTTTCTCCAAGCATTGGTTGTTTAATTTTGAGCAACAAAACATGTCAGTAAATTATGGACAGGAAGAATGTCCCCACTAAAGCAAGACTATATATCACTACACCTCAATAATGTTGTATACAGGCTGCAGTGCTCTAATACATTCCCTGTGAAAGCAAAATGGCAATCCTTGCTCTCAGCATGAATTTATAAATATACAGGATTTTATTCTAGGAAAAACAGGTCAAATGGAAACAAATGGGGAAGCGCACATCAAAAATGCATAAAGCAAACACTCTTTATAGAAATTATTTGCCATAAATTAGGAGGGAAGGGGTTGATAGGTACTCAGATGTATGGTCAAGATCCAGATACTGCTAAGCACACTGCTGGGAAAGGCTATCTTATTATATTTCTGCTGTGCCTTTGCAAACCAGGCTGTTTTCCTCTGACCAGAACAAAAGGCATTGCTGCTCAAAGCTCAAAAGCTGTCACTGGTGATCCTGCTAATCCGCTGTCTGGGGCTTTCAGGGAATCTTGCCTTTTCCTCCCTGTGTAAGCATACTCTGAAAGTGATCTTGTCTCATTAAGCCCACTCCATCCCTGCAAACAACATGGCAGAGTCTGGCATCTGTTAAATGCCTGAAATAAAGCAGTGCTGCTTCTAGTCACTTGACAGAGTCACTTCAGAGGGTACTGAGGTGGACTCACTACCACCAGCACTCCTTAATCTGCGACTTCTGGGAAAGTGACAGTGTATTAAGATAATGCGGTCTGCTAGACTCCTTGGCTCTGTGCAATCTCTCTCACACTTGATTAAGAAGAGCAGTTTCTAATGACTTTGGACCATTAGTTCCAAGTAAGGTTAATGAATTAATTTAGTGGACACTAATACTGCATGTAGGTGAAGGTGGCATTAGTAGGTCTGGTAGGTTACAAAGGAGGTTAATGGCCTTGGTGACTCCAGCAGGACCACCACATTAACCACTTACAGTGGAGGCTTCTGCCCAGCAACTTGCTCTCCTCCCCTTCTTTTCACAGAGAGAAATGATCAACAAGAGCATGGGGGTGGCCCCCTTCTGTCCCTCAGAGGTACAGGGTGGCAGTATGGGTCTATGTGGGAGGCAGCTGCCCACACCCAGAGCTGGGCTGGGGGGATGAGCAAAGCGCAGCTCTCGGAGCATCCCCACAGCAGGCTTGGTGCACTCCTCTAACACCAGTGCCACAGTGCTGGAGAAGGAAGCTCGTCCTGATTAAACTAAGCAGCCTCCTCAAAACATATTGGGAAGGAGATTAACTTCCATCATAAAACATGCGATTTTAATACTCTTGCTTGACACTCCACTTGTGGTCCCTTATTAAAACAATATACCAGTGTAAGTGGAGGGTGCTCTCTTCTTTTAATTACTTTGATTGAAAACCCAGTCAGGCAAAAGTAAATATTTAATAATTAGTTAATAATAATTGCTCAGGATTTGTCAGTAAAGGAAGACTCACATGAGCTGTTTCATGTGCAAGAGCTAAACGTCAAGCAGTCCCACAATTAGACCATCTTTAAAAATCCATCATGCAGTGAAATACTCACAGTGCCCTGGCATTGTTCGGGGAAGGAGGAGCACGCTGCTTTTAATTAGTTGTGTTTTCGAGGGCTGCCTGACAGTAAACTAGCCACACCACTCATTTCTTTAAGGAATTTCCCGTCTTGGAAGGGAGTCTCGAGCCTTCACAGAGAAGCTCAGCTCTCCTCTTGGCACAGAGTAAGTTGCACGTAAACTGCAGACTTGGGAAAGGGGTACTCTAGAGAGTTCTCTGTGTGAAGACTATTCGCAGGTACACACACAGCTAGTAGGAGGCATAATCTAAAATTTTACGCTTTGGAAAACAGAAAGGGCGGGCGGGGAAGAGAATCTTCCCTTTAAAGTCTTCATTATCTTTCAGATATCGAAGGAGAGACGTTTAATTGCCTACGGGACGGGACATTATTAAGATAATTGGCTGTCCTGATCTAGTGAGAGTGAGCAGCCTGCTTTATACAATAACCCGAAAGAGGAGAAAATAAAGTCGGAAGGCAACGTCAGAGCGGGCGACCCTCAGCGAGGTCTGTGCCGCATCCCTCCTCCGGCAGAAAGTTCCCCCCAGCCGGGTTTGTGTCGCTGCCGGTCCCACGGCCCGCCGGGCCCCACCGCCCCGCAGCTGCCCAAGCCGAGACCCGGCTGACACTCACCGCTCCGCAGAGCCCTGGCGAGGGTGAAGGTGAGGGCTGCACAGTGCAGGAGAAGTCCCCAATCCATTTTCCCTTCCGACAGCAGGGAAAAGAGGAAAAAAATAAAAATGCCCTCCACGCACAACTGTTCCTTAAATTCTCCAGCAGGAATGAGGAGCAGAAAGCACGGTCCGCAGGGGCAGTCCCGGGGGCAGAAGGAGGCTGGCTTCTCTCTGTGCCTCAAGCCGCCCGCATCCTGTCATTTAGCTCCGGCTCCCTCTTCCTTTCCCCACACTTGTTCCTTTTCCAAGCGCCGCTGCCTCTGCCATTCCCAGCGAGACTAGAAAGCCAAGTGAAAACGAGGGGAAAAAATAACAAAAACAAAACCCAACAAACACACAAACAAGACAGACAAAAAATACTGGCGGCTGCCGGCACCTCCGGAGCGCTCTGCTGGGCGAGGGTGCTCTGCGGAGGGGAGAGAAGGAAGGGAAAGCGGCCGTGAGCCGGACGCCGGAGTTTGGCAAACTGCGTCCCCCCTGCCCGCCCCGCTCTCCAGCGGCCGCGACTCCCGCGGGGCCGGAGCCCCGGAGCCCCGGGGCGGCGGTGCCCGGCGGTGCCCGGCGGTGCCCGGCGGTGCCCGGCGGTGCCCGGCGGTGCCCCGCACTCACCTGCCCCGCCGGGAGGCGGGCGAGCGAGCGCGCTGCCGCCGCGGGGACTCCCGGCCGGCCGGGGAAGTGGGAAGCGCCCGGGCGGCTCCTGCTCGCAGCCTGAGGAAGAGGAGCGCAACTCAGCGGCAATAAGAGAGGCCGAGGAGCCGCCGTCTCCCAAGCCCCAGTCCCCTCCCCCTCCCCGCCCTCCTCCTTCTCCTCCTCCTCCTCAGCCCCCCAAGACATCAGCAGCGCGGAAGAACGAACAAACAAACACGGCAAGCCCCAGCTCTGGCACTCAGCCGAGGCGGGGACTGGCGAGGGGAAGGCGAGGGGCGGAGGGGGAGCGAGAGGCGCCCCTCCACAGCAGGTAGAGGCGATGCGGGCGGCGGCACCACCTGCGCCCGCCGCCCCGCGGGCTCCTGCCCGGCCCTGCCCTGCCGTGTCCTGCCCTGCCCTGCCCGGCCCCACACGCCGACACACACACACACGCATCCCTGCCCACCCCCCGGCTCGCTCGCCTCGGGTACCCCGTGGGAACCCTGCTCCGTCCCTTGCCGAGCCATCCCCTCTGTCACCTTTCCCTCCTCCGCTCCTATCCCGCCCTCCCAACACTCTCTTTTTGTTTCGTGCGAGAGTGCGTGTCCCTCGGAGTCCCCGCCGTTTCCCCAGTTGGACACCGCCGTCCCTTCCTGTCCTAGGGGAGGCTGGCTGTGCTGATGTGGGGGGAGCTGCCAGGACCCCCCGTCAGAGTACCCCCAGGTGTCAGCCTCATCTACCTACTGCATATCTGCATCTCGGGGGGAGGCCTCCCTGTATCCCCTCCCTTCCGACCCTTTTCCCACCTCCCTTCTCACCCACTCTTGCTGTCATTCCCGTCTCTCTCAGCTGCTGTTGCAGCTTTGCCCCCCTTAGTCTGCCTGTCTCTCATGAAGCCTCTTGAGAGGCTGAGGAGCTGCTGGGGTCCCCCAGGGCCGGCTCTGCTCCCGAAGGAGACTGTGCAGCATGAAATCCCCGCTGGGGAGTGTGTGTCTTCTGAGCATTCTCCCCACCACCACCACTGGCACCAGAGGAACAAAGTGAGGATATATCGGGCTCTGAATCCTGCTGCTTTGGCTGCTCACCAGCTATGGGCCCTGTCTCTCCCTCACCCTATTGCCCTGCCTTACAGGCTGTCCCTGCACCTGGGGAGTGATCACCTTGCTGAACCTGACTGCTTATTTTACGTGGAGTACTTTGCACATCCTCGATGTGAAGGCACTACAGTTGCTGGAGTGGGGGGTTACAGGAGCAGCTCCAAGGCTGAAAGCTGAAACACAGTGTTAAATGTTCTCCAAAGATGGGTCTGTGCTAGGAAAATGACCTGCAGCCAGTGGTGGATGTCAGTCACGCTCATCTCCCAGGGCAGTTTGAAAACAATTTGTTACTGGTGCACAGTCAAGGCAAACTCTGTTAATGCTTCTTCAGGAAAATGGCCTGATAGAGGACCTATTCCATAAGGAGTTTTTCTGAAGGATGCAGTAGGAAAAGAGCTGGGCTTTGCTGAGGACAGGGTCATCCTCCAAGTATAGCCATGGCACTGAACCCCTCTCCACTCTGAAGATACAGCCAAGTTTGAAATAGTTTTCAAACATAGTTGTCAGTCTGCAGCCACACAGATTAGCTACAAATGTGTTACATCTGTGTACAGAAACCACGCACAAATCCAGCCTGCTCCATCCCTTTGTCTCTAGCCCAGAGTCTGAGATTTCTACTCTCACTCTCCCTTGCTGCCCTTTTGAAGCCCTGAATTTAAGGTCAGCTGAAGTCTGGAGATTAAGACTGTAGGAAATCTGTCTGCTGGTTTCATACTGCACACTCTCTCACCACTACTTTCTGAGTTTTTTCAAGACATTCCCCTTCTCTTCTGTGATTACAAATCTCTAATATTGTACACTAAAATGAAGTTTGATCCTGTTATACTCTCACTTAATTCTTTCCTTTGTCAGCTTCTGCTTCTGCCCCTGCCCGTGCCCCTGCTCCTGCCCATGCCTGTGTCTGCAGACAGGCTAGAAACTAGGCAGGCTGGAACTAGTCAGATTGAGTTATTGGGTTCAGTCTCATTTCCCTGTCTTTAGGCAGTCTCTGGATCATAATTTGCAATACTTATGCATTTTCTTGATTGATTGGGATGTATATTTTATGGGTAGCACATTAAGCCCCCTTTATTTCTTTTTTTCTTTTAGAGACATTCCCAGAACACGGGGGAAGGGGAGAGTTAACAGTGCTTTCTGATTATTAAAACTCATTCTGCTGGACAGTCCTTGAGATAAATGGGTTCTGACCTGATCATAGTTTGACTGAGCAACAATATAGCTATTAAAATAAATCTAAAAAGTAAATCTATTTTTGAAAACAGAAATTACCTGCTGATGGTTGCTTACTAAGGGTTTGCAGAAATATATACATACATGTTTGTTTCAAAACCTGTTTCAGAAAGGAAGATTAATTCTCAAAGTGACAGATATCCAGAAAGCATGTACATTAAAAATACACTTAGTGCATGACAGTGATGGCCCTCTTGCTTTGGGATTAGCATTGTCTGTCAGGTGACTTCTAGGAATCTGCAGAAAGGAAATAATCATTGCCAGCTGTACACGGTAAAGATGCTCCAAACTAGCCAACTAACCAACCAGCCACTGTGTCTCATCCATTTTTTCCTATCTGATTAATAAGTTTCTTTTTGCAGATGGGGACATAGTTTTTTACTAGCTAGTGTATTTTAAAGAAATTCCTTTCTCTGGAAGAAAAAACTTAAATGCAGACAGAACATGTATGTTAGGGAAGATGGTACAGTGCAATAAATTGTAAGATAATGATGAAAGCTGCCTTTATCACCTGAGCCTAGTCTGTAATCACTAATCTGTATACCAAGGTTTATTTCAACATGCTTATGTCTCAAATATCACTGCCTCCTCTTCTTGCAGAGATATGCAACAGTCTGCAAAGATAGCTGGACAGGAATGGCCTCTATTTGGGCTACCATGGCCCATGGAAGAGGATTTCTGCCCTTCCTCAGCACCATATGAGTATTTTGGATTCCACAATGGGACTTAATTTATTTATTTTTTTTTTTTCCTGTTGAAGTCTCAGGGCCTAGCAAATATACCAGAGACTGGTACATTAATGTCCTTTCCTATCATAACATGAATGACACTAGCCTGATTTTTCCACCCATCCTTTTCTCTCTAGTTCATGGATATAATCACAGTTTTCTTCTATGTATGAATTGCCCTGGAATGATGAGTGAAGACTTTCTATCCTTGGTTTACATGTATTTACCTGAAAATGTTTAATCTTTAATAATCTTGAACATAAACTGGCATCAAATGAAACATTCAGAAGTCTGTTTTTGTAATCCACTTCTCACATTTTAGTCACAGAATTTTAGTTCCTGATCCTGCAACTGCTTACACATTTGTTCAGCTCTCCATTTTCACATCAGTAATGGGATTTTATGGCAAGGATGAGTTAGTGCTACAAAGACTGAATCTGAATCCAGTGTATGTAAAAGTTAATGGAGTGGCTAGCTTTGGGGTTTGGGTTCAAGCCCATCTTTGCTTCATAATTTGACTTGGTGTTTATAATGCTTTTTTGAAGATTGTCTGCACTTCTGTTATAAACCTGTTTCTCAAGAAGTTTATAATTCAGCCATAAAAAAAATATTTGCCTTGGGCTAAATCATGTAATATAAAACTTAAAATTCCAAAGAAAAAAAACATTTCCCCCATTTTAACAATAGCAGAACAGAGCAACTTTGATGTTTATTCCTTTATGTACTCACAAAGTACATTTAATTAAAAACAAAGTTTGGCAAATGATTAATCAATGGTTGAAGACACCTTTATTTGGTATTATTTTGAAAAAGAAACACAACAAATTAAACTCATCCATAATATTAAAAGCCTGAAAATGGAGACTTCCTATGAGTATTTAGTGCAGTATGTAAATATATTTGCTTTATGAATAGTGTCTACTAGTATCTTCATATACAGTCTGGTGCTCATTTATATCCCTTTCTCTAATGTTTTCCTTTGTTTTTTCCACTAATCTTCCCCAATAATCTCTCCAAAACTAGGCTTCTGTGTCATCTCCTCTTCTGTTGTTTTGGCCGTATGATTCACTACTTGGCTTCCTGTTGCTTACTGTACTGAACCAAAGCTATTTACCCTTATCTTTGAGATCAGACATATATTTTACCTTGTCTATATCTCTCCTCTCTCAACCCTTTTATCTCCTACATCTTTTATCCTCCTACTCAGTCTCTCACACCCAATGCTTTTTTACCCTGTCCTCTCACGTTACACCTCTTTTCCACACACAGCCACATACATCTAAGTGATCCTTCTTTTATTGCACATCTCACCCTTCTCCAAAGAACCACTGCAAATACATTTATTTTCATAAACTGTGCCATCTGATTTATACATTATTTAAATTTACATATGGCCATGTGTTGCAATATACACTCATATCCTAGACTCCATTGGTTAGAGATCAGATTCATTTGCTTTTACATCATCTCCACACAGACTACATCGTTAGGGTCAGACTCATTTCACAAATATCTTACCAAACTCTTTGGAATCACAACTGTGCCATGACAAAAATGCCTTATCAATGTCCATCATCCTGTCTAAACACATTCCACTCAAAAAAATTAGCACAGCCCCAGGCTTTATTAGATGATTATCTGATTATCAGAAGTCCAATGTTTTTATTTGTGTCAAAGGCAAATTATCTCACATATCATTGTACTCCCATTTTCAATTTGACAACAAGCTCATCAGGTCACTCCACAGCCTAATTCCTCTATTGCTTGCCTTGCTATAGTTGCCAAAATCTAAACATGGTCACCATGTTCCTCCAAATTGTCCTGCTCCTATTTTTTTATTTTCTTTTTCCTTTTTTTCTTTCTTCAGTAATATTTGTGTATTCTCAGAGTAATCTGCTTTTATCTCAAATGGGAAGTAGACAACATATACAACATATGATTTACAGTAGTGTTTTCAATAATAATGTCTGATCAACTCAAGGGGTTCTGAAGTAGCTGTTTCTGTGATTAAGGAAGTAATATATAGCAAATCCACCATATGGACTAAATATCTGACTATATTTCCATTGGTGGCAATGACAAAATCCCACTGACTTCAAAGGAGAAAAGCAGGCCCTGTATGATGATAATGGACTCTTAGATTATAAACTTGTTTTTATCAGCTTCAGTTGTTCCATTTGCTTGCATAATGGGTATATCAGTGTCTGTGTTTACACTAAGATAACTGCTGCAAAAAAACAAAAATAGCAGTTCTTTCAAAGTAAGGTTTTGCCAGACTGAAGGTCTATTATCATTAAGACGTAGGTAAAAAACAGTGTTAGATGTACCTTTATATTTCTTGTCTTGCTCTATTTTTGGCTGGAAAATTAGTGTCCTGCTCATATAATCTATTCATGCGTAAAGGTCTGTGTGATTATATCATATTATTGAGAATTATGTACAGTACTTTATATGTGCTACATCTGATAAAATAATACTAGGAAGGGTGCAATGTTATAAGGGAAATGGAAGCTGTCACAGCAACACTGCATGGTTGTCATGCACCCCCTTTAGCTACAGTGCAGCAATCACAGTAAACAAGCAGTAGAACTGCATTCATTACAGATCAGATTCCCTTTCTCTGCCCTCTCTCATCTTCTTCAAGAGATGTTCTCTATCATAATTCTCTTTGTCACTTATTACAGCTAATGTTAAATGGCTTTTCAGCTAAATGCTTGTTTGGGTTATTTATTAACTAGGGAACATTTACATTGGCATACTTTGATGTTAAACATGCAATGGAGAACCCATTTGTAGGCTATAGTGGATTAACGAGAAATTCAGGGAATCGTATTCAGAGGGATTAACTCTTAGGCAATGGATTACCTCCAGTCGGTTAGCTTCATTGGAGGAGATGGAAGCAGCCCCTGGCACACAGATCTGTATTCAGGTGATTACATATAATGATAGGAGTATTATTCAAACAAATAGAATATAATTAGTTTATGTGTCTGCTGCTCTTGTTCTTGCAGTGCAAGACTTTGGACTAAGATCTGGAAGGAGCTCTTAGGCTCTACATGGGTAGATTTTGTTTAATATCAGTGCTTGGAAGTGTAAAGCAAGAAATACACTGGTCTGATCTACAGGGTTAATTTCCAGAATGTTGTTTTCTTTCAGTATTTTCTCTTTGTCTCTATGTTTGTTGGAATATTGCTCTTAAATGTCATGTTTCATAAAATTTCTTCATAAAAAAACCCCACCACAGTGTGGAATTTTGTTTTGTTACTATATCAGGAAGACACAATCAAAACAGAAAGACATTTTTGGTATGGAATACATGTGGAAATTTTTTTAAAACTGAATTTACAGAGGTCAATAGAGAGATGTAAGAGAAACCCAGTGGGAGTGTTAGAAAATTGGATTGGCAAACTCTGTGGTACAGAATTAGAAAAAGAAATTAAAAGAGAATCTGAACAAGGAATAGGAAATTATATTTTAAAAGGCCTCACATTTATCAGAAATTTGTTGTGTTTGTCTTTTTTTCTTAAGCTTCATTTTTCTTAAGAATTTGGTTTGTTTGTTTTTTTCTATTTTTTCTACTTTATTTTTAACCATGTTGAGACCCCTTTGTTGCCAATAAAGTAAACTGAAGGACTTCTGTTTTGAGCTTTACCTACTTTTCTGGGGAAAAAAAGTTTGTAAAAGGAGCACCAAAGCAATAACCAAAGCAGTTTTAAACATCCTCACAATCTTCTCAATCTTATTTCATGAAAAGGGTCACAGAATAATTGTATTAGTTTGTGTTTTTTTGTCATCTTGCAGGTATAGTTTAGCATTTCTTATACACCTTTCTAGGCTCTCTTTTTCACTGTGGGTTCATGACTTTATATAATTCAGACAGGTTGTCATGAGGAGAAGCACAGTTGTTCAGGTTGTCATAGCAGCTAAAACTTTCTTTTTTGTGAAATTGTCACCAGGCCTTTGGCTTCTTGTAACCAAATCACCAGAAACATTATTAGTTTAATGAAGAAGCTCTCCAAAAGGCTGTTTCCAAATCTGTAAGTTATCTGTCCAACAAGTATGTCACTGCTGTGTGCAGTATTTTATTCACAAAGGCCATCTGGACAGCCTTGACAAAGGATTCATATCATTTGCCAGAGAACATCTTGTTTGCTGTGAAAAAAAAATTTAATTCAATGTTTTTCTAAATCTATCCAGAGACATTGCTTTTTTTGTTCTCAACTGCTCTGTCGGCTTTACCATGTTGAAGCTTCTTTGTCATCATTGCAGAATTTATAATGATGACACACTCTCTTTTTTCATCCCTGTAGTTGAAGTCTTACACACACCTTTGTTCTTTAAGATTATTTCAGACTCTGATTAGTAACAGTCCTTGATTTATTCTAGTGAGATTTGTGTTTGGATGCAAGCTCTCTGACATTTATATGTTATGTTGTTTTTGAGATTTCCTTCATGGCTTGTTCATCATGCCATAGCATATCATAAAACCTTCAATTATTTTCTCCTCCTTTGGGGCAAATTCTTCCATCACAAAGATCTTAATGAGTAATAAACAGACAAAAACCAGGTACCACAAATAGACTAGAAAAAGGTCAAAGCCCACTTTAACAGCTTGGCAATTGCTTGTAGTGAATCCAAAAGGTGCTTGGGTTTTATTGACTGGAATGAAGATGATTTCAGCTAGGCAGAAAATAACATGCTGTGACCAATGGCCAAGTACCCCACTTCAAATTAATCCTGCAGGATACTGAGCAATCTTATAAAAGAGTGAGTAACCTGAGCTGCCATACAACATGGAATAGGAGCTGATGTTTTTTCAGCTCCTTAGTAAAACACTGAGCATGTTGCTGGAGAACTCTGCATCCTTCCTGCAGAAAGTTCACAAGTTAATATAAATTCAAATGTTCTTTCACCTAATTACCCATAATTAGAAAAGAGCTTCCAGACCTTTGCGATACAGTATCTGGATGAAACATGAGAAAATTAATGAAATTGATTTTTTGACATGTACAGTATCACTCCCTGAATCTAATTGAAATAACATTTTTGAGAACGACCAGAACTTACTGGATTTATTGAAAGGGCTTCTTTTTTATTTGCTGCCTTGATTTTTGTCTTACAAGATAATTTTGTGGCATACATATATGATCCCATTTCAATCAGTAAATAAATAACACATTTTACATTCATCTGTATATTCAGAATCTCTCCAAGTCTCCATTGAAGTATAGACAGTCTGTTTTGAAGAGTTTAAAGTGACTTAAAATTTAGAACCAATGCGTATAAATGGTTCTTAATTATGTAAATGTGGTACCTGAAGGAAAAAAATATTGTCTGTGATGAGACAATGGAAACAAATAACTTCTTTTAAATGTAACCTTTTTTTTTTGTGGCTAAAGAAGACCAGAGACATGCTGGGACAGAGCTCATTTTTTCAAAGGCCCACACTTTTGCAGGTGAAACGAGCAGATTTTCTGCATTGACTACTTTAAAAAAAAAAAAAAAGTAGCTTAAAAGTTTAGTGTCCCTAGTCCCAGTGACAAGACTGCATGTAGATGCTAAAACCCAGCAGAAAGAGAGCAACAGCTGTTTAGAGAGGCTGGGGACATTTGAAAATAATATCTCCTTTGGTGAAGGGGAGCATTGAGCAGTGAAGCTCACTATTATGGTCTGTGGCTGCGTTATGGCCCACACTACAGCTCTGCCAGGATGCACTCAGGGTCTTTAGCCAAGACATTAACCTATTGACCCAGTGCCTCTGGATGAGAATGCTGCCAGCCATAGTCAGCTCTCATTGAAGAGTAAGGTATTGCAAACATTGAAAAGAAACAATTCCTTGGCAACTAATCAGAAGATTTACCTAAGAAACACTCAATGGATTAAGTCAGTGTTTCTGAGACTCTGCTGCTTGCCTATGCCCATGGAAAATTGTCTTCATCAAACTCAAATTCAAATGTATTAAAACAGATTAGGTTAATTTTTTCCAGTCATTAACCAATTTTTCAGCCCAAAGAAAAGTTTCTTTGTCTAAAGGATCAATCAAGGATAGAGTGTTGCTCTGTAACTTGCAGTCATTCCAATCCCTACTTATATCAACTTGAAATAGCTCCATATTTCAGCGAATTAAGCAGGCCACAGTTAAACTGATATACTGATAAGGGTGTAGTGTGAACCTGAGCACTACTGATAATTGTCATCATGATTTCAGTGTGGTTTTATTCTCTACGAGCTAGTGTGTGCAGGCAGCGCTTAGGGGACTCAACATGGGTCAGAAACCATTCCCCAGAGGAAGTCTGGATGAATCTGTCCTGCATAAATGAGACTGAATTAGTTGCCATCAAGCCTGGGCATAACCTCTAATCCATTTGGTTAACAAATATAGACACAGCTTTAGTAGCTGCACAGACAATCACTGTGTCTTTGCAAAAAGTGATGCTGTCCAGCAAATAGAAAACAATCAAAGTGAGAGTTTCAAAATGAAGGCCTACTTTTAATGAACATATTTTTGGTATGGAGAGGAAGCAATCAAAGTGGAGAGTGACCCTACATACTACTACTTGTTGCTCAGCTTCCCACTGTGGGGAGCAGTCCCTCCCTTGATACCTTGGGATCAGGCCTTGTAGATCCTCCAGGCAGGGATTCTAGTAGGGTTTTGAGCATGAGGACATGCAAAGGATTCATCATCCCTTCCCAAGTTCATATTATTCATCTACTAGGTGGTAGCTCAGATGTCTGTGTGAAAACTAGGGTGCACAGGGCTTTCAGCTGCTCTGGCTGACAGGTCCAGGAAGCATTTCAGTATTCCACAGTGTGAGATCTTGCTCTTTGGCAAGGGGGAGTGGGTACTGTGTCTGCTACTTCAAATGCCCTGCTGGAGGGAAGAAGGTGTCTTTGAGAGGGACAGAGAGGCACCACCCCATATTGCTGTGCTGATCTGCTCCACAGGAGCGGATCTCACATTTTCTACAAGAGGGGCCTGCATATGTTTCCCACCACCCTGTAGAAGGCCATCTGTGTGATGGTGAGTTCTGAGAAAACACTGAAGTCAGTGGTAAATGACTCTTCTCATGCCATACCTCCTGGCTTCCTCTTCCAGGTCTCAAGCCTGTCCAGTGCAGTGTCCATCTTGTGCCCATTTGCTGCATGACCCACAGATATTCCCTGTGCTTTGTGTAAGGCCTACCTACATCCTTCTAAGCTCACCTGAGCTAACTGTGAAGGAGTTAAACACTGAAGTGTGAATAGGTATCAGGAAACTGTGAAAGTGGAAGGCAAGGAATGACTTCTAGATATTGCTGTTGGGCTGCTCTTGGGGTAACCATTGTTTTTTGAACTCTTGTGGTGCTAATGGCATGGCCTGTAGATGGTGCAATACTTTGATGATTATTTTGGGGCATCTGGCTGGCTCTCCCCTCCTGGGCTTTCCTTTTGCACGCTGAGAGGAGCGTTTCTGTCTCTGTGAGGCCCAGGTTGGCTCCACAGTGTTCCTCAGACATCTGTTGACATGGTGTTAACAGCACTTGTCGTCAGGCCTGGGTCCACAGGCCAGGCTGCTAATGAGGAAACCGCCTTACAGCCTCAAGAGTGGGATTTTAATAAGTGTGATGTGGAGAGTATACACATGCCCTGGAGTGTTGTGTGAATATTTTGGGTTGCATGTGAGAGTACAAGGTCTTCTGGGTTAATGTTGGAGGATGGTGACAGATGGAGACAGCTAAACACAGTATGGCCTCATCCATGCTGCTCCTTGGTGGAAGCTAACCTCAGGATGAACCCAAGATTCATGTTGAAGAGATGTAAAGGGAACAGTCCAAACCACTATGAAAGAGAATGCAGAGCAGACATCAAGGGCTGAATACTCAAGCTTGTGCCCTCAGTCTCTTTGATTTCACAGGATATGGATATGCACTGTCAGTCCTTCCTGGAACTTCTGCCTTGCTTTGGTAGGAAACATAATTCTATTGATTTAATAAATTACAGTATTATCTCTATCAGGCTAGAAACACAATCTTAAAACAATTTAATTTAAAAAGTCTTTCTAGGTTGACTATGATCCACCTCTGTGTACTGACACAAGAGGGTGTCTGAATTTCAAAGCTGGCGTTGTTTGACTCACATCCTGGTGAACCACAGTCACTATCGCTGCTGTATACCATGTTCTGATTGCTGTTTTGCAAAGACATTAATGAGTTTCCCAGATCAAAGCCGGCTCTTTCTCAGCATAGTTTAACATATATAAACAAAATCTGTTGCAGTAACTGTGAAATCATTTGCATTCATAATTATAGTGGTTTTTCTCATAAATTGCAATCATGTCCAAGAAAACATATAAAAATAGAAATACATTACTTATGCTTTATTGTTCAAAATGGGCTTCTGTTTTATCAAGCTGCAATGATAAAAAAAATACATTTACTCAAAACAAGAAACCTGGAATATCATATTGTGGCAAGGTGGTGACAGATCAAAATCAAGAATAGTGCAGTTATCTCTTAAAAAGGAGCTAGAACCTTTGAAATCACTATCACTGTAGCATTAAAAGCCCCCAAATAAAAACAACACCATGCCATGTAGACATGAGATGACATTATTCTAACTGAGGGCCTCAACTGAACCAAAACATTTGAATTTTTTATAAGGTTTTACATTTTTGATGAAAATATCTTAGTAAGGAACTGTTAGTAGATTCAAAAATATATCTGTCAGATAGATATTCAGGTCTGTAGTGTTGTGAAAGCTCTTGAAAGTGATGGTGAATGCGCAGTTGATCAAAAGTCTCAGTCGATTTAAAATGCTCAGTAAAATCCAATTAAGCAAAGCAGAGACTAAAGAATCGAAATGTCTACTTTTTCCATCCAAGCACCTGCATATCTTTAGGAGTTTAAATTATTACTGGCATATGTAGTCTATATAGGGAGTAATGAAATATTTTCCCTTCCAAGAATTATAAATTACATGTAAATCCCATTTACTCAGAGTATTTGAGACAGAGACGTTGTATTCAGATAACAATGTCTGAATTGGTCAGCTGGAGTAATGGAGGAAGGAATTCAATTCTTGGGTCTATTATCATAAAAAAACCAAATTCTGCCACTGTTACTCTCATAAAGTCATAGCTCAGTATCATCCACCATTTTAGCAGTTTCACTGCTGATGGAGAATAGTATTATCTGACGTGGACTCAGATTACAATTTTTGTCTGATAGAAAATGTTTCAGTATTCTGCTTTAGATACATTGTAGTAAAACTTCTGACAGGGGTATTCTGCTCAAGCTCTCTCCTGTAATAGATGATTTGGCTGCAATAAGAAGTGACAAGATTTTCCTATCTTAAGACTAAACAAAAAGGCTTCTGGAATTTGAGAGGAGTTTTTTAATGTCCTAAGAATTCCTTTCTGTAGGTCCTGGTTTTAGCAAGAATTAGAAAAAATAAGTGTTGAAATGTAATAAATAAGGTTACTCTCCTGAGCTTTTTAAAGCACTTTGCTGACCCAAGAGGCAGGTCAGAAAAATATTGAATCCTGAGAGTGCTTATCTGAACCACACATTTTGAGGGGCAGTGGGTCACGGATGGAATCTCTGAAACAAGAATCCAAAGTTCAAGCTCTTGGTGTCAGCTTAGTATAATTTCATGAGGAGTCCATAACTCCAGTACAGTATTAATGATGTTAAAAAGCTCATGAATACAGAGGCAATTACTACGGGATTCTTAAACCAGTACATTGTGATAAGTGTGGTGATAATCCAAAGCTTGGGAAAAGTGAAGGGTCATTTACTGTGCCAAGCTTAACACATTTGGGCTCTGTTGGAGTAGTTGGGGAAGCCAATTTTGAAGCTGAGAGCTGTTTGTTTTAAAAGCCTTGCTACTGCCTCCTATTTGTTTAAATCTAGAGCTCTAACATTGTACTGTCAGAAATTGCTTTGAGACTTCACTTGGCAAGAGATGTTTTTTCAAGAAGATAGGACCCAGGTCATTTAACACTAATTCAGTGTAGGAGCCAGCTTCAGTAGGGAGGGAGCCATTCCTTTGATGGGGAGGAAAGTAGAACTTTTGCCAGAGAAGCTATCTAGTGTGTGCTCAGTGGTTCCCATTGCCAGCCAGGCAAGCAGCTGGTTTCAGCACGCACTATTGTTTCCAGTTGGTCCTCATCTGTAGCCCCATATAGAGCACATCACAATAATTAAGTCTAGAATTTAAAAAGGCATGGATTAGAGGTGGCACTGTCCGAAGCCAAGAAGAAATGTGATAGATGCCTAACTGAAACAGATATGAAAATCTGTCTTGGGCCCTCAAAGCCACCAGCGATTTCAAATAGCAGTAGGAACCCAAACACACTCCAGGTCAAAATCCTCTCAAATGTGAAATGGAAAAGAAGTAAGATCATTCTTGTTTTCCCTTACACAATAGCCCCTCCTCCATCTTGTCCAAATGAAGCTTCTGTCGGCTTGCCCTTATCTAAGTATTAATCTCTGCCAGGCGCAGGCAAAGCAAAGATGCTGCACCATCTGGGTTTGATGAAAATGAGGCATAAAGCAGCGTGTCACCTGCATCTTGAAAGCACAACAGCCCAAACTGTGTTATTATCTCTCTCAGTATCACATAGAGGAGGTGCACTAAAATATAGCCTGGCGGAACCTGTGTGAAAGTGTTCTTTGGGCAGATGAGCAATTGATCAAAATCACTTTCTTTCATCTCCTGGGGCTCAAACCTGTTTTAGTTGAAGCTTAAAGCAGTTTTGCAGTTGAGTTCAGTGGGAACTGGAGTTGACGTTTGGAGAGGAAAGAATAAAATCACTCAAGTGAGTGATGGCATAAAAGCAGTGCTGTTTATCACAACCAAGGACCATAGGTATCAAACACCACTGACTGATCTAAGAAATTACAACAGACATCTGAAATTTTGTCCACTGCTAAGGAGAAACCAAAAATCAGTGAGACTAGAACAATCTCTGTACTATTCTCCTAAAACAAACGGATCTGAAAAAAAGTTGAAGGACACATTAAGGTTCCAAACTGGTTTATTTATCCTCATCTTACTTCTTGAGATCCTTTAGAAAGAAGATTGTGGAACAATATAATAACAACAGAATTGCAAGGACTGAGACATGCTTTGTTTAAGACAACTAATGGTTATTTAGTTTTGCAAAAATGCTATCTTTAGTTCTTATGAGGAATCAGAAATAATGCATATGTGATCAACTCAGTTCCAAAATCCAGGCTGCAAGATTAAGTTGTTCCTCAAACTTCCAAGCTTCTGCTTAAACTGGCTGACATACTGCCAGAGAAGAAGTCACATTTATCTCTTGCAGTCCCAGTGTGACCACAGGTGGATACACTGCTTGTCTTGGAGAGCACTGAGGGTGAAGAGTTCATTTGTCCATCTCCTTTCCCCCTGGTAATCAATTACACTGAAGTAGATTGGCTTGGCTTCCTCTGTAGGGTCACCTTTATTCTTCTGAATGGAAATCCAGCTTTCACTACTCTTCAGTGTCTGCACAGCTTAAAAGCCTTATGTATTTAACCTAGAGTGACACCCAAAATGTGTATAAAAAATGAGTGATAGATACATACAGGATGAAGGTGAAGGGAAGAAATAGGTGCTTGTAACCAGATTTTCTTAGCTTTTACTTTTTTGTTAGCCACAGCATGCAAGGTGTGCCAGTGTCCTTCTGGAGTGAGCACACATGTGCTACAGATCATGCTTTACATCAGTCTGCACGTATAAAAAGGGATAAAAGGTTCACTTCTCAGCAACCTGGCTTACAGGCTCACATGGGTTGAAAGGAAATCTTTGCGGTATTTTAATCCTAGCAATTTTCTGGAAATTTGTGAGGGGAAAAAAGACTCAGATTAAAAACTTAAGCTCTTATACTAGTTAAGAAAACCCAGCATTCTAACATGATTAACATTAATAAGTAGTGATTTTAAAAGTGGCAGAAGTGGCTAAGCCACAGTGGAACTGCATTTTAGGAATTTTAAGATAATAATTTGAGTATTAAACTGTGAAAAATTGGTCTGTACCAAGAAGGAAGCAGCAGGTCTGATAACTAATGCAGAGCATGAAGTGAAGAAGACAAAATCCTCTTCAGAAGTGGTGATTTAATGTAATAATGATGTGGGGACATACATGAAAAGTATGTACCGAAACACCTATGTCAGAAAATGGTTATTTTAGAAAACAGCTAGTTTTCTTCTGATCCCTGAGAGATAAAGTATTAAAAAAATGAAAGAGAAAAGGACACTTTAACTCATGCTAATATCTCTTTAATTTAAGCACAATTTTATGATAAGCACTACTTCCTTGGAGCTGTAATGGTATTTTAAAAAGAGTATGCACATTAGCTTTTATGGTGTCATCATGACCTGTAAGTATTCAAATGAAGAAAACGTCCCAGTCTTGTAATTGTAGAAAGCAAAATCATTTAATAGCATATAGAGAATAAAAAGCATTATGGTTTGTATAGGAGGTAGCAGAAGGTTCTGGGTATTATCTTCCTTGCATTGCCATTCTTGTATTTTATAGAAATATTGTCAAAACTTTTTTTTTTTATTTTTTATTTTTATTTTTATTTTTTTATTTATTTTATACTCAGTAAATACCTGGAGTTGTAAGAAATAACATAAAGAAATTAAATTTGTTTTTCACAAAATCATCCACTTTTGTGCTGGTGCAATTTTTATAATGTGATATGTTTCTTATGATTTTAGGCTTAGCTGTGCAGCCTGTATTCAATATACTTACATTAAGATTTTGATGACACAAAAGTTCAGAGTTCATTTTGCCTAAAGCATTCTTTCTCTATTGAGATTTCAGTGAAGAACAGTGAAATGTGACCAGAATAACCAAGCAATGACCAAACCCCTAAGTTATCAGAAAGATAAAAAGGATTAAAGTGGCACTTTGAACTATCGTTCTGAGTGTGGAACATACTGAAGAAAACATTTTTGAAGAGAGAAAAGAGTTTAAAATCTACATATAGATTAGCAAAGTGCTGTTAAAAGAGGTGGTTGAAAGGTGAGCTCAGTCCTGTCAAGAAAGGAAATAAACAGAGAAAAACAAGTCTTTCATAATTTGAAAAAGTATGTATGATCCATGCATACTTACAGTGTCTATAAATTAAGCATGTAGTTCTAGAACATTGATGGAGCAACACATCATACAAATTAGAAGCATTTGCTAGCCAAAAAGCATTTTAAGGAAGATAAGAGATCTCTTATCCTTTTCCTTTCACTGGAGTAAAATAAATTATATTTGGCTGGAATCTACAAATAGTGAACAAAAACATTTAATCCAGAGATGAAATCAATTCCTCTAAATTTTCATTTTTACATAGATGATTTCTATATTTCCTTCTATTAATAGGTATGTACATAAAATTAGTAGGTATTTACAAAAAGTACCTTTTCTTGGAATGTTTAGTAGCATGAAGGGTATGTGGTTGTTTCCAAAGGATTTAGATGTCTTACTGATGGGACTAGGCTGCAGGTGCCCTCCATATAAAGATGACAATTTAGAGTGAGGCAGGTATAGGGGGAATTAATTAAAAGAAATATTTGGAATCATTTTCTTGCCTTTACATGGTCACCATGCATATAGACATAATTTCATCTGTGCATGATTTTCTCTTTTGAAATTGCCTTGAGCAGACAAATATGATAAATTGTTTGGGATGAACAGATCTGGCAGTTCTGCCTATTCTTCCCTAAAGAACCCTGTTTTGTATGTGGGTTGAAAGCACACCTAGCACACTGGCAATACTGACATCCATATCACATGATGTTCACAGCAAATGTGGTTGGCAGGTTACTAGAAACAGTTCCTATAAAAGCCTTTTGAATAGCAGTCTACTCAGAAATTAAAGACCTGAACCTTGGGCATGGGGAAAACACCGTCTCTCTATATTTAAACTAGTCCCAGAGCTAGAGTTGAGGATTTGGGCTGAAAAACATGGTTTTATGTTGATGTCCTACACAGGAAAGAGAGGTAAGAGCTGTGAATTTGAGGTGTTCTGACCTCCAACAACAGAGGATAGGAGCCATCTCTGTGGTGGCATTCTGCAGGTGTTAGTGCTGGAGTCTCCTGGTGCTGAACCATGTCAGGAGGAGATCAACAAAATGATCAGTGTTCCCATTTCTAATGTACTCAAGGCATAATGAACAGCAATTCCTTCCTTCTGCCTCAAAATACTGGAAATCCCTGTCTTTTACAAACAGAGATAATGAATTGGTTATGAGGTTATGACAAAGTTGCCATAAGGTGTCTCTGACAGCAGTTACTGAGATCAGATCTACTTTGTCTCTGAGTACTCATTAACTTCTAAAAATCAGATTTCTATAACTGTGTTTACTCACTGACCATGTTTACCTTCTACATACATTAAGTGCATCTTGGGAGAAACATTCACAAAACAGCGAGAATAAGGTCTGAACTTCTGTGAATTCTATTTCATTTTAGTAGTGTCTGCTTTCTCTTCCATAGCAATTCTACTTCAAGCAGTTTTAAAATAATTTTGAAGAATTTGTGATGACAAAAGTGAAAAAGGGAAACCAAAGACACATAAAAAAGGTCATAGTGGTATCCATGTTATCAAATAAAAAAATTAAGGTAACCTGCATATCAGTTATTTTTGCCACTATAAAAAATTATAGTAATTTTTTACTACAGTAGAGCTGTAACGATCAAATATATGCAATGCATTGCTCACAGATGAGGTACATAACAAAATTATTTAACAAATAATTCAAAACAATGGTTACATTGAAGGAGGTTGTTGCCTACTCATAGACAATGCATAGGCATAAAAGAAAAGGCAAAATTAGTCAAATAAATTATGCATTGCAAATCAACATCTCAACTCTTATGATATCCCACCCCTTTACTGTAGCTCCGTCTTTCACCATATGGAGAAATAAAATACATTTCTAATTTGTTTTCTAATAAGTACTAATTAGTTCAGGCCTTTGAGATCCTTAAGGAAATAAAGTGTGTCCTTGTAGCCTTCCAAATAAAGCTCTAAAGCTGCAGCTGGTACAGTCCCACATTGCTCTTCCTTCCATCTTCCAAGTGAAAACTGAAATCATCCCTTATTTAGATTTTAATGTGAGATTAATTTAAAATCAAATTGACTAGAAGTAGCAGCAGTCATTTAGTCAATGGGCAATGTATGGAAGCTACTCTTTTGTGGTGATGTAAAAGATCAGGAAAACACACAGAAAATGTTAAAATAGAAAGAAGCAAATGGTTTTAAACTGCTTTTGTCAGATGATATTATTAGCATAAAGAGTTTAATGGGGAAAGCCCCTTTTGCTGTGCAAGTGTCTGCTCCCTCTGCAGAGCCACTCTGAAGCAGTGAAGTGTGGGGTATGGGGAGCACCTCCCAGGAGTCATGCTTGGAATGACCTGTGCATTCCTGGAGTCCATCTCACTTGATCCACTGGAGAATTTCAACATGTATCCTTCAACAATCGTCCAACTAAATTGTATTATAAACCTGACTTTCTTTAAACTGTGGACACTTTTGTAAGGAATAATAATATACTTAGATGCTTCAACTTTTCCTCTTCTTCCAGTACTGGGCTGCTTTCTGGGGTATGTACTCTGGTGTATTTTTAGGTGCTTATCATGGAAAACTGAAAATCTCTGCAAATGTACTCATGGTGTGTGAGAAGGAAAAAAAGGAAGTGCTTTATCACATCCACTGCTTCCTCTGCCCCCTTCAGCCAACTCTTTGGGGTCTCCACCTTGTGAAATGAAAAGCTGAAGAAAGGTGAAAAGTTGAAAAACTCTGTTTTTTGCCTACTCCACTCTACATTGTTTTCTGAGTCATGTGATCTCTCCAGCTATTCCCTCCAAGTTTTGTTTGTCTCTCACTTCAAATGTTCCCTAAAAATCTCTTTCTGGTCCAGGGAAAAATAACTGCTAATTAGTCCATCATACAGAAACTATATAGAGAAAGGTTGTTTTGCCTTTTAGAAGATTTTGAGATTTTAATAGTTTCATTTCCCTGCATTAATTTGGAAAACAAAACAAAACAAAACGTGATGTGAAAACCAATCCACTTCTGCCGGAACTTTCATTTTTTACAAGTCAGCAAGTTCTTAGGCAAAAATAGTTCCCTGACACTTCTGTGACCTTAGGAAGGGTGGCTGTATCTGCGGGGTCCTGGGTGAGCACTCCCCATCTCATGAAGCAGTGCACAGTAATTGCCAGTGTGGTGGCACGAGTGTGCTGGTCCATGGAGCATGAGCTGCTCTACTCTCCCATCCCTGGGCATGAGCTGCTTTACTCTCCCATCCCTGGGCATGAGCTGCTTTACTCTCCCATCCCTGGGCATGAGCTGCTCTACTCTCCCATCCCTGGGCATGAGCTGCTCTACTCTCCCATCCCTGGGCATGAGCTGCTTTACTGTCCCATCCCTGGGCACGAGCTGCTTTACTCTCCCATCCCTGGGCATGAGCTGCTTTACTGTCCCATCCCTGGGCACGAGCTGCTCTACTCTCCCATCCCCGCTGTCAAACTGGGCTCTGCAGCCACAGTGGGCTCTGCTCCACTCAGCTGAGCATTAGGCACGTGCTAAACAGAAGCATGTGAGTCATCCTGCTGACATGAGCTTGAGCTGATGAGCAGCAAGTAGGGGAAAAGAAATAACAAATACTTTTCTTCAGGCATGAAGCCCTTTGGTTGTGCAGCGATGCTGTTATCTGTGTGAGTAATACCATATCCAGCAATGTTTGTCTGGATGCCTGAGGAGAAATGGGAAAAGGGCAGGGAACTGATACCACAGAATTGTAGTTCTTGGAAATTTTACAGTTAAGGTCATTGACAAATATTTCTGTTACTTGGTCATCTCTTGTAAGGACCATCAATAACATTTTCTGGCATGCCTAATTTCTTTGACTTTGCATTCCAAACTGGACTAAGTCCAATTCCTACTTCTACCTTCTTAGTAGGTAGGGCACCCAGAGTTGGTGTTCTTTGGTGACACTTAACTTTTCTAGGTGCAGCCCCAAGAGCATTGGGGAGACTGTGATATGGACATCCAGTGTCTGTCAGTGTGGACATCCCCAGCAAGAAATTAACCCTAGGTCATCTGATTAATAACCTTAAGTATTACCACCTTTTTATTTGTTAGGAGATTATTTGCCACAATTTCTGAAAATAAGAGTCTTTGTTTGCTGAGAGCCTCATTCCATGCTCAAAAAAAAGCTTAGATGACTAAATATCTACTTCTACAGATACACATATTATTGATAGAGTTTTGCAGAAAGAAAAATTTGAATATGTTGAAACAAATGCCTGTAGGCACAGAGGGAACTTTGTAAAAAAATAAATTCCTAAGAAATTCTGTCTGCTCTTGAGTTAGGTAGTGACCAGGGAAAAAGAATTTAGAATAGCATTTAGTGTTAAGGCTACTCAAGCCCCACTGTGTACACCTACATCATTTGCTGTATCTAGCCTGTGGGGATGTGCTAAATTTCATTTTACAGTCACTTTTGTTTTCCTCTTCTCTCTCTGAGGATGATAATTTTTAAAAAGAACACTGGATGTCATATCCATTTTTGGTACGTGGGATCTTAAAGGAGATAGACTGCGATGTGAATTCCTAAAAACTGGTTGTGATCCAAGTTCATGTTCTTTGCTTGTTTTTCATTTTTACTGGTACCTATTTGGCTTCTAGCTGGTGTGTTACTTTTTCTGCTCATTTCCATAAATAAAATGTTCTTTCTCTGCCATGTTGCTGTTCCCCCTGATTATTTCCTGCTGTGGCCTTGGTGTAATAGTGTTTCTTCTTTTACTTAAAACAGCATGCAATTGCATTTTGAGTTAAGTTAATGGGGGATGGAAAGGATGTAGCCAAATCTCTGCAGGACTCCCTGAGTCTCACCACAGCATCTCTACAAAACCTTTCTATGGGCCTGGCTCAGTTTTTCTGCTGGTTTCTGTTGGCTTTGTTTATTACCAACCAGTGTAGAACGTTTTGTATGTCACTTGCTATTTAATGAAATACCCTGCAGTAAGTTGGATTTCTAGTATTAGCTTCCAGGGAACCAGTAAGAGTCCAGTTATTGTTACTGCTATTAGGAGTGCATTGGTTCTTTGCCATCATTAAAAGAATGAAGTATTACATCTGCTAGGCTTGCATTACAAAGCAGCTACATAAAGCTCAATGTGAGCTTTATTATCTGTTGGACTTCCCATAATGTCTAGCATACAATACAGTGCACCTATTTAGCAAAAAGGTTCCCTCTGCAATTGAACCTTCTCTTAGAAATAGAAAAGGATTTTCAGGCTGTGAATCTGCAGGTAGTAATTTTAATAGCCGCTAATGTGAATTAATAATTCTAATAGCCTCATTTCTGATGCATTATCAGAATACTGGAGAGTGGGTTGCCATGGCTGCTATATTTTATCACTCACAGCTGTGTAAACTCTTTTAGGCCAGCCTTTTTTTTTTTTTTTTTTTTTTTTCTAAGAAACCATTCGTGTGACTTCTTACTTTTAAAGCCCTTATTCAACATGGACTAACATGGCTCCTAGAAAAGTATATTTTTCCCCTCTGGGAGACTGAGCCATATTATTATCAGCTTAGAAAAAAATCACTATCCAGGGAAATGTTCAAGGCAAAACCAGTTGTCATCATGCTGGCATATTTATCATTAGAAATGCATGGTCTGCCCAAGACTCCTCAAGAAATTCATTTGTGCCGAGAAATAGCCAGTGAGACAGAAGAATATATTCTCCATTTCCCAGGATGCAGCAAGCTCCAAAAAATACAACACATTCCTTGATTTGCAAAACTGTGAAATGTGGATAAATTTGCATGGATATAAATTTTGAATTCTTTTTCTAAAAGCAGGACAAATATTTAAGTATATGAGTAACCTACTTCCAGCTTGGCAAAGCACTTGGGCATATGGAACTTAAGTCCTTGCTTAAAGTAAGCTCTTAATTGCTATTTTTATAATTTGCTCATCTAAGGTAAAAAAAAGTGAAAGCTCAGGAGGCACAGCATTCAGTTCACAGGCCTTTTTATCTCTGACATTTTATTTATCAAAATAAAATTATTTCTGTGCCATTTGTGGGCAACTCAGTGGTAGCGTTGATTTAAGGAGCATCTTAATCATGTTGGCTGGCATCACTAGTGCATTCATATTTATAAATCTCTTAAAAGCAGTGCTGCAAACTCTCATGTCAAGGACACCTGACCAGATTTGTACGATAGTTATACATCAAAGTACTTCAACAGTCTAACCTGTTAATGGATGGACCTTAGAGTGGAGATTTGCATCTGGTAATGAGACAAACTTTCAATTCCTTATCTGAAGAACATCCAGATCTCTGCAGTCAGCAAAACATCTCCAAATCTTACAGCAACAGACTTTATAGAGATAATGATGGTATTTCCAAGAAGGGCAGGAGTGGTCTTTCTCACAGAATTTTTGGGTCTGTATTTAAGAACAGAAAAGGAGGGGAATTTTTAGAAATGTAATTCACTCTTCAAAAATCCCCTTTGTTTCTGTTCTGGTTCTACAAATAGGCACAGGGAGAGGAAGGGACTCACTCTCCTGTGCTTTCTAAACCAAAGCTACTTTACATCAAGATTTCTAGTGAAGAGTTTTCAGGAAAAACTCTTCTCCCGTGCTGCAATTCCTGCTTGTCTGAGGGTGGGATGCATTCTTAGAAACCCCTCTCTAGCACTACTACTTTGGGCCAGTGGAAGAAGACCTTTCTCTACAGCTCAGGGCCCTGTAATGCAGACTGCACTGCCATTAGTTGATACTCCAGTTTGCTTCCCAGACTCTGCTCTCATTTACAGCATATTCACCTTCACATGATGACTCATTTGCTTTCACAGTCATTAAGAGTCACCTCAGGTTTTGTGAGCACAGTTACTGTACATTTTGTACCCTTAAAACCCTCAAAGGATGACCATGGCAAAGCAGGGATTAAAAATGTTTGATGGATGACACCCTTCCTCTACACAGAAAGCATTTTGTCTATTTTATATTAAGAGAGTTAGACAAAATTACATCTCTAAGTGTCCCAGACTATGCCCTTTGTTACCATGAATCACACCAGCTACATAAGGCAGGCAGCACAGCAGGAAAACAGATCCTCACATGACGCATCTAAGCAACTGTGCCTCCACTTACTTGGACTCCAAAAGACTATTTAATGTAGTATAGATATAATGCATAAAATATACATATACATGCATACAATTAATTTGAAGTATAAACTAATATAAGCATACTCTATTTTTTAACAATGGAAAAATTCTTCAGGTTTTTATTTTCTTGACTATTCTGCTTTTTTAAAAAAAATTGATGACTGAATCCTTTTAGATTACAAAAAAGGATCTTTTATAGCAAATATAGATGCCCACACACTGTCTCTCAAGAAATAAGTATATAATCGGATTAGAAGATATTTCAGATTTGGACAACTCTAATTAAATTACTTCTAACTTTACTGGCCTCTGTGGATCAATCTCTTCTTGACCTTCACAGTCCGTCAATATAAGCAAAAGCAAAGCAAAAAAAGAGGTCTTCTATCTGAAAAAAAAGTGCCTTTTTCTCATTAAAAAAAAGCCTGTAGTTGGTTGGATTTGTTTGTCACTTGACCTCATCATGCATTAACATTAACTTAAAAAATCCACACCTATTTTTTTACATTGACTTTATTCCACAGCACAATCCCTGTGTAAAGAAATTTCTTGTGCAATCTGGTTTTCTTTTGCATACATCATTTACCATCTTTCAAGGTAAGGAATTTAAATGTATGCTGATGCCTTTATCATCTTGACAGTTTAAGGATAAAAGTTCTGTCCAATGTGATGAACAAAAGACTTTTTCCCTTAAAAGTATAAAGTAGAAGACATTTTCTTTAAATCTCTTAGAAGATTAAATGCTACATAATATTTTGCATAACATTTAGGAAATCTTTTACTTGAGAAGCCCAGAGTATATTTCTTTGAGATCCTATTCTGATCCTTCGCATCTACATAGTGTAATGCTAATCTGATCGTGCATCTCCTCACTTGGCACAGTAATGAATGAGGACATACTCTGCTGGAATTCTGTCCTTTTGATGTAAATGATGTGCCTCAACAGTAGCCAATTTAAGGGGTCCAGAGGTAGGACTGCATATTTAGTTCCTTGGCTCCTGCTGTGACTATGTGTACTTAAATTTTTCAATTTTAGCATTTATATAGAAACAAAAGAAAATTAAAAGTTTTTTAAAATTAACTTTTTTTATGAATTTAATTTAATTACAGTGATGCCAGTATGAATTCAAGTGAATGCTGCTGCTATGAAACCACACATCCAGAATCAAAACAATTCTTAGTCAACAATGTATAACTATATCAAATTTAATCTTGAAGTAAGCACAAGCCATCTCAATTAGAGATGTGTCACTCTGCCTGTCTCAAGGCTAATTTTTTTCCCACCAATTTTTGTGCAATGTAATGAGTGTATCTGGGAGAAAAATGCAGTCTCATGCCTTTATACCATATATAGAAATGATTAATCATAGGCTTCACGCTGTTAGTGCTGAGGATAGTGCATTGACTCTGGATGACTCTTGTTCAGAAGGATGACCCACCTTCAAAAGTTGAGAAGCGTTCATTGTGCCACATTTAGGAATGTAAAAAATATTCCTTTGGACTGATAAAAAAATCAAGGTTCTGTGAAGTTTGGAAACTTCACTGAAAATGAAATCTACTTTTTTGGTAAAAAAATAAAGACATTTGTAAATATATATTTTTTTATTTTACTGCTCTGAAAGATGAAGCTTGACTGTAAAAATGAGATTTTGCACCGAAGTTCAAAGTCAGAACATTTCTTATTTATTTTTTTTTCCACATTTGTAACTTGTTGGAGGAAAAAAAATCTTTAGTTGCTAGGAGAAATGTTACTGTCTTTCCTTCACAAAATGAAAAATGGCAAATCAGGCAAACTTGAGGTTTGTCTTTTGCAACAGAGACTTCACAAAGACATATAACTTGGAAAAATAAAAGATAAATAAATCATTCCTTCACTGCTGTTGCTCACACTTTTCTGCTTCCCTAAATGCTAGTCTACACTTATCTGTAGACTAGCTGTCTTCTTCCTTCAGATATTTTTTCTTCTTTTCCAGTCTCTTCTTTCTCATCAGGCAACTGAAAACATCTTTACTTGTTGCCCTTAGGGAATGCAATCATTTAACCTAAAATTACCCAGGGATTCTCCAGATGGAATGCAGGGGACATTTCCTAAAATACCAAGTGAACACTCTGGGCTGGTGAGCTGAGAAAAGTCAGTTCCTGATCAGTTCCAAAAGTCATCCAGCTACAGTATGATGGATATTGGGTTAATGAAGCCTCAGATGCCATCCAAACCTCTTGCTCCTTAAACTTCTCTCTTCCTTTTTCTCTTAAATGATCACTAGCATTGTAAAATCTACCTACACTCATACACCATCCTTCTGCTGTCTGCACCATGACTAACAAGGAACAATTCCTTATGAAGCTTCTGTTCTTCCTAATTTTAATCTAAGCAGGGCTAACACAAAAGGAGTTTTTCAGTAGTGACCATAATGACTGTTGAATTAACCCCCATGGGCCAATTAGCTGCAGCACAACTTTGCAGCCCATGTGAGCTAGGGTTCTCCTGCAAGCTGTTTCTCGGGCAGCCCTGATAACAAGCCACATAGTAGTCTGGGAATGTCACCAAATGTCTTTTCCTTTGTTTCAAAGACCCAATTGGCAAAGTATTCTCCATAAAATAATAGTAAACAGTGATGTGGGAGTACTGGGAAAATCCGCTATAAAACTTCCATTAGTTAATGAAAGTGGCTGTCACAATCATGTGAAAAGTTCAAGGAGACAATCTTGTTAAACAGCCATTTTGCATAGAGAAATTTATGTTGCTATATACCTTTTCAAATAACTTTGAGGTTTTCCAGAACAATTTATGAATGCTGAGCTTTGAAAGAGGAAAGAAGAAAGATCAATCCACCACAAATAAAGTTGGTTAGCAATGGTCATTTGGCCCCAGCTCAGACACTCTATGTTCATTTATGACATACTTCTGTACAGCTCAGTAGGGATTTTTCTCTGCTGAAGAGCTCCACAAGCTTCAATTTCATTTTGTATTGGAAGTTGTTTTAAAACATCTCTGCAATCACATTAAATGCTCAAGCGTCAAGACAGAGTTCCTAACACTGATGACAAATTACTCTTAAATGAATAGTACCAAAGCTGATGGCCTCACCACCACTGTTTTCATTTGTATCACCCTCTGAACCCGCCAAATCTGTCCTTGTCTCGAGGCAATCAGTCTTCTGAGGTTAACATTCTTAGGACTCTGAAATTCTTGACCTATACAGACACAAAAACTGCAGACTTCAAAGACGAAGGACAAAAAAGCAGAGTTTTAATCTACTTTTCCAGCCAGTCATCTCCTGTGCATCTAAATTTAATAGTTACTCCCTCCCCAAAAGCATGCAGCCAAACCAGCCCAATTAAATTAACAAAATGTTAACCCAACACAGGTCCCTTTAAAGGCTTGACTCAGACAGCATTCACCATGTAGTGGGCATATGTGGCTCTGAAATACAGGGTAAGGGCAACCAGTTGCAGTCATGGCAGTCTTATAATAAACACCTTTAAACCAGCCCATGTGTAGTACCTGTTATAGGTGCAGCTTCATTGCACTGTTACACATCTGTATCAGTGGGTAGCTGTAATGTCTGTCTGGCCTCTGGTCCCCTCCTCTTCCTGCATTCAAGGGTCTCTGGTACATGGTTTTCTGGGGGTTCCCTCCGGCACTGTTAGGATTGATTTCTCCTATTCTATATTCTTGGTCCTGTTCACGTTACAAACACCTCTTCATTACAGACATTTATTCAGGTAACTGTGGTCTTTTAATTCACTTGTCTAAACCATGCCCTTTCTAAGCTGCATTGGCTGGTTATTGCCATGTGCCTGCTGCTTGGACAGCATTGAGAATGCTTTGGTCTTGTCTCACCAGATACTTTTGATAATTATTTGCAAATAACATTGCTGTAATATGCAAGAATTTTTGATAAACATTTTAATATTATAATTATAACTAAAAGATTCACAACCTGTATTATTAACAATGCAGTAAGTTGATGAAATATGACATGCAGTGGTTTAGATGCTGTGGAACTGCAAAATATATAATCCTATAAAACCACCACTATTGTTTCAAATGGTAATGCCCATGTTTTAACATTTTCCTGGACTTACTGAAGCTTCCCGTAGTTTTGCTGGAATCTTAATATTGAATAGTTCATTATAGACGTAGGTATAAGGTTTTTTCCATAATTTCCTCCATCCATTGATTCAGTTAGAGTAGTTTTTTAGATGAGCTTAAAGCCAGTGCGTTGTTTTCAATTACAACAATGGCAAATGTGAAAGTTTTATTATGCACTTGAAGCCGTCTGACTGAGAGCACAGAGCACCAAACATCTTTGGATAAAGTTTGGTTTTCAATTACAAAGTGTGATCTAACTGCCAAGATACCACATGACAAAGTACATAAAGTGAGTGTTTTTTCCAGACTGAAAAAGATAACTTTTGCATTGAGTGATTCTTCATGGTGATGGATATTTGCTGTTATTCTCCGGAAGCAAGAGAGCAATTGTTGGATATTTTTAAAGCTACTTGATTAGTTCCTTGAAAATGAAAAAATCTTTCTACTAAATTAGTACATGCTTGCAAATACAGATTTTTAGTATTTGCATTATCAGACTATCTCCTCAGTTAAAGAATTTATGGCTTCTACCATTTCTTAGTATTTCTTAAAACATACGCAAGGCCTTTAACTTTTACATATCACACATTTATTTTAAAATATTCCCAATACAACACTCTGGAAACTGTCCTTGATCACAAATATAATGTTGTAAAGCTTCATGTAATGGTGTGCAGCCTTCTGAAATAGAACTTACTGAAGCTAACTTTTTTTCATTTTTACTATTTTTAAGTTTTGGAAAATTTTCTTTTGTAACAAGGTTTGCATACCAGATCATCACACAGTCCAGGTAACAATCCAGATAGATTCTCATGCTGTGTATATAACACTTGAAAATAAGGAAATGTAGATGTTGGAAAGAATGTGGGTCTACTTTGTAATGTCCTAAAATGTGTAACTTCCATTTTCCTATATAGGTGCTTTCATAAAGTCACTGCTCATCAAAGATATATGCAGATACATTAGATAAGCATGTGAAATCTATACTATTTAATGCCCCACTCACTACCCACACATTTCTCCATAATGTACTTGGGTATCTATCCATCACACTCATTTGTTTTTTAATCCATTGTCTGAACGGATTTAATGCAAAATATGTTCCAACAGATAACTTAAAAAATTTTGTTCAAAGGAATATTTAAGTTGATTTATGCAATATGCAAGTCTTTAAATTTGAAAAACCTTTAAGTTTTCCATGGTGGCTTCACATATGTAGGCTTTTCTCCATGGATTTCACATATGTCTGAGAATAACAATAAACACTTAATTCCTCTCCTTATTCCTTTCTTGTTTCCTTTGCCATCACATGCTTTTGTCTGCAGTATCTTTTAGGACCAGGCTAACACTTTCACCCTGTTTTCTGTTTGCTGGATACACAGCTCCATCCATTACAGTCTTATCCCTGATTCTATTCACCTGTGAAATCTTTTTGACCCTTCCCGCCACTTTAGACATTGATTAGAGAGGGCCACCACTTGAATTTTGCACCCCTCTTCCCCACTTATTAACTTGGTAGGATTTTAACTCTCACATTGTCTTGTAAAATTTCTTCAGCTCTTCACATAATATCTACAAAATTCTCCAATTTCATGGTTACTGGATTTACTGAGCTTAGTTTTCTCTTCAGCCTGCTTCAGGGCTTCATGTATGGCTGGTGTGAAACCCTTTTTATAAATATTCACCGATGTGAATAACTCAATAACTAAACCCTGCTCTGGTACCCAATAATTTGTTTTTTTGTGCGTATCTATTGGTGATTTTAATTTGCTCTTCATTCTGCAGGGTGAAAAAAATGCACCAAGAATTTACCAGCACCTTAAATGAACTGTCAAATCTCAAGTTCCCTTCCTTAATACACTTTAACGTTTTGGGTTACTTTGCATTTTTGAATAAGTAAAACCCAGTTAAAATTTGTTGGGCCTGGTTGATCATTTCAAGATTGATCTTCACTGTTTAGCCCTGGATATTCCTCTAGTGCTACTACCCACTTGTATAGTTTTCTTATTTAAGGATATTATGTACTTTTTTTGGTTGTTCTAACATGATCAGTATAAAAATCTTCTGCAATAGTGACTTGTTAATTTGTCCTTGATTTGGAAATTAATTTGGTGATCACAATTTTGCCTTTTTTTGTTTGTTTGTTTTAATGTCATTAATTTGCATACTCTTGTTAATGAAGAGAGTGTATGATATTTTTGTGGATTCACAATAAGTTCTAGGAAATTTGGGTCATACTAGATATCTTCACTCAAGTTGTTATTCCTTACTTGTACAGCTGTTTCAATATCTATTTTTTATGCTTATGCTTTTAAGTTGGTATTTTAAAAAATGTTTTCAGACTGTCATATTTCCTGGTAACACAGCATGGGATCACATTTCTCCTCTGATTCTGCTTTTTATCTTCCAGCACAACTTGAAAGTAGCCTGAGCATCACTTAATTTTGGTTTAGCTCTTGCTTCCTCTTTCAAGGATTGGTTATTCATTTCCACTATTTTATGTTTCTTTTTCTAGAAACCTCAGCATTACTGCTGCTCAGAATCCTTTTCTGCTACACTGTCTGCATTCAATTTTTCCACCTTCTGTTTCAATTCCCATAGTTCACCTTCTGGTATTTGATTCCAATTATTTTTTAATCTTCTTTGGTTTAATATTCACCTTCTTTGTTCTACATTGTTTGGGTTATTTTATCCTTCTTTTGGTCTTTGCCATGTTGTCTGTGGTTTTATTTTCAGTGTCTTCTACCTCTGGTTCCTTCTCCTGCACATGGTGATACCCAAATGTCTCATCTCATCTTTTGAACATATTGTAACTGAATTTCTCATTTCATTTTAACCCTTAGACATCAAGAATTCATTGTGCATTTTTTAATGACCCATAGAAAACATCCTCTGTTTGTGTATCGGGACCCCAATGTGAGATCCATGATTCTAGCTGAGAATTCATTTCCTAACTCCTACAGATGAGAAGACAAAGCTTGCAATCATTTCAATCCATACAATGGCTCAACTTTTGCTGTTATGGGTCTGTCACAGAATCTGGTTCTGATTCCTGATTCCATAGGATACTTGGGTACCTAGAACTATTAGTACCTAACAGTAAAGGTGAATAGACAAGTGTTTCAGTAGGGTACATGGGCTGTGGGGCTGAATTGCAGCTAGAGCACACAAGCAAGATAGAGGCTGTTTCCTTCCTCATGCCATATTTTCGGAATTGCTTGGTTTCCTAGATTCTCCATCTACTCCCTCAATTGCTGCAAGCAGAGTTAAGTCAGGCCCCAATAGGAGTTGATCAGATCAGTCATGCATAATCAGGCACCAAAACACAGTTTTATATATATTTATATAAACATTAATATTTGTATAAACATATGTTTATGGCAGTAAGACAGTAATACCCTATTACTAAATGCTGTCATGCCACTACCACAGCATTAAGACAAGAGTTCAGGATAGGATCTGAGCCATAAGTTCTGCATTCCTGATTCTGAAGTACAGAATAAACACAAAAAATTGCTTTTGTTGCTGTTGTATAGATAAAGATACTGTTAAAGATACATGTGCAGATCTTAGGGGCATTTACACATCTGTTTTAATCACCATCCCCGTGTCTGTCTGCTGGGTCTTTGGCCCCCTTATCCTCCTGTACTTCCAAGGTCCTTGTTCCTCAGTTTTGTGGTTCTTTCTGTTGCATACACCCTTATCCTAGAGCCACTGGTAGTTTTCTCTGTCTGACCATGGTGTTGCAAAGCACATATGTATGTGCATATGCAATGCTTCCTTGACTTGTCATTGATATCTAATTCTGGTAATGTTATTATTACAGATTTGGATTTGGTTCTTTTCAGGTTGTAACACCCAGAAGAGTAAGCACAGAATATTTACAGTAAAAATGAACAGTGTGGAACTGTGACAGATGGGCATTAATCTGTCATCAATTACATCGGACACAGAACAGAACAAAGTTGGGAAGCTGTAAGAAAATATGAACCCTATCTTTTTTAAAGGAAAAATGAACTGGACACAGACTGAAACCTCTAATCATAATAATTAAGCTGTAAATCCTGATTTTTTATTTTTTTTTGAGGGAGGATCCTGATGCAGATGTGGAAGCCAGCTCTAAAGAAAAAGCTTCATCCTCACTCAGAGTCCTGTGACACGGAGAGAAGATCCAGGATCAGAAATTCCTGATGTAATTGTGAGACTGTTGGTAGCATTTTCTGAGACCTTCTATGTAACTGTGTTTGAGGGTTGAGATAATGGAGGCAGAAAAATTTCATACTTTAGAGTATGACTGGACTTACCAAAAGAATGTGAGGGGGCAGTTAACCAATAACATCTGTACCAGTGGCAATGGTGGAAATGCGCTGTCTTTGTGGCAAAAAGATCAAACATAAATTAAGAAGCTGGATCAAAAGAGGCTCTCTTGTCTTGCAGACTTTCCCTCACAGGGTTAATGTTTGCACTGTGTGAGTTAGGTGCAACCATAGTTTATTTTATTTTACTTTTGTTTTCCTGTCTTATTCATAGTAAATATTGTATTTCTGCAGTGTTTGAGGCTTGTGAAGTCAGAATTGTCTCAAACATACAAAATCTTCCTATCTACCTATATGTTTTGAATGCTGTGTTTCTATCCCTTGCTTGGCATTTGTTGCTCAGAGTAACACTGAATGAGGTCTACCCAGCCTAGGAGACTTTGCTGTGAGGTCTGGGAGCTGACAGGTGAATGTACTCGGTCCTGAGCTCAGAGGAGAGCTGAGCTTACAAGGTTATAAAGGAACAAAACTGTATTTTGTCTCACATGTGTAAAACATATGATTCATACCTGCAATTACCTGGATAAATGCTTGCACTGATTTATCCCATGTATTTGTTTTTTCTCATAAAAATTCAGGACTATCCTTGCATTTAACTGATAATTGTTTATAGGCTCACTGTAAAACTCTACCATTTTTGTAGACAGAAGGAACTCCAGGGTAATTATCAGTTCACATAAAAACATAAACAGATGCCCCATAGCAACACATATTTTATTGCTGAGAATGTAGATTTTATAAAAATATCTGGAGACAGTGTTGTGAGTAAGCAAGACTTGTGTGACTAGCATTCCAGACACCCTCATGATACGGGCACTGCCGTGAAAATCACTGATTTTCAACAATATTAAAGTTTCTACTGAATTTACAGGGAGATTTGGAAACCTGGAGAATCTGGACTTTCAGAAACTCAGTCTGCTTCTTTCGTGGATCAGAATGTGGCACCATTTCTCACAGAGTGGAAACCCTTCTGGATGAGGCTGTTATTGCTGAGCCAGTGCCAGGCCCCACTTTGGGTGCAGCATTTGGAGCGGCGCTGAGCTCCGGCTGGTCACACAGCAGAGAAGCAGAGCTTGTTCCCTCAGGCATGGAACAACACTAATGTAATTATGCAGCTTTTAGGTCTAGAGCTAATATTTCCAACAGAAATCAGAGCTGTGTTATACCAGATTGGCCAGTACTAACCCGAGGATCTCTTTGTGAGAGAGGATAAAGCCTTTTCTGATGGATACAGGGATATCTTTCTCATTTGTGCCAACACCTGATGCTAAGAAATTATGTTACTGATATTGGAACTATCAGCAGATCTCACTGCAAGTGTTAAACATGGGACAGAAATCTCTCTTTTTAATAAAAAAATAGGATTAGATTGAAACTAACTCCATTGTATGATACTGAAAGGTAATATGGGAGGCATATTGCTAGGCCTGAGTCAGTAAGAACTAACTTTGCAGTATCACCTCTGCAAGAAGGTGATACCTATTAAAATCATCATCAGAGACAGAGGGAAGGAACAAATTCCTGATGGGTAGAATACTAGCTGAAAATACTAGCTCTATTTTTTTTTTTGTCAAGAGTGCATCCTCATACAAGTTGTTCCACTGAAAAGAAAAAATAAAGGAACACCTCTCGTGAGTAACACAGCAAGAGAGTCATAAAGCAGAGGTTAGCACAGCTAATTTCAGAATCATCAAACTGAACAAAGATTCTTTAACTAAGCTTGAACTATCAAACTCATCTTGTTGTTGGCTTTGTAACATCATATCCCAATTATTGATCTGTTTCTGGGGGATCCTTTTCAGATACTGTCTGAGATATTTTGTGCAATGCTTCCACTGCACCAAAGAGTGTTTGCTGGGTCAAGAAACACATACATTTTCCTGTCAAACAAGGAGATGTGTCCATCTGTTCAGCCTTTAAAGGCATACTCTGTCTGGTCTTTACCTGACTTGAGGCCTTAGAAACATTTTGGAGATAAGGAGTTAAATAAGAAGTGCACTGTTTTTTTAGCAGGACCTCACAGTCTGAACAGGCCTTCTGCTTCAGGTCACTTCTATTCTGCTCATGCCTGCATGGATAGAGTGCATCTCCATCTGTCCTTGCCAAACTGGAAGTAGCACACTATTTTGCCCTACTTTCTGAGCAACAATCCTGGTGCATAGAACTTTTTTTACAAATTCCATGTTAAGGTCATGCCTGTATCTCCAATAATTTTATCTAACTAATAAGTGGCAGTGAAAATGCAGAAATGAAAAACTGCTTACATTTATATAATATCTTTCAATCACAGAGCTGTAGAATTGTAACTTTACAAAGCAATGTGAAGTTTTCATTTGCTCTGTCCCTGCCTGAAGACCACATTGATTATACTTGCCATTCTTGGCAGGTGTCTTATCCTTTAAACACTCCAGTGAAAAACATCATCCTCAAGAAACAGGTTGCATTTCCCTGTTTGTGTATCTCTAGAACATTGTTTATGCACATGTAGCTCCAGTCTCCTTTTCTCTTTCACCTGGAGGTTATCGTGTGGCACCGCAGACTTCTCTGCTTTAGGCTGTACATTCCCTCTTCTGTCAGTCTTTCCTGATAGCTCATATTTTTTATTCCTCTAATTGTTTTTGTTCCTCTCTTCAGGGCTTCAACACAAAGTCCTGGTTTTTAGAGTGTAGTAGCCACAACCAGTAGAAATATTTCTTCTAAGTCCCTGTCATTGTTGAAGAGAAGTGACAGATTACTTAGTATTACTATAGGCCACCTTCCTGCTTACAAATTCATATCCTAACAAAATGCATACAGTTTGGACTGATGACTCTACAGAATGTAATATGGAGCATTCACTAAATCAAGCTGCAGCTACGTGATGTATAACAACATTGCGGTTTTTGTTTCAAAGTTTTGCTGTTAAATGCCTTGTCCAGTTGTTACATGGTGAATCAATACCCAAGCATCCCAAGAGTTTTGTTTCTTAATACCCAAAGGTAGACTTAAATCACACTACAAATGACAATCCTGGTCATTATTAATTCTGAGCAGTCTCCAATTGTACAACTTGTTCTCTTGCAGTCAGCGAGGTTCTTCACACAGAGAGGATGACGAGCTGGCCAAAGGATTAACACTATTTAGTTTTAAATGGATATAAATGTATGTGAGAACTGAGGAAGAAAAAAATGCCAAAATAACCAGTAGTGGCAAATTATGCAGTATTTTCTATATGATGTGCTGATATTTCCCTGTAACTGAAAATCAAGGATTTAACAAGCAGTGTCTGACTGAAGCTTTCAAAGACTTTGCATGCAGCTTTACTGCCACTGGGTTTTTATGCAATTTGAGTCTCTAAGCCAACACAGAGGTCCTTGTCTTAACTGAGGCTTGGTGGTTATTGATAAGATGTTAGGAGAGAGCAGACATTAATTATCTGTGTTCATAATGCAAATTCATTTTTTAAACACTGCAGCATCTTGTCATTAAAAATATAGATGCTGAATGATTGGAGCCTAGACCCTCACAGAACTCATCAGCAGATTCCATAGTAGCTATTCCCTTTGGAATCAATTAAAAACGTCTTCTACAAATCCATTTCTTCTTATCCACATTTAAAAGAAATGCACAAACAGTGTATTAGGAAAAAAAGGCTTTAATATCAATTACATCAAATTAGGTAAAGATTCTCCAATAAATTGCTAAGCTTGACATGATATGAACATACTTAACTGAAACCTTGACTTGATATATTCAAAATATTCACTGTGTGTCATGAAAATAATTTTAATGGGTTTGCCATTAAGACTTCCACTGTTTTAGGAATGAAAAATGGACTTAACATTGAAATCAGTTCTTCAGACCTGCTCTTTATGCCATATTTAGAGTGACTACAAGCAAAATGTCTCATTCTGCAAGTGCTTGAGCATTTCAGTATCTTAATTTCTGTGACTAATGGAACTCAAAGGTTATTTGTTTGCCTGGATGTTCATGGTCTTATGTCTGTTCAGACTGAGGTCATCAGGACTATTCTGAGCCTCTTCTGCTTTAACTAAGTTGTAATTGTATCTGAGTGTAAGCAATCAGTGAAATAATAATACTTCAGTACTTTTTTGCTTGAGAGTGGCAATATCTGCCATTTACTGGAAGATGTGCACAAAGGCCTCTCTTCTGAGACAAATGAGGAATGGAGCAATGCCCTGGCAGCAATCATCTTCTGCTCAGCCCTCTGTGCATCCTCAGCATGAACATTGCCCACCAGTTCCTTGTCCTACCCTACAGTCATTAAGGAAGTGTGTTTGGGGGCACCTGAAGTAACTTCCCTTACTGACTTCAGTTTCAAGACAATCACTCCAAGTTCGGGGTAGTGTCCCCCCCAGAGCATGTCTGATTTCTGTAGAACTGTCCTGGCTTTATGGACTTGAAATCCAGGCCCTCAGGGAAGTCTGCTCCAAAAGGAACAAAGTTTATCTTTGTTAGGTAATTAGGCTATGGAACATAGAATTGAATAGATTATTCTCATAAGTAGAGAATTGATTTTAACAAAAAATGGATATTATGACAAAAAAGATAAATGGAGAATTATATTGTAGCAAAATTGTGTGCTGAAAGCAGTGTTGAAGCTCCAGGGTATTTGTCTCATTAGTACAATGCATCTAAATAGTTGCTAACCTTACATATGTTTGTGGAACTATTGAAAAAAAAATTGTGACAAAGTATTTTTCAAGAAAAAAAAAGTATCCTAGGCCTCATAATTCCATCCATTCATTAAATAAATTATGATTGATATCAGAGTTTAGTATACTTTAGGACTCGGAAAAAGCTCTTCAGTACAAAAGCTCCAAAAATATTTTCTCTTGAAGGAGGAAAAAAATCCCCCAACCCTGTCGATATTCTTTTATTCTTAGCTCTCTTGGAACAGACTTGCTTTCCCCTTGCTGCCCCTTTTCCTCTTCTCAAGGGACTGCTGAAGACATTCCTTCCTGTCTACACCCGGGATAAGGAAAATGACCTGGAAAGCAGAGACACAGAAGAGTCTCTCATGGGAAAAAGTGCGAAAGGAATCTCAAAAGAGTTTCAAGACTTAAATATATATGTCACAACATATCAGCCAGTTTTGTCAAGATCTGAACCGTGGATCCCAGCTCTAGGCATCTGGGAATACTCTCAGTACTTCTGCCCACAGCCCAGGGCAAAATCATTGATGATCAGATATATCCATTTCACAGCTTCCACACCCGTGCGTGCGTGGATTTCTAGTTGACTCGTAGGTCTCACTAGCCGTGCGTGTGGCTGTACGAATCCAGAGAGCAGAGACTCATGGCAAGGTAATGAACTGGACAATAAGAAGGAGAGAGTTGCTTCTCAGAGCTGTGATAAAAGGCTTCTATATCTGGCAAAGTATAGAAACTGGTGTGACGAGACATCTCACAGAGTCGCTGCTCACCAGAGCAGAATGAGGAGTCAGGAGATCGAGGCCTTTGGACAAATTTTATCACTGATCCTCACCTTCATATTTTTTAGTCCTTAAACTAGGAAATGAAGAAAAGACACAAAATACTTTTAAACCTGGTTTGGGATTGGGTGGTAAAAAAATATATGTATCAGGAGACAAGAAGATAAATGAAATGTTCTAATATTTATAAATATCGTGAAACCCAGAAAATAGTGTTTGAGATTAAAATACAAATTAATCTTTTCTTTATACCTTCCCATGCTGTGATGATCATTCAGATATTAAATATCATACACTATTCTCACACAACCAAATGTATAACCACTATTTTTTGTCAAAATAATTACTTTTTTCTTATTACTTTCCAGCACTTTTGTTTCTTATTATTTTCTTTGCTATTGAATGTCAAGAAAAAAAGGCACTCACATTCGGTTCTGTATACAGAGTCAATAAAAAATTGTGTATGCACAACAGGGGAAATCAGAATCTTGTAACTGTCTTGATTGCAGTTGTTTTGATGCAGATATTAAAAATAAAAAATAGCATAGGCACAGTGTACTTCCCATTGAGATATTCCTCATGGAGAGATTAACCTGTCTAAACAAATTTGTCCATTTGAGACACAATCTGGGGCATCCAGGAGAGTTGTAAGAGCCAGCAGACACAAATTACAATCTGCAGATACTTAAACCCTCTTGGAGTGACAAATGGAACCTGGGCAGTACATCCCAGTGTAAGCTCCCTTCACATGTGTGCCTTAAAACTGAGGTATTTTTGACTCTGGAAATCTTTATAGGAAGGATAATAAATACAGTTCATGTGTAACACTTCACTTGAGAAAGGCACCACCAATCCTTCAAAGGTTCTTGTCATATATTTCTTCTGTGAGACAGAATAATACATCAATTAGCTACCCCTGAAATATAGATCCAAATCAAGGTCTTCACAAAATGTATTGTTAACAACACATACTGGTAGTGTATTTCCATTGCATCAATTGTTTTAGTGATAAATAGCCCTCACAAAATGGAATGACTTGTTGACAGACAAAAGCACCATCTAACAATGGACTGTTTAGATTTGCAAATGACAGAACTTAATTATTCCAAAGTAACATTTCCCTGTAAAACTATGATCATTAAATCCATCATCCTTCAGTTTATATGCATGAAACATTTATCATGTCGTCTACAAACAGGAGTCAGTCATCTCAATACAGATTTTTGGACCATTCATTTCATCATGGTATTTCATCGAAAGCCCAGGATTTCATTTATTTTCAGTTACAGAGATAAAGTGTTTGTAAACGATGTGATAAGACCATAAAGAAAAGTGAAGTGAAATTCTGCTCCATACAAAGATGATAAATATAATACCTACTTTAAACAGTGGGATTATTGTGTAAGAAAAATGAGATATTGGAACTCAGTAGCTATGTTAAAGATAAAAAGTTTCTTGCCTGTGTATTTTTCATTAAAGTTAGGGGCAAATAAAGAATTATCCAAATGATTCAATTTTTTTTTTAAATGGCCATTACAGACCTTAAACTAAAAATATCCTAGCAAATGTAGAACAACTGGAACTAAAACAAAGCAATTTTTGTGGTCCTTTACTTCTTGTGTTGTGAAATTACTAAAGGACGGTTTTTCAGTTTCAAAAAAAACTATTTTTATTGCATTAACATGTGCTCTGTTGAGATGTGTGATTTTCAATGCTCATTCTAGACAACCAAGCCAGAATCCCTTTTTCCAAACAATATCTAATCTCTGTGTTTCTGGGTGTTTCCAGCAGAAGCCTGAGCTTTCAGTTCAAAACCTTATTTGGGCAGTTTGCTGACACACACATTTGGGACATTCATAAGAGCATTTAATCTGTACCTCTTGGCATTTTGGCTTCACCTTTGCATGAGTTCATTTTGGCAGGATTTATTTCTTTCATTGTCCCCACCCCTTTCCTCTCTTTTTCTATTTGGCAGAGTGGCAGCCTCACTCCAAATCACTGCACCCAAGCCTCTTTGAATGATTGTTTTTACTTTTGTAATGCAATCTAAATCATAACTACCATAATGAGAATGTGCTTGCATAATTCCTGTGGGACTTATTTTGCACAGACTGCACTGTGGAGAACATTTTAATGTTATTTTCCAAGGTAACAAAAGTAGTGTTTTCTGTGCTTTTTTTACTGCAACTCTATGGCAGATTAACTTTTCTCCTCTTTCTACCTGTGTTTTTTTCTTTATATAAAAGACCTAAAGAAGAAAACTAAATAAATAATGGATGTACAGAATGTTCTTGGCTTCTGTGTATGCCTACAGGTGTCCTTTCATCATATTCATTTGGCTGGCAAAGTGGAAAAGTGCTTGCAACCTGAGGGTTAGCTTGCAAAAAAAAAATTCAAAATATGTTACAGAAAGGGAAGAAAACATTAGGTTTGGTATATAGTCTCTTTTGGGAGGAGAATCTAGAAATTAAACACGTATGTCTATCATACCAAATATTATATTAAGAGATTGTTGTCATTACAGAACAGTTGAGGTTGGAAGGGACCTCTGTTGGTCATCTTATCCAACCCTTTTGACAGGGACAAGGACTGAAGTTTGGAAATACTAGTTTTTAAGTGGTCTGCATAACATTAAAGTGTCCTTCCCCTGAGTATGTATTTAAACAGAACTTTGATTCTGTGTGTTAAACTTATTTCTTCCATTTTGCCCTCATATTATTTAATGCACTGGATTCAGAGAGCTCTCAAAAGAGGAATTAGATGCTGATGTTTTTTAAGCTGACTCAGTTCATTTTGTGATGTGTCTAAGCCTTTGCTTTTAATACACTCTACTCAAACCTTTATCACTAACAAAAATCATTACACTTCCTCTTGTGTGTGTACATCATGATCAGGAATTGGAATGTCATTAAGATATTTTGGCCTCTAGTCCTCATTTTCAGTGCTTATAGAAGTGTAGATTTCTACCTCGCTTGCTCACTCTGGAGCTCTTGAAAGGACAACGTTAATTCAAGCACTTTGTCACTTCTGAATCCTCCAGAGGTTAATGACCCTTCTATATGTTAACTGCTCACCCTTTTTCCTATGGGTTCCTTAAACTTGTTTGTAAAGCACCGTGAGCAGTATCTAATCCCTCCAGAGGGTTCAGAAAAGTTCAGGTCAAAGCAGTTGGCTGCTGTGGTCATAGAGACTGATCAGGGCAGCCCTAAGAGTTTTTGGGCATGGCCTGTTTGAGACATGAGGCATTAGATACCTAGTGGGTTCACTCTGAGATAAGTCTTGAGGGCAGGCTTAAGCATCCCGATTCATGATGCAGGTGTTTCCTGGTCCTTGTTGCAAGTGCTGCTGTCCTCATGGCTGTAACTAAAATCATCTACACAGTCCCTGAGAAGAGCTGAACTGTAATACAGTGGATAGATGGGTCTATAGGGCTAACATTCCTGGTGTATGCAACGTGTACAATGACAGGGAGAGCCCTTGGACAAATTTTTATATACATGTATGTGTGGATATTCTCCACAGAAAGTGCAAATATACACCATGCCTCAGATGTCACAGCTGTATGAAAAGACAGCATGCTTACTACAAATAGAGTATTTGAAGAATTTACATTTTAACAGAATATGGGTGCGTGAGAATTTAGTTTTTTAGGAGATTACAGCTGGATCAGATTTTCACAGGAGTGACAGAAGATAAGTCTTGACATCAAAGTAATTTCCTTATGGAGTTTCAAACTTCAGCTCCAAAACTTTGACATGCTAGAGTCTTTCAATATGATGGTTGCAAGAGTTCTTAACATGACTAAAAGGATGTATTTTTACTAACTGTGTTCTTGGAATTATCTGAGCCATTTTAGTCAAGACTTTCCAAACCCAATTCAGTTAGAGACAGATACCCACCATGGAAAATTTAAGCTGTAAGTTAAATTTTGGCAAACTGTATAATTTAAAGTAAGTTCTTATAAATGAGCATTAGGCAATCTTAGCTAAAGGCATTACTTCTCCTATTATGTATAAACATACAAGAATAACTAATACATTTACTCCTGCTATGCATGTACATACACATTATATATGGATATGTATAACAGGGAATTAGTGTAATAGTTTTTAATGCAGCTTGCAGTCAGGGGGAGATGGCTTCATGTGGAGTGGTGGCTTGTACTCTTAGGCAGAATTCTGAGGTTATACACTAACTTCCAAAGTCTCCAAATTTTTAACACAAATTTAAAGTTCATGGAAAGTGTTAGCACAATGCTTGTTAAGAAGGAAGTTCTTTGTTTGGGTACAGCACAGGGCGGCACGGGGGGCAGCAGCCCAAAGCCTCCTATGTAGCTCTATCAGATGTCTCATCCCTGACCTGGAATGCAGGGAGGGAGGTGAAAGGTTAGTCCATTCTTCATGCTCATTCAATACTGCACTTCTCTGTTGAGTGCCAAAACAGTATCAATTACTGCCAGTTGTGTGTTGCTTTTTGTAATGTGGACTTACGTCCATTAAGAATTGGACTGGGTCCACAAAACCATCTCATTGAGCCTGTTGGAAAGTCATCCTGATGGCAATGGCTCTTCCATCATTTCCACAATTGTTGAATTTGAAACAGGTACCTGGATTTAATGTACTTCATTACTTGAGTCATACAGCTTCCCAACTTTTCATTTGTGTTTGGAGAGGAGATGTCAGGGCAGGAACTCTCTCTACTAATACTGATAAAATAGAACAGTAATTGCAATCTTTCAGTACAGCCAGGATGCCTGGTAAATCTATGCTTTTTTAGTCAGGACCTTTTTGCAAGAAAGGTCACAAAACATTATTCAGATAAAATTGCTCTAGTCAGGCAGTGTATGCACAGTCTTGATACTCCCTACAACAACCTAATTTATGGGATACTGCAGTGAGAAACAGGCTGTGATGGTGCTAGTGTAACAGTATCTTAGCAGCAAATAAACACAGTGTGAGAAACTCTTCCTTTTAAAAACAATGTAAAGGAAAGACATTCAATCCCTCGGGCAATTTCTTTTCAAAGCATTTGAATTCTACAATACCAGAGAGATTCTCAGTGCATCACATGGGGGATATGGACAAATGCCACCTATAAGTTAATTAGTTTTGCACATGCATTTCATAGACATAATTTCAAATACTTTGGCCTTACTTTCACTACTTTTTGGTCTGTGTGCATGTAATTTATCCCAAAAAGGCAGAACTACATTTGTAAGTGACGACTTTATCTAAGCAAGAATGCTGTACTAATTTAAGTCCAACCATTTTCTAACTGGCCATTGTTACACTTTTGTATAAAGCTATCATGGGTATCCTAGAGCCCAGGATTTTCATCTTTCCAAGCACAGACTTTCTGCACAATTCCTCTTTCTCTCTTTTGTTCTTCCCCATGATCCCCATTTCAGACCTACCCTTCTCAGCTCTCTCACATGCATATATAGCAGCACTGGGATTTTACAAGCTCTCCCTTCCAAATGTTTGCCTCTGGAGCAAGAGGACCAGGAACAGCAATAGGTAATCCAGAAAGGAATGCCTGGTGCTAACAAAGAAAATTCTCTGGCAACACAAAGACTCCACCCCAGTATGCTGCTGAAGATGGGGAGCTGTGCTGGGGGATTTTTTGCTGTGTTTGCTCTGTTTCTGTACTCTTTTGTAGGCAATGCCTGTAGGACAGTGTCAGAGCCAGGACACTGCTAGAGAGCCCTGTGTTTCAATTCTGACGATGCTGGCAGCAAATATTGAGCCCCTTTCTAAGCATGAGCACAGCTTGTTAAAGCACAGCACACGATGAGAGGTTGAAACTTTGGCCCGCTAATCAGCAAGGGCCTCAAATTGTGGGGCTCAAATCTGGATCCAGACCCCTCTGGATTTTCAAGTTATTCAGGTCTATGGTTTTGGCTCTGGCTCATCTGTCCTAAAAACAAAGTGAAGTTGACAAATGTCTCTCTTAGGCAGCTGCCCCAAAGGACTGAATATCATTACAAAAAAGACATTAAAATACAAAAGGCCTTAGTAATTTGTATAGAGTCTAGTTCCCAGTAATGTTGTAAGAAGCCTGCCAGCATTTTGGTGAAAAGGGACTGGAGCACAAATCTTGTTAACCAAACTGAATGAGGAACAAAACAGCCTCGTTATGCACTCCCAGTGAAGTCAGTGGCAGAACTCCCACTGGCCGTGGTGGTGAATGATCCAGCCCTTTCAGTACAGAGTACAAGCACTTTCCATTTATTACCTGGTCAATAAGTTACCAAGGACTCTTCATTCAAAAAAGCAACTCCTTCTACTGCCCTATTTATGAACCACATTTGGGAGTTTAATGATATGAAATATAAATAGATATAAACCTGGTATTTTTTCTGAACATAAGTCTCTATGAATAGCAGTAAAAACTATAATGAATTAAAAGTGTAATACAACCCAGGATCTGGTCATCATAAAAGACTAACCATGCTGTATTCCAAAGTGAAAATTATAGAATACTTTCTGCTTAGCACTCAGTCTTCATGAGGACAGGGTGAAGCAAGCTTTAGTTCTCTCTCAAAAGCTAATAGCTACCTTACCATACTGCTTCCTAACTGCTGGATCCACTGAGGTACTTAGGAACCAAAATCTTTCTAGCCTTAGTGAATCTGTGTGTGATAACAACATTCATTCAGAAGGCGAGAGAGATGTATTTGTTGTGCTCTAAACTGATGACCTAGATTACCATTAGTGATATGATGGAGCACAATTATTGTTGATTGTGTTGATGGTCAGCACCTGCCTGCTGGTAAGTACACACTCACTACTGCCATGGCAGTGCACCATGGGCTACAGACAATGCTGGAGAGAACTCTTTTCTTTCCCTGGCTTCTTGCAGATCAAGCTGATGAAAAAAAATCAACATGATTTAAACCAAAATTTTGACATTAATGAATTAATTAAAAGGACATCCTGTCCTGGATTCTAAGTTATGTTCATTTAAAAAATGTAATTTACTCCACACTGATGATTAATTTTTATTTATTTTGCTCTTTTTCAGTTCAATGATCTTGTAAAAGCTTTTCATTCTCTCCAGTCTTCTTCTGCCAACATAGCTCAGTATAACCCAGACTTCTTAGCAAACATTACTACACATGCCAGTATTCTGTCTAATTTTAACTAAACATTCAATAATGCTAAGCTATTTTAGTACCTTGGGCCCACATTCTCTAAGGTATTTAAGCACAGAACTCCTGTGAGGATCTTGGCTTTGTTGCTTTCTAAAAATGCTAGAATTCTCATATACACTAACAGGGCAATGGTAAATGAACAACTAATTCTGCTGCTGTATTTACATAAACTTTTATAAATTACATTCTTTCAGTGTAGAACATGATTATTAATCATCCCATTCAGCTCTGTGTAATATGCAACTAAATAAGGAACACAGTGGACCCTTTGTAATTACTTACCCTAACTTCAATTTTAAAGCCAAACACATTGTGACCTTATACTGATTTGGGGTTTATTAAACAGATTCCTATGTTGTATGAAAGAAAAGAGAAAAAAATGTTTACATAAGATTTTTTGCCATTTATTAACCCCTCGAAATCTCTCTCATACAGTAGTCAGTAAAACGTGCTGGGTGTACATATGGGCACAGTAATTAGCACGTATGTCAGAGTAACAAATGAACTCTTTCTGTCAACACAGAAAAGGCCAGGAGAAGGGTAAATCAAGATTATTCTCTAGTTATGTGGAATCCAAATAATTAAAAAATAATCTGTGGTCCTTAAATGCTACAAATTATTAAAAGCACTGAAATATTCAGGTTTATCTTCATGATTGTTTGTTCACTAAATTATTACCTCCTGAAGCTGTCAAACTGCTGACCTATCTCTCCCCTTCCACTGCCTGCTCCCCAAATCTGTTGCATTGCCTAATTTTCTCTTGCTTAATTAACATTGGCACTAAATTTAGAATTGTCAGAGCCTGAAAGGACAATTTACGATCTATGCATTCCTGTATTAGCACTAATGGAAATAGTGCTTGGGGAAGTATTAATCTAAATTTGAACATTAGTTTAGGGTCATATTTTTCTCCATCCTGCCTGGTATTCTTACAAGCAGATGACATGACCATTCAGATAATAGACTTCAGATAAGAGATTTTCATCCACAGGAACTCTAAAACATTGGTTTGCATACAGAAATGTCATGCTTTGACTTGGTCAGTCAGGGGTATTTACAGCACTGAAAGCCAGGGGAATGCAGGAAGTTGTACTGACCTATGAAAAAAAAAGCCAGAGCTTTTGGTGTTACACTTTCTGGAGGGCTACAATGCAGCTTCATAAACAGTGCTAATGACTAAAGCAGAGAAACCTGCACCTCCTCTGCTCTCAGGCCCACTGAGATGGGAAGCAGGAGAGTGCAACCCCTGTTTGGCACTGCCAGTGCCCAGCTGCAGGAGGGGAGAAACGCTGCTCCTGCGTTCCTCCCACACTGCTTGCCCTGTAGTCTGGCCCATAAAACCCATCTTTGGAGAATCTGCCCCGTGTCTTGAACTATCTTGAGAGAATCAAGCTTTCTAAGGTTCAGCATCTAATAAATCCTGCCCCTAGGCAAGGAAGTGAATAGCCATTCCATTTCATGTTTTCTGCAGCTGCCCAGCCAATGTAAGCAGAGCAGCATGAAGAGGGAGAGACAAGAACAAGAAACAAATGATGATACAGGGAGAGGGCCAAAATAAAAAATAGTGGACCAAATGGGGAGCTGAAAGATATCTGTAGGTCTAAGAAGAAAGGGCTATGCAAACAGTAGGGGAGATGTGGGAGGGTGAGAGCCCTGGAAAATAGGAGTCATACAAGTGCCCTAAAAAAAAGAAAGGGGGTGGGGGGGTTGAAATGGTGGGGAAAGTGAGATGGAGTGATTAAATCCTGGAAACATTTAGAAATAGTGATATTAGTGAGGGACCAATAGGAGCAGTAGTGAGCAAAATTTAAAAATGAGGTGGACTGAGAAGAGCTGTGCACAGAGCAGAGAGGAGCTGCTGTGGGAAGTACAAATAGGTTCCAGGTAGGGAAATCCAGGAATCACAAGGATTCACTAAGGATTGTGTCTTGGTGGGGCTTCCTGTGAGGCATCGAAGACAAATCTGTGGTTTCTTTTATTGTTGTTGGCGCCATTTTATTTTCTGTTTGTGTTTGTGTGTTTATTTGGCTTTTTATTTTGTCCTCTGACACAAGTGTAGTTTCATGAGACATAATTGAGCATTTAAACACCTTTCTGTGAAAGGCATCCAAATGATTGAAAAGCAAAGCTTTCAGAAAATGTAGAAATTCTTTGGGTGTCCTACTATCCTTCAAATATTCTTCCAGGGAGCATATTTTGTCATAGAAAAAAAGGTGAGCTTTCAGTCTTGTCAGAAAAGTAAATGAGCATCTAGCCTGATAGCCTGTTTAATTGCCAGTGAGCAACAGCTCTCATGGACCACATACAACTATGTGTGGCTGGAAAGTCCACTCAAAAGAAAAGAATTAAAAATGTCTCAGATATCTTCAAATTTGATTTGTTCTTCCAAAGAGCAATGCTTTGAGATGTATGTGCAGATCATTAGCACAGCCTCCCATGTAGAGGTTACTTGGACTTCAACAGCCAAGTAGATAAAAATAATCTTTGATAGAAATTCTGAGAAGTAATAAAAGTCCATTTCCCATTATAGTAAGAAAACCCACAAATGGTCTCCTATCATTGGGTACTCCTTTTTTATGCATTTTTGATCATTACTAATTATGCATGGAAAACATGTTCATGCTGAAAACCCACATTATCTTCTGCTTCAATGGTCTGTGGTCAAATGTATTTAAAAGCCCAACACTGATAATATATAATATCCTATTTTTTAATTTTTTTTTTTTCCCTCATAGGTAACCTTAGGAAATGTTCCAAAATCTTTCATATAATTTTACCTCTGGAAAAATTAAGGTTCATTGAATACTATTGGCTAAACCTTTTAAATTTCTCATTTGGGTATGCCACCGTTTCTCATCTCACTGTCCCTGAGATAATACTACTTCATACTTCTTTGGTTTTCTGGATTTGACAAAAGGTTTTTGATATTTCTTATGAATTTTGATTCTGCATCTCAATCATATAGTAGTTGAATAGCCAGAAGTCTGAAAGATTCCAACTATTAGTCACCATGACTAATTTTTTTTAAAAAAGAGCTTTATGCCACATATGAGTGACTCCTTATCTACATTTTGCAGGGGGGGAAAAAAAGTACAGGGAAGTAAACATAGTGATCTGCTAAATTATGGATAAAGAATGCACTATTTTATGGCTATTTATAAAAATAATGAGCAAAGCATCAAAGAAACTTTGTTTTTGAATTCTAATGAAGAAGACATTTTCCTTCAGTTTTGCCCTATCACAATACACACAGAAAGAAGGACAAAGAATGCAAACCCTTAAGAACAACTTATGAATTTTCAAGAACTTCTCCACAAATTGGCCCAAAAGTTACTGCAAATGTTTGGATTTATGTATAGATATTAACCAAACATTGGACAGTAGGGAATATGTATCTGCACAAAGAGGGAAAGACTCATCTGATAATGTAATGAAGGCAAATAGTGAACTGCATATGAAGTACAAGCTAAACAAAAACACCAGTTCATATTTTTGTCTGCTTTTCTGTCCTCAGCAGCAAGCACAGATAAAGCCGCCTTAAACTATTGTTTGAAGATTTGTAGTTACTGATTTTATTTATTATTCCACTGGAAATGGATTTCTGCTTGGAAAGGGGTCTTCACATGTCCATATCAGTTTATTTTTAAATTTCCTTTATAGTAGTTTTGACACCTCTTCTAAATGTATGGGGCTAGCAGGTGCTTGTGCACTAAAACTGGATGGTGGAAGTCCATAAAAGGAGTATTTGGAAGTGTGGTGATCCATGTCCAAATGGATATTGTCCTAACTCAACATTTTTACACAGATACTCATAGGAAAGATAAGTGCTGACATCTTTACCAAGAAGTCGATGGGTGAGGGTCTTTAGGAGAAATGGTATCAATTCAAGACCAAGAAATGGTCTTTGAAATGGGTCTTAATGTCTCTGCCAACCTCAAGTGGCACAAGTTTGTGATAGAACTCAAGACAGTTTGACTACAGTTTGAACTTCTGAACTGCAAAGCCTTTTGCAGAGCCCAGACAGCCTCAGCTTCTGAACTTCAGGGCAAAGTTATATGTCCAAGGGGATGATGTGTTGTAGGCAGTTTGGCCAGGCTGTACCTTCCTAGTACCTCAGCCAGTGGGGAAAGGAAGAGGGCAATGTGCAACTCGGAGTTTAGGCTTAAAGGAGGCTGCATCCTCTGACACCCCAAGAGAGAAACCCCACAGGAGTGTGCCCCAGTAGACTCTCTCCTATTATTCAAGTGAAGTTGAGGACTCTTTTGGCTTTTCATAGTGTGAGTCCACACAATACTGACTGTACATGCAGTAGCTCCATAGCAGGCCTGCAGGAGTAGAATAATGCTGGCTGAAAAGGATGGATAATTTGGATAAGGAGCCAAACCAGCGTATGTGCCTGTGTTCATTAAATGACTGAGTTCCTGCTACACGTTTGTCCCATGTGCTCAAAACACCTCACTCTTCTATGTCTTCTTGCTATAGGCAGGAATCAGTGGCTTTTTCCCAACCTAAAATTTTGCCTTGGCTAAGGATGTAACGAGCACCTCCATTCATTATTGGTGAAATTTCCTGTATCTGGAACACTGCAGGAAAATACTTCAGAGGCTATATTCAGGTTATTGCTGCTATAGGCTACAAAGAGCACATTACTGCAGCCTCAGCACTGCTCTGTGTTCCCCTCCCTTGGCCTTGATCCTGAAGTTGCTGCCAGCTCCAGTGGCTGCTATCTGAGACACTGTCTGCTGGTCCATAGCCCATGGTATCCTTGGGGATCCTACAGTTTTGCAGGTGTTATCCGAGGTGTGTCTGGCAAGTGCTCACAAAGGGTTTTCTTCACGTGTGTGCTGACTGGTTTGGAGAACCACAGCAGATCATGAGTGGTCTTGTGTATTCCTTTCTCCCTTTGAGTGGAGAACTTACAAGCTAATCCTGGGCAGCCAAGCACCACGGCCATTTGCACATCACAGTTGGAGACCGGCCTCTGTGAACACTTAGCAAAGCTCAGTCTCCAGAGCAATTATGGAAAGTGAAAGGATACAGCACACCTGATGGGATCCCATTAATAAAGCTGCAACCTTTTTTTTTATTATTATTTATTTTTTTTATTGGCAGTATTACCTCCAGCCTGGATGCTTTTGGCATAAAAGATATTCAAGAAGTGAGGTTTTTCCCATACAGCACAGGCAACCAGGTGGTTTCCCCAAGGCTCAGCATCAGTTGTGAAAGGGGCTGGTGATGAATACCAATCTGATGGGGATAAGGGGCAGATGATTTCAGCCAATGCAACCCTGGCATTTTAATGTTATTCCCAGAGAACTGAGAGTTTTGGTAAATCCATTGCTTATATGGCAAAATGCATTGCTGAAAGAGCCCAGCAATATTTAGAGCAGGAAATTTATTTTTCCCCAAATTGCTTTTGTTTTGTTATTCCATTATTATAATATTTCTTCTGCTTCCTTTCAACATGATTGTTTTTCAAATCCTAAACAAAAGAATAAGGCAAATTATTCTGCAGCAGTATATGAGTTGGCATAGAGTAACAGAAGGAGCTATTACGATCTGTCAGACAACTACTTATTTAGGGACTTTTGAAACTACTGATAATTGACTTAGTAGAATAAAACAGCTTTTCTGGAACTGATGGAGCCTATTGTTTAAGTACTTACCACACTTGCTGCAAGACATTTAAAAATATTACTGACCCTGGTTAAACTGCTACAGACACAGAAGAATAGTGAAAATGTGAGGTGCAATGGTGCTATTTTAATACCATTTTACTAAACCAAGTGCATAAATAAGATTTGAAGTGTAAGGTGGTCACAAATTTAAACTCCAGTGGCAAAGTCAGTAAGAGTCAGCTGGAGACTGGAAGAAACAGATAATAATATGCAAGGCACTCGGCTGTGTCAGCCTGACAGCCTCTCTGTCTGCTCCACAGGACTCCTGTGAAGGTTGCCATGGGCTCAGATCCATGTGTCCCTGATGCATATTTAATACCAGACCCCATCTCACTCTCCAGAACAGGGTAAGTTGTGCAGACATACATGACTGACACATGCACATCAGCTGGAGCAGGGAACTGGATGCTTAGTGATATTCATGGGCCTGTGGGAATCAGTTCCCTGGGTCCATTGGAAGCATAGGAAACCTGAGAAGGCATTTGTAAGCCTAAATCTTAAATCCAGGCATCTTGTCAAACTGTGCTGCATAGTCTCATGGCAGTGGTTGCTGTTCATGGAGACAGATGTGTGGGGTTGCTTTAATGCAGCCCAGCATAGCTGGGAGATGCATTAAGGAGCTCAGAGGTTCCTCATTTCTATTTCTATGGGTAGGACACCCGTCTGGGAGGTGTAAAATAGGAGTCTGGATAATCTCCATCTGAGAAAGACACTGAACAAAGTTTCCCCCATCATATGCTTCAGTCTCTGATGATTTTGATGAAGAAGATTCTGGTGGGAGCTGCTGGTGCTTTGTATTAGAGAGGATAACAGGATCAGTTCCCAAGGAGAGGCCATTGCTTTGCTTCATTAATGAGGGGAATGCAGGTAAGGGCTGGCTGGCATATTCTCTTCTGTTTTCTCAGACAGGATGAAGTTCACAAGCCCAGCAGGTCCTGGCAGCATCTGATCAATGTGATTTACACTCATGTGCTCCCACAACCATTCAGTGTATTTGTGAGAGGCAGAGTGCTGTCTGGATTCTTTCTAAGTATTTGCTGTCTCTTGATCCCCATACATGCTGTAGACATAGCCAGGATTCCTGTACTGCTCTGTTGCTGCTCTGATTTAATTGTTGGGCAAATATTGTTTCTAATATGATCATGTGCACATGATCTCATTAGATCTAATTAGATTAGATCTAATGTGATCTAATAGGATCATGAGAAATCATGTTTCTAATACGATCATGTGCACAGTCCTCAAATTCTACCTGGGCAAAATTTCTAGCTGGAAAAATATTCCTGCATCTGCCAAAATATAGATTAAAAAAGTTTAAAAACTCGAACAACATCTTTGAGGAATTGTTAAAAAAAAAAAAAAAAAAAATTGCAAACCCTTTGTGGCTATTACAATGGTAAATTTCTTTAGAACAAAAAACTCAGCATACTTTGGCAATTTCAGGTTCCAGTACTAATATGAACATCTTCTTACCTGAAGTATGAAAATGTTTATGGAGGTGCATGTTTTTTGAAGTTGTTTTCAGTTACCACCAAATAAAACAGAGACCCATCTTTTCCAAGTTCATAACATGGCACTGGGTATAGCAATGAAGAAATATGAGGTCTTAATTTATCTTTCCTCTTGCTTACTTTAATCTGATTCACTTTACTTTCAGTGGAATTACTACAGATTTATACTGATATGAGAAGAGAATTTAGCTTGCCAGTCTCAAACTCTGGATGCCCTAGACTGTGTTTGAAGAATATTAAATAAAACTGACTGGCTCCAGCAATTATCTCCAAATCATGATACCTCAGTTGCAGCATAAATGTAGCAAAAATTTAATTAGTCACACCAACAAAATCACTAACTTTGTTGCTTGATGAAAGTGAAATATCTCTCCTCTCTGTGACAATGTCAATGTTATGGGTAAGACTTGGATTTTTGTTGTACATGAAAGCAATATTTATGGAAGAGGCCATTTATCAGCTAAAGATAATAAAGACCATGACTAGATTCATAGGCTGAGACAGAGAAAACAATACTGTTTTTATGAGCATCTTTGCAGGACTGTATACATATATATTGTGCTCACACTCTATGGATATATTTACCTACATGAAAGTAAACATACATCTAAATCTTAAAATTGGATGTAAAGCAAAGCAAAGGGGTATTAAGAACATGAAACTTGAAGACACATTTCATTTTTTGACTGTCTTTTCCCAAGAGAAAATCTGGGGAAAGGGCTAAGAGAAACCTGGTTTACTGGGAAAGCAGGTCACACCCCTATTTCTCAAGAACAGTCAGTGATCCACCTGAAATTTTTGGAAAGAAGCTTATCTGACAGGAACATCTATTCTGTAGCAAGCACCAGTTACTGACCATTAAGCATAATCAACCTTCAAAGTAATTCCATGTTTCCCTTAGGAGGTCGATACGTTCATCTTTGTTAAGGGACCACCAAATGTATAAAGTGGTGAGTTATGGGGGCATTGTATTATATTTCTAACACAAAGCTCATAAGCCATCAGTGCACGTGCCTTTGGACCTGTTGCTTGCAGCCTATGCTCTGGTTAAACCTGGTTTGTGGGCATCTTTCTGGAAAGTGGCCTTTCCCTGCAGGAGGAAAAAAGCTGTGATCAGAAGAGCAATTCACATGCAGCTCTTAGGGCCTGTTCCTGCCAGCTCTCACTACAGGCTGCTGTAATGAGCTTTGCTTTTCTGAGATGCTCTTTTCTCACTATGAGAATACCCAGGAATGTCAACATGTCCTCATGCTGAAATTGCAACAACAGTGTAAAAGCTCTTTCAAATAAAGGAGTGAGAATGAAACAGAAGGAAGAAAATAAGAGAGAATAAAAAAGGAAAGAGAAAAAGGTAAAATTAAAAAGACAACTTGTATCTATTTTCACATCTTTGTTTGGTTTAGTTTGTATATTTGTTTGTTGTATTTCCCAGGAAAGAAAGCTGACTTGAAGAAAAACTTTGTTTAGAATTGGTGAATAGTGTTGAAAATCCATCAGCCCTAGTAATATGCCAGGTACATTTTAGTCTATTTTAAGCCATAAATCATTTGGTCTGCCATGGATTTATGAATGTTCCTTATGAAATCATTCTCAGAAGAGACAGAATTAATTTGTAAATAAAATATTCTGTGAAAGAACATTGCATAAGTTTTATAGCACATAACTTTGTCTTTTTTCTTTTGTCATTAAATACAACCTTTACCTAATATTTACCTACTACCTACCTACCTACTATTTACCTACTATTTTCTGTTAAGTCTTCATAACAAGTATTGGGGTTTACAGTGTATTTGTAAGACAACTTATGTATGTAAATATATTTAGATGTACATGCAAATTTAAAACGACCCTTAGGCTGTCAGAGTGGCAAATGTTGTATTTTGCTGCACAAAAGGCTAAGGACCTCTGGCTCAGAGGGAATTTTTATAGATGTATAGTATGGGATACTAGCATTATCCTAAGTGGTGGCACTCTATAATGTTGCTCATGATTATTTCTTAGCATTAATTAGAGAGTGACAGATTAGTTTGGAAAAACCACAAGAGTAAGTTAAAGTAGAAATTTTAACCTTGTGCTCTTATAACTGCCCTGGAAAGAGTAATTTTCTGACTCCACCTTCCACAACTGACTTACCCTTCCATCCAGACTTTTTCCTTGACATTTGACCCTTCTGTTGAAGAGCCTCAGCCATGAAGGGAATCAACTTATCAGTAATATGCACTCTGATCTAGGGAAGAAAATATACAGGTTCAATATTATTATTCAGACTTCACAGTATCTCTTACTTTCACATGGACAGTATGGTGGGAAAAAAATGAGAAGATCTATGGGGTTTGTCTGAAGACATATGAGGTTAAGGGTAAAAGATAAGCCTTTAAAGAGAGTAAGAAAGGTCTGAAAGACCCTACATGAGTCACCCAAATGCTTATTGAATTTACAATTCCACCAATAGACACAGCTGGTTGCAAGGTCAATGACAAAGTCAAAAATATATAGAAAAAAAAGACAAAGACTAGTGCTCAAAGATATTCTTCCTTAAGAGATATGTGTAACAGAAGAGAATAGTTAGTAGAGGAACCAGAAAAATACTGGGACACACTCAGGTAATCCTATGGCTCCTGAAAAACAAGATTGTCCAACATTTTTAAGTTTTTATCCCTAAAAATGACATGAATACTAATCTTAATAATATGAAATTGAAAAAATTCTCATTCATAGATGGTAATTAAAAAGCAGTATATTACACTCTGGCTGCTAAATATTGTCAGAGATATAGAAAATCTATTAATCTAAGAATCCTTTTTATCTGTTAGTTATAATAATTCTTCAATTTTATCACATTTGAGCAGACTGTAAATTATACAGAAAGCTATATGAACCTGATTATTTTAGCAGTCTTGCGTGAATGGGAAAACTAGGAATAAGTAAGGTTCCCCTCTCTTAAAGCTATCCATCAGATGACATTGCAAGTCATTAGAAATGACTTGACTCTTAAATTTCATCTCAGATATCTGAGTTTTTTTAGTGAGATTTTAAGGCCACCTACTGTTAATTCACTTTCATAAGTGTATTTAAACATTATTTAAAGGTACTCCATTCATACCTGAAGATGTAGAGAATAAACCTGTTGATGATGTGATCTCTGCTCAGGTAAAAGGACTTCCTTTCCCTTGAAGAAATTTTGTGTGTTCATATTTCATATGTAAAAGAGAAAGAGTTCTCCCCCACCTCCTAAATTTTTAGGTAAAGTGGAAATTAAAAAAAAAAAAAAAATGCAACTAAAGGAAATGTTTTTAAAAAATATTAATTAAAAAAGAAAGGATAAAACTAGAATGAAGGAAAAAACAAGAAAGTGCAAGTATATGGGCAAATTCTGGAATAAGCCTAAAAATCAAAATGTGAAAAATATGTCAGGAAAGAAGGCTAAAAAGGACCATAGTCCTTGACAAGTTAAAACCAGAATCACAAAAAAACATGCCAAAATTTTGGAGAAACTAATCTTTTGTGAAGAGAAGCTGCTTCTTATTCAAACCTATCAGAAAAAGAAAGCTAGCCTAGTTCCAAGATATTGTTAAGAAAAAATAGTTTTCTAACATATAGTGATTGCAGACAGGCTGACTGGATCATTCCAATATCACAATCATTCTATAAAGGGAATGAGCCTGAGGAAATGTTTCAGACTGATCTGCCAATGAAAGAGTTTTAAAATAAGTTAACACACTTAAGAGCAGCAAATCACTAAAACTTAGTAGCATTCTCTCTAGACTTCCAAAAAAAAGGTAAATATAAAATTGTTGAGCTGCTAATTAACACTTGAGATTATTGTTTATATCTGTCTTATTGTCAGAGAAAAGAACATGAGAAACATGTCATCAAGCTTTAAAGTAAAGCTCCACTCATGATTCTGGGAAATATGAATCAGTAAATCTGATTTCCACAAAACCATTGCAATTAGATATCCTGGTAATGAATAAATTTAATAATGTAGTGAGGAATATGACATATTTGGGAATAGGCTTTTGGTGAAAGCCATAGTTTTATTACAGTTGAGAAAAGAATAAATGAACATGTGGATATGGCTGATCCAAAGGATACAATGTATGTGGATTTTCAAAAGGCGTTCAACATTATCTGTTTGAAGAAACTGTGCACTCTGGGATAACAGAGGAATTTTTCTTATGGATTAATGGGTGATCAAAGAAGGTTAGAAACAAATGACATGTTTATATAATGGAGAAATGGAAAAGGTTTATGTACTCAAAAATTTGCAAAATCTTCTTAAGATGAGTACTGGGACATATGTAAGTTCAACATCGTCTGGAACTGAAAATGAGGATGAATCTGTTGTCAGTCACTGTTAAGTCTCTTCAGCACACAGACATTTTTGGCATAGTCTGCCTTGATGTTGACTCTGAAGAGTTACAAAAGGATCTCACAGTCATGAAAAAGTAGAGAATAACTTATCAAATTAAATTCAATGTCAGTGAAAGCAAGGAAGTGTGCGCAAAAATGTTAGTTTTGTTCCAGGTGCGCTGTCAAGGGTTATAAACATATTTTTATGAGATATAATAATTGTGGGTAGTTCTCTGAATGTATCAATCCAATGTTAAATGACAGTGAAAAAGGTAAAAATAAGATTAACCAATAAAATTTGTGGAAAAAAGTATTTCTCTTTAAGTTGGCCAATTTACGTATTTTTTTTATAAAGGATTAAAACTATCAGGAACACTTCAGGTCACAAAATTCAAAGCTGCTTATTTAAAGAAAAAGGGCATAGCAGAGGAGATGCCAATCATTAGTGATGGAAATGTACTCACTGAACTGAGAGGTTTGGTTTCAAAAAAATTCTGCTGGCCTAATCATTCTTGCATGCTTTCTAATGTGCACTAAGGTTCTTTATCTGTTTTTCAAAGTGTTTTTCCAAATTCTGATTGAAGCCAGTCAGCACCTGTGAGTGTTTCCCACCTCTGAAATGGGATGTTTGTAAATGCTCCTCTCTGTCTCAAAGCCGACACTCGGCTGAGCATTGGCCCTTGGGTAGTTGGGACCTTCACGCCCCTGTCTCCTTTCTGCTGGTGTTCCACCTAGAAATATTTGTTCTAAAGACAACTAGCAACACAATCATACTTTTAAACCCTTTTCTTTTCTTTTCTTTTCTTTTCTTTTCTTTTCTTTTCTTTTCTTTTCTTTTCTTTTCTTTTCTTTTCTTTTCTTTTCTTTTCTTTTCTTTTCTTTTCTTTTCTTTTCTTTTCTTTTCTTTTCTTTTCTTTTCTTTTCTTTTCTTTTCTTTTCTCTTCTCTTCTCTTCTCTTCTCTTCTCTTCTCTTCTCTTCTCTTCTCTTCTCTTCTCTTCTCTTCTCTTCTCTTCTCTTCTCTTCTCTTCTCTTCTCTTCTCTTCTCTTCTCTTCTCTTCTCTTCTCTTCTCTTCTCTTCTTCTCTTCTCTTCTCTCTTCTTTCTTTTCCCTCTAATAAGCAAGCTTTTGTACTATCAGTGCCCTGAGGGCACCCACAGGCCTTCACATCTCCCCCATCCTGCCCCATCATGGGATGCTCTCTCCAGCCCTGCCCAGCCTCCTGCCCCATGGAGCTCCCAGGGCTGATGTCCCACCCAGACTTGGCCACCCCCATCCCCATGGAGCCTGTCCTGTTCACTGCTGTCTGGGCTGGTTCTCCCTGCCCACCCCAGGGCAGCCCTGCAGCCCCAGCCCCTCTCCAGGCACACCACAGCTCCCCAACAACTACATTTACTTCCTCATCCATGTATTCAAAACAAAGTGAGTCTGGAAAATGTGGTTAATGTTACTACCCTGAGAAAAAAAAATCACGTTCTCCAGCCTAAGTCCAACCAGAAGTCCCAAGCAGTGGTGACTTCTGAGCATCTGAACCTGAACCTTATTTAGATGACAGTAAACAGGCAGAACAAAAAGGGTATGAAAGCAGGTTTTTGTTGTAAGAGAGAAAATTGGGTCCTCAGTTTATTACTCCACTGTGTAGTGGCATTGTGCCTTGTTGAACAGTAGCTTTGTCTTTACACAGAAAGTGGCTATTATTTGTCAAAAGGGACATAGTGATTTCTGTGCAGAAGTGTGTGTTTTTGTGCAGCATTTTTAACTTTTGAAGTATTATCTTAATAAGTAACAATTCATAAACATTTCATCTCACTAGCAAATCCTGAAGCAATCATTACACCTAAACCATAATTAAAAAGAGAAGTAACTGGTGCTACCACTCCAGTTTTATATTTGCATAACACAATTAAAGTTAAAAATATTTTTCCCAGTGCATGTCAGGACCTATGTTCTCTTTCTTTATAGGAAATACAGATACTCTTAAGCTCCCTGACTATTTTATTTTATAAGACAAAACTATGAAAAAGCACTGACCAATCAAACAGTTGTTTAAAGTACTTATGATCATGTTTTGTAAATAATTGTCATGTTTTTAAATAGAGAAATCTTCTAAGAGACAATATTCTGAATTCCAAAGTGGGAATCTCACCACAGGTAGCAGGAGACTAAGATATAAACACTGAGATAAGCAATTTCTACTAATGCCTGAATGGCACCCTGAAATTCAAAGGCATGCATTCTAATTGGGAATTGGGGTTCTAAATATTATTTCTTTAAAATAAAAGACAACTTGGCAGCATGGTTTGCAATGTATTGTGGCCTATTTAATAAATAAACACAGAAATCACTGATTGAAGATATTTAGTTAATTAGTGGAAAAGAGCTTTGACAAATGCCAGGAAATAATTTCACAGCCGAGGCATAGTTCTATCTCTGTTTTGAATAATTCATAGAAAATGCTCCTCTAAAATGCCAAATATTTTATTCGTGGATAAAGCTGACTGCCTTATTGTCTACTTTATAAGTCAGTTATAGATTATGTCTACTTTTTAATTCCCACAAGGAAATGACATATTTTCATCCTGTTAAAGATTAACATTCAGTTTGACCCTGTACTTTATGAAAATAAATGTAAAATATTACATTTTTTGATAGCACTACAGCTCTAAATTTGCTGATTAATATCCATGGGGATATGCAACTCAGGCTGCAAGCTAGTTAAAATAAAAAAGTGCTCCTTGTGCTTTGGTTGCAGCTCGGAGAATAGCAGGTGGTCACTGTTTACCCTGCAGAAGGAAGCCATTCGGTAAAAGAAAGCTCATTTTGGATCAAAGCTGAACGCCACGCCTGAGTGATTCTACTCCTAATAAAGTAGCCCAGAGTCTCATTCACGTTGTTTCATTAGAATGAGAATTAGCTATTGGTGATGGCATGTCCAGGAGCTGCTATTTTAAAATGGTTCTCCAGGCATGTTTATTAGACTTTCAGCCTAAGAATTTGAGAGTAATCTGTTAATGAGTCCACACTTTCCACGTTTGACTTTGCCTGTGAAAGTCAAGCAAAAGCAGCTCAGGAAGGAGCAGGGGGAGTGGGGACAGAGTGTCCTCTCTCCGTGACAGCCACCCTTGGCTCCTGGTGGGCACCATGGAGGTGAGGGGGGGGCTATATATTTTCATTAAGTAAAGGAAATGTATCTGCTCAGTGTGGTTCCAGTGAAACTAGACGGGAGCCCATGCTCTGAGAGCACAGTGTCAATGCAATCACCATAGATAATACCATGATCACTACCAGATCTCGGGCAAAATGTTGGAACAAGCTGAGATACAAATACTTTTATTTTTTGCAGGTTACAGATTCTCCTACAAGCATTTGAAAAAATCTGTCCTGGAAAAGCTGGTGGCTTTTGCCTGGTAGACCTTTGAAGGGCAGGAGAGTTTCACCCTACCTCTCTGAGACCTGGTTGTGTAACAAGAGAGGCTGGGATATCTCCTCTTACGAGCACAGAATGTCAGAGTTCCTCAAAAACAGCAGTTTACATGCTCTAATCATCAGTGGCATACTTCTCTTACCAATTCACAGCAAAATATAAACTACTGGGGTCTAATTTCACCCTCTCACAGGCTACCAAAACAAGCTAAAAATTCTGCATGCCTCATGAACTCTCCTTTCCAGTTTGGATTACTATTTTTTATTTTCTGTAATTTTTAATTCCATATAGACTATGGGATTAAAAATTATAAGATACTTAGATTGTTGCAGTTGGTCAACTAGCAAGAATCTCTGAAGTTTTTGACTGTTGGGAAAATGTGAAAATGGTAAAAGCCCTTATTTGAGTTCATTCTAGTTACCTGTGATAAACAGGCCATCAGAAATATGTTAAGTAGCTTCTAACGATGAAAAGTTAAATAAATAGAAGCCAGGTTAAAAATTCAACTCTCCTAGCAGGTTTGAAGGGGTTTAGTTGATATCTTTAATTCAAAATGGAGAACTTTTAAAAATAACACATACATCTATGATCACAAGAGAAAACACCAAAGTACTTTTAAACAGAATTGTATTTTGAGAACATTCCAGATTGTGTGACAGCAACTAATATTTGAAATTTTCTTAGAATTTGTGGGATTTGCATCTTTTCAGTCAGACTGATGGCTAAAAGAAATGGATTGACCTTTAACACATGGAATATTTATCTAAATATTCTAAAATCATTTAGAATTTTACTTTAAACTGGGTTATTTCTCTCCCCCAATCTTTTTCTTTTTAAACATTTTTCAATACTAAATCAATTTAGTCAAAGACTTCTTAGAGTCTTTGACAGTTTCCTGCCATTTAAGAAATGTTACAATCTTAGTTAACATGCTTATCATTGCAAGAACAGCACAATCTAATCAATCAAAGGCAAATATGGAAACTCGTTTGTGTGTTTTCTTTTAGTTTAGATCACATGACACTGCCTGCCCTGAAGCTCTTGTAGTGTCTTATCAACAAAGATTCACTTCTTTTTTTAGATTATTTTTTGCTTCAGTTTAACAACAAAAGAATACTGAACTTCTTGGTAAAGCAACGTCTGATTAAATGATGAAAAATACTTTGCTAGAATTAGGTATTACTGAATCAAGGTCCAAAATAATGATGGGTACAAAGAAACTCTACCTTATTATGCTGTCAAACTTGAAAACCTTCTATTGACTTCCAATGAAATTCTTTATTAACATTAAAAGTTTGCTTGATAACTCAGACATTTTCTTGGGTTCACATGGTTTAGAACTGCTGGAGCGACACACTCCATTTCTCCCTCTCTGATCTGCTGACTCATTCATTTCCTCTTATCAGTAAAGATAAGAGGAAGACTGCTGGGTTAGAGCTTTTACTGTTCTTGTCCTATGCATCTGGCACTCTTTCCTTTAGAGATTAGTCTATTTCCAGCTGGGGAATTTTTAAAGTAGCAAATTAAAATCTCTTTTTGCTTGATAAAGTATTTGATTACTGAAACAATAGGATGAGGTATAGCCTCAAAAGTTATTGTAAAAGGGTTTTTTCTCTTTAATATTTCATTTTTTATTCACCCTTGAAAGAAAAGAAAATCATTTGTTTCCAGAATATACAGACTGCCAAATTCCTTGATCTTCTCTGCTGCTCCCCTTTTGAAGATTTTTGCTTTTGCAATTAGAAATTGAGACACTTTCCCCTCTCACAGGTCTTTATGATAACTTAAACATACACCAGCAATAGAACTTTCAACAGTGTATATATTCACAGAGGTTTTGACCTTCTTTCCAGATTAGCAACTGACAAAAAAAAAAATCATGGCTCTTAAAAAAAAAAATACCACCCACTGTGAAAACTCTTGAAGGGCTCTTTAAAATGATTGGCAGGATTGAGGATTTTCCGCAGTATTTTTCAGAGGGATGACTCACAGCAGAAGGTGCAGGGTGGCCAGCTCTGCTGCCTGCATGTGACAGGTAGGGAATAAAAAGCAAGATGCCAAGAGTGCAGGAGGAAAGGCACAGCTTGACAGGTGGCTGGGGATTCTTTCAGCCTCTGCAGAGGGGGAGCTGCAGGAGAAAGGGGATGAGTTGGGGAGCATTCTGTTTCAGTGAACAGGGCTTTCTGGCAGCGGCTGTTTGGAGCCTCAAAAATCCTTGAGCTCTTTGACCTGAGGTCAGCTTTGGACACTGATTGGGCTGGTAGTCATTGCTCTATTGTTAGCATTGGGCTCCTGTTTTGATGGCTTCTTCTAGCAGATGAAAGTCCTGCTTGGACCATGAGGAAGATAATTTCTCCTTCTATTGACACTTTATTGATGGATTTTGACCCAGAGCTGGCTCCAAGATAACCCCCTCTGTGGCATTTCCCTCAGAGATCACAATGATTGCAGTCATCCAGAGCAGCTCCAGAGGCCCAGGAAGCAGGCAGTGCTCTCAGTGAAGGATTGTCAAGCAAAGGTCACCTGACTGCAGCAAAAATATGGTAAAAGTTCTAGTACCCTTCACAACATTGGAACAAGGGAAAAAAATTCTTTCCCAAAGGTTTTACTAAATCCCCCAGTTGCTTCAGGTTGTATTTATCTAGGAGGAAAATCCTACCTGCCTCTACTCCATGACTGACATGAGGTACTTGAGAGAAAAATCAGACTGCTTTCAGATGGATTTTGCCACTGTGGAGCTAGTGCAATATTTCCCGAGCAGAAATGCTACAATATTTCTGCCTAATTTTTGTTCTTGTCATGCTCTGTGTAGTAGGGAAGAGATTGGTGACATTTGGGTCATGACTTGGAGGCTGAAACCATGAGTTTCACAGCTATTAAATCCTAGCAGGAGGCACTAGGTCCTGTGTAAATGAAGTAGTTACTTCAAGAGCCCAGGTCAGTAACTTCGCTTAAAACAGCAGTGATATGGCTGGTGAAGCTTGTATGGTTATAAAGCTTATTGGCAAGGTCACAGTGAGACAAAAATTACAGGTTTTATCTCTGTATACTCTCACATACACAAATGCAATATATACATATATATGTAATCAAAGCATGTCAGGGCATAATGTGAAGGCTGACTTTGTTGGGCTGGCAAATGACTTTCCTTCTACTGATGGATGAAGTCAGAGCAGTTCCACATTTCCCCTTGGCTGTTCACGGGATACTGTTAAAATGTCTATAAACCTGAGTGCTGTGCACTGCTCTGATCTTATTCTCTATCCAGAGAAAATCCTTGTGAGTAACCTCAGACAGCTGCTTTCTCTCCTCTGAGAGCTATTGTGAAAGAGTTTATCCTGCTTTGTTTCCCTTGCTTAGCTTAAAAACAAGCTTTTGAAGGTGCTGGTGTGAAGTCCCGGTTAGCTGTCTTCATTGAACGGACACACGTCAGCTTTTATCTTTTCTCCTCTCTGCTCCAGATGGCTCAGTTGAATTCTTGTCCCTGGGTCTGGCTGGTATTGCCACGTGGTTCTATGAACTTAACTGAGCCTCGTGTCGGATGATTGCCCTACTGGTATCTTCACAATTATAGGTATCTTCCCTTAAGGGAGTCCGTGAGAGATGTGGGGCTTGGGGGAAGGGGAGGTGGTTCTTCCTCATGGGGCCTCTGAGCGTGTTTGGACACAAAGTGATGAAGAGAGAGTAGGATGAACCTGGCAAAGGAGCAGGGAGATGGAAGCCCATTGCTGGGAGAACCAGCCAGGCCTCAGAGGTAAGGAAAATAACTTGTCTAGGACCCAAAGTGTACAGAGAACAGTTTGCTTCTACTCCACAGTAAAGAAGTTTTCTAGAAGCAAGGATATAGTGGATGAAGAAAAAGATTATGTACAAACAACAATTCCATTCATTTGTCCTTGATTACTTCATTTTCCTTATTTGAAAAGTTACATTACTAATTTTTTTCCAAATAAAATTTATTTGTGTTGTCTTTGGTCTTTCTTGATGATTTCTTAGTATAGCAATGGTCCAGACCCAGTCCTATTGTAGCCAGTTTGGCATCCTGTCACTATGTCCAAACCAGATAAAGAATGGGATTATTATGAGGAATATATTTTTTCTGTTGGATTGCAGGTGTTTGTCAGCCATTTGTCTTTTTGGTTTACCAGGGAATAGTCTGATTTGATTCTCAATTATTCTGTGATTGTCATAGTAGCAGCTGGAAAAAACTTTTTTTTACCTCTGCATACAGACAGCTACAATCTTCATGCATAGGTGCAAACCCATACTAAAATAAATGATCTATGTAAACTCTTCTTAAACCTGTTGGAACAATTTGGCTAGAACAGAGGAAAGGGCTCCAGTAATTCATTGGAGAAATGTTGAGATTATTATATTTTGGGTGCCTTGTGATTTACGTTGATTGCTTATTGATTTTTGGGTGGAGTTTAGTGTGTTGGTTTGGATTTACAATATACTAACAGGCTTCATTTGTCCCTTGAAACTACTTTCTCTCTGTGTGCTGTACTGCTGCAGCAGAAATCTGTGCAGATGCACATTTTATCTTCTGAGCTCCATAAAACAGGAGCTGGTGAGTGGAAGTTTATATTTCATGAGGGGCTCTGTCTTCAGAGCTTACTCATCTTCTATAAGGCAACCTCTAAGAAGGCCTGATTTTAAGATGTCCATTCAAAGTCTGGCATTTTGGGTGCAATTTTGAGGAATTCATTAAGGAACAGTGTTCTACTTCAGGTTTGTGTGCTGGAAAGATTAACTTACTTGTATTCAAACCTATGGTTCCACTAAGTCTGAGTATTTCAAACCCAAAGCTTAGCTGAGGCTCAGCAAACAGCATATAAAAATAAAACAGGCCCATTTGCTTAGTTTTTGAGATAAAAAGAGGCTCAAGGTTATCAGAGAAGATAGTGGAAATTAGGAGATACTCATTGTTTGAATAATGTATTAGAAGTCCTGGACAAAAATTACAAACAAATATCAGAAGGTAGGAACAATGATAAAGGTGAAGAATGCATACAAGTATATATGGACATTATAGGGTTCAGAAGATAATACCATCTTTTTGGATTTCTCTATTTCCCCTCTGTGATGGTAGGTGAAATATTATTTGCTGTATATTAATTTTCCATGCTTTTTTGCATTTTCATTAAATGTGTAAGTAAGCCATTACACATAAAACCTGAAAAAAAAAGAAGTTTCAGAAATAAATGGACAGAAAACAATGTTCACAGGTAAAATACAACATGAAAAATAAGCCACTAGCTCTTGATAAAAGGCATAATATTTATATTAAAATAAAATTTTAAAAAATAATATTTTAAACACTTTAAAATTCCTGCTTGAACAATAGACTCTTTTGCAGGATAAGCATTCTGGGCCAAATTATGGCACCCCTTATTCTGCTACAGAAAGGACTGTAAAAAGCATCCCTGGCTGGGTAGTTGGAGATTCTCTTGGCATTCAGGTACATTGTGACATCCAAGGGATTGTGCTGGAGGATGTGCTACAGATTCATTTGGAAAAGGAAGAAGGGCCAGCTGTGAAATTCTTGCCCAGGACATCTCAGTCCCAGACCAAACCAGGGTCCCTGGGGGGATGTTAATCTGTACCCTGGATCATGTTGTATGACTGTTGTACCCAGCTTTCCTGAAACACATCTATAGCAGGATTCCTCATGCTCCTCTCACAATGAGCCCATGTGCTGGTTTGACCAGATTGAAAAATCATGTCCTTATTAAAGCATTGTAATGGAGAATATTTAAGGAGCCAAAATCATTCAGCTATTTGCTCATAATCTGTCTGCCTATGTAAAGGAAGGGTTTAGTCTGAAAATGTGCAGTGGATTTCCAGCTGCTCTTCACTGCAGTGATGCAGCCATTGGGAAGACAGAGTCCTTAATAAGGAGCAGGTAACTGAGCCATGCTTGCATGCATTCTCAAGCCCTCTGTTATGGTCCTAGCTTTCCAAGGAGATCTGTGGCTTGTTGCAAAAGGAATTCTATATCCCACAAGAGAGAAGGCCTAGAGGCCTTCAAAAAGAACAGGTAACCTGAAATGAAAGTCATACTGACCCTTTAACTAGCAGTGGCATCACCACACAGCTTGCTACAAATGAAAACTGACAAATTGTCTTAGCAGGATACAAGGCTTTCAATTTGCTGTGGTCTCACCTTTTAGCAATTCCAAGCTACAAGGATGACACATGCAATTGACATCTGTTATGGATGGACCTGTCCAAGGCAGGTGTGGGTTCAGCTGGAGAAAGGGAAGAAATGGGAGCTCCTGATTTTGCCATTCACTGGCAATAGAAGTCTTGCACATTCCTTTTTTCTGCTCTGGGAAAACACCAGGAAAGGCTTTGGGAAGCTGAGTGCATAGAGATGTTATAATTAGCATGGGTTCTTTTGCCAGACATTCAAATTCTGGAAAGTGAGCCCCTCCAGGTCCACTTGGAAAAGTTTGCAAACTCTTTTCTGTTTTTCTCTTAGATTCAAGGGGGAAAGCAGGTCTGAAAGCTGCCAGTATTTCTTTATTAGAATCAGCTGTTTTAGCTGAATCTGAGCCCAGCCATATAAACAAAGAAAGAAAAAGAGTTTTGTGAAAGCAAAACCAAAAATAGCTTGTTTGAGATATTCTTCTTTTCTCTCTCCCTCTGCCCCCTTCAATTGATTTAACTTAATTAGGATCTATTTGCTCTCCTAGATTAAAAAAAAACCAAACCAACCATCACCACCAAAAAAAAAAATGGACATGTAAAATAGTAAGAGATGTTTTGCAATACTGGACTTAGGTTTACTGGGTTTTGTTTGCCAAGATAAGTCTCAAGAGAGACAGCACCTCATTTTCACAAATATCCCTGGAGACAGCAGGTGCTTTCCAAATTGTCCACATTTGCATCTGCTGAGTTCAAATAGCCAAATTAGTCAAAGCAGTACTTATCCACTAAATCAAATATCTAAGATCCTCTCCTGTTATGTCCCAGACTAGAAAATGTCATGGAAATGGACAGCTGTCCAACTGCAATTCCATTTGAAAGCATTGGATGTGAATAAAAATCTGTTCAAGCTGAAGGAACAATTCCCATGAATTATGCTTTATCTGTTTCGCTGCAATATGGGATATTTTCGTAAGTGTTTATGGGGTTTTTGAAGATGTCTAACCAGAAATCTCCAAGATTAAGGGGCCAAGCTGGAAATTTCTGAAACATTCAATTTACCATTTGCATCTTTTTCTGCAAGGATGATAGCAATCTGCCCAAAGATGTGAATGTAAACAGACACTTAATGAAGATGGCTTGCATTGATACTCTCTCTGGTCTGTTCAGGATACAGAAAATAAAGGTGGATTTGCTGGAAGAGATTGCACCACAAATGAACGCATTCAGAGTCATCTCACTTAATCTTAGTTATCCACAGAGCCGACATCTGCATCCATACTGCTCACCCCAGGCTTCCATAAAAACTAGATACACTACCCAGATACCAGATACTAAGGATTACCTGGGTAACAGTCACACTTGCATTTAGCAGAGAAATTCCCCTTACAGCCTCTGACACAGCTGATCACTGTCACAGTTAAAAAGAGCTCCTTTATGTATGGAGTTGAGGCTGATGCTCCACAGACTGGATGGCATAAACTTTTTGAAAGCCACAATGCTTTCAATTACAAAATGTGAGCAGTCATATTAAAAAAAAAAAAAAAAAAGTAGTGGTTTTGCCTGTCAAAAAAGCAGCCAATAAATTATAAAGATCTTGGCACACATCGTTAATGATTGTGGATGTCTTTTGCTATTCAAACTCCCTTGTTATTCAATTTTTAATTATTGACCATTCCCCATGTGAAATTTGTGGCTGCTGTAGGTGAACTCCTTCGTTTGCCAGCAATCCAAGTGCATTTGGTCAGTCTGCCACAGATGAACAGGCCACTGCATGGAAACCTTTCCCTTCATCAGATGACTTCTGTAGACACTAAGGGAAATGAGCAAAAAGTTGTTGATCTCCCCAACCATTTCCTTTTCTTCATACTCACAAATATTTCTTATTTGGAGGCTTGATGTCTGGGAGTCCTTTTCTGCCATAATAGCTGGTGTTCTGGAGAGATACCCTGAGGCCCCCCACATTTCACATTTCACAGTGTGGGATGCACACTGCTTTGTGAACGGTGCTCTTTCATGAGAGAAAAAAAGAAGAGAGTTTCCAAGTGGTCATGGATCTTTAGCGGGGGTGCTGTAGGCTGACTGACTGCACTAGGATCATGCAGGAAACTGGTTGCACAGGACCACAGATAATTCCTCTTATAAATGCCATGCTCCAGGTCAGTGTGGCAAAAGGACCTCTTTGCAAAGATTTTACCTGCTTTGGTTAGACTGGTACCACCAGAACTCTTGCAGAGCAGAAAAAGGGATGTTGCTAATTCAGGAACTGGGGGCAGACCAGGCATCCCCACAAACATTGTTTGGCCAAAGCACTTCCTGTGCCTCAGCCTCCAACTTATCTCCCCAGCAAACATGACCCAGCACTGTCAGATTACAAGTGCTTATCTGCAGGGAGTGATGACTAACTGTGTTTTTACTCTCCTAAACAAGTTATTTTGGGCTTTGGCAGGGGAAAGGTCAGCATCACATGGGCATTCTCTCAAAGACAGGGCCTATGTTTGCTTTCTCCAGTGCTTATGGAATGCTCAGTCTCATCGCCGTGACTCCTCCAGGAACTCTGGTGGGTATTGCTATGATAAACAGTTGGACTCTGGATAACTGAAAACTCGGTTTTGGAGTTTTACAGCCTGGAGAAGTCAGGGGGAGGCTGAGAGGAGAAGGAGTGTATGAAACGTGGCTGGTTCTTGGCATGCATGCTGAAAACTTTGAAGTCTGAAGGGACTTGGGTGTCTGCCTAAGCCAGATAACAAGTCTGGGAGAAGGGAAGAGAGTTTTGTATGCAGATTTGGCCAACAGCTTCTATGTGAGGAGGAGACCAGTGGAAAAGAAAATACGAAGCCAAAGGAAGGTAAAGGAACATTTTCTCACATCCGACAATAATCTAAGTGGTTCCAGCTGTTTGTGTGCTGGCAGGAAGGAGCATCTACTGGTCGTGCAGGATCAGGATGCAAAAATGACTGCTGGCTGGAAAAGTCCTAGTTCTAGTCCTAGTCCTAGTTCCACACACAGTTTTTCCCAGTTTTACCCAAGACAGGTGCAGTATCTGCAGCAAAATATAATTTGAGATTATGCCTTTGCAATCTGTACAGTTTGCTGTTTGAAAGTGGTAGTGACACCTTCAGCACTGAAATGATGATTAGTATCTCTTACTCACCTCACAACTCATCTAACTCCTTGCCCCAGGACATCTGGCATCTCCCTGGAGTGCAAATTCCACACTTTAAGGCCTGACAGGCCTTTGCTTTCCTCCTAGCAAAGGAGTGAATTTGAAAATCTTTATAGGTGCCCTGAAGGGACAGATTAGAGATTCATGGTTATCAGGGAGGTAAAGGTGTAGGAGGGATCCCAGAGTCTCCATCACTGTAATGTCTGTGGAGGTGGAAAATGTGCTTCTGTGCCAGAATATGAAGAAGAAAATGTCAGTCTCTGAGACATCAGAGTGTTAGAGAGCAGAAGGTGACTATGCAGGCCTGTCCTGAAAGGGTGCAAAGGAGTGGAGAAGTTATAATGAAAAATCATTAGGTGAATTAGAAGGGGACTAGGGTATAAGGACAATGGAAAGTATTATATTTTAAAGTGGTGAATTTGTTCCTGATACAACTGGGAGTAAATTTTCTACTATGGCTTTGTGGAACTAATTCACACCTTTTTTTTTGTTTCTTTGTTTCAGATTACTTTCTTTTAATTGGACCATAAACAATTTCCTAGTCAAAGGCCTGAAAAAACACCATCACGACAGATATGATCACCAGGAATATAGAGCATAATGCTTATTAGAGAGGAAGGGGTTTCTTATTGGAAAGCTTCAGATGATGAAAATCCTCTGTCAGGAGACCTGGGCAGAGAACTGAGTTTAACCTTTTTGGTTTCTACCAGTTTTTCCATACAACTAAGCTGATAATGTCAATTTTTATCTACTTCACCTTGCAAAATAACACATAAAAGACAAAATGAAGTGCTTGGCATCAGTGCTGTGGCACTACCCCGCAGAGGTGATTCCTTACTCTGAACCACAAAGCACTCTTCCTGCATCTGTGGGTTCAGTGGTTGGTAAGGTCTTGCCACGAAGCAGATTAATTCATTAATCTTGTTTGGTCCAACAGAGAAGAAGCCTAGGCTGGGGTTTTTCTTTGCCTTCCCCCAGTCAAAATTATTTCTTTTGCTCAGTTGGGTCTGTAGCACCACAAAGACCGGTGGTGGTAACACTGGGCTAAGGGCTGGAGAAAGAATCCAGCCCCAAGGACTGTAATGGAGCCCCAGGGGAGAGCCAGTTGCAGAGATTCAGCTGAGCTCTGTTAACCGAGTCATAAACAGCTTTGTGGCCAGATGTGTAATGCTCCTCTACGCTTTACACTCCTTTCCTGCTGTTTACCACTCTTCACTGGTTTCATTTTGTCAACTCTAAGGGGCTTTAAGTTCCAGGTGAGACCACACCTGGGGAAGGTTTTTTCAGCGGCAAGGTGTCTTCAGTGTAGAACACGCAGGTACAAAATTCTGCAGACTTTTGTTTCCAAGCAATGGATCTTTTTATCCTTTCTCTTAGATTAAAGAGACCTTTAATACCGAAAACATTCTCTGCACACAGACTCTAAACCAATCAGGGTGTAATGTTTAAAGGTGCTAATGGCCTGCCATTAAAGGTCACTGATGTATACACATGCAGACCCTAATTAAAGGGACTGTGTAGGCTAAAAGAGAGTCTTTTGTCTGACAATTAAAGCTCAGAGGTTCCTTTGTATTGCAAAGCAGCACAAGGGCAGAGCTGATATTCAGATCTCACCTTTGAAGGTCACAAGTTTCCAGCAGTTTTTAGGTGAAGGGCTTTTACAAGGGGACAGGAAGTTCTTGTCTTCGATTTAGTGTGAAATTTTAGAAGAGATAAGAAACGTCAGGCAGTTGCTTTTTGGGCAAATCAGTGAGGTCTGTGGTCTCTGTGAGTGGCAGGCTGCCATTTGTTAGCCCTGTTCACAGTCTGCTCCTCCCCACAAAGGTGTGCTGATGAACACTTAATTATAAAGTAATCACATCACAAAAATGGCTCTTTTAATATTGCTAAAAGGACCCCCTGATTTATGATTTATACTATTGTTTAAGAAAAGCTACTATTGATCTACAAAGCAGTAAGAGTATTAACAGTACTGGAAGGAAAAAAAAAAGCACAAAACCATTTCAATCTGTTTTTAGATGCAAAACAGGTTTTATATGTAACTTTAAAGTTTCCAGCTACTGTGGAGCTGAGGATAATTATCCTCATTTTAAAAGGTGGAAGGCAGAGGGGCTAATTTCTACCTTTTGAATATTTAGCACAAAAGAATGAGGTGCTTATGACTGTATACAAAACCTATCCAGACTGATTAATTCTTAGAGTCCTACAAAGAAAGGCTTTCTCACATGATCTATGTGAGAAACTTCCCACTTTCACTGGACTTGAGTTCGGAGCTGTGAAAAATGATTGTTTAGGTAATATATTGAGCTAATAAGAATGGTGGATTAACGTTGGAGATAAGATAATTTAATATATTAGAAAACAAAAGAGAGGGAAAAAAGAAAAGCAAGCTGAAAAGCATACAGTCCACTTGCTTTACCTGAAAATTGATATTATAATCTGTTGTCACAAGAACACTTTTTAGAAAATCTGTTTGATATCCTAATTTGATCAACGCTACATAAAGTGCAATATTGTGAATATTTTCTTTTGAAGAGTTATGTGTTGTTCACTTGTCATAAAATTTCTTTTTAAAGCGCATCAAAAACTAAAAAAAACTACATTAAAGATATCAAGCAATCCAGGTTCCAAGCCTCTCCTATCAGTTTTCAGAATAAGAATAACAATTGCAGGATAAGAGAATAAGACATAAATGCAAACACCCGACTGACAAAAAAACCTTGGGAAAAGTTTTGAAGGTAGAAGAGGTCAGTAGACATCCTCAAGCGTGACATTCCAACTCTGATGTTGCTCAGCTCCTCAGAGCTTCTGAATGAAGGTAAACTCAGGCCTGATTAGCACATTTTATGTCTGCCCCCACCAACCTTTGCTTATAGGTGATTTTTCCATTGAAGCAGTTTTAAAAGCAAACCCACTCTGGTGATGCCTTGCTTAGGGCTGTCCTAGACTGGTATTTTGTACCTTCATGCTGATACAAAGAGTGCTGTTCTAAGAACAATCTAGGCTGTAAAATAATTGGCTGCTATTGAAATACTGTTCTCCCCTCTGCTTTCTTCCCCTGCCCAGTTCCTAGTCTCATGGCCCTGTTTTCTCCTTTAAACTTGCTCTGTCCTTTTCCAGATGTGTCCCTGGACTGCTTTAACTCACTGAGTCAACAGAAACCTAACCTGCTCCTAGTCCTCTCCCATCCTTTCCTCACCCTCTTTCAATTAATTTTCTCCCAAGTAGTGAATTAAACAGCCCAGGGAAGGGAGGAGGAATGTCCAAACTTATGCCACAGCTAGTCCTGAGCAGGAGGTAGTGGAGTAGAGTGGGATCTACCATTGTTGGTAGTAGTGAATTTTACCTCCTACTATCTAGGTTATCTCAGTATATCTAGATTATCTCATACTATCTAAATTATTTCAGTTTTAAGAAATATTTGCCACTAACTTCTTGTAAGGTAATTAAATATATATATATATTGTGATTCCACACTTCTCACAATTTTGAACTATTCAACAGCCCCTTTCCCTCCCCCTTCCCCACTTGGTGACCACTGGCTGAATAATCCCTCACATGCAACCCTTGCACAGGGTCACCCTGTCTGCTGGGACAGAGGCACCAGGGACAGAACATGAAGCTGGCCAAAGCAGGGATTTAAGACTGCTCTTCTTCAAGGACTGATCTGATGGAAGT